>NW_004955410.1:1332100-1353619 GCF_000276665.1 Chinchilla lanigera
AGAAAGAAAGAAAGAAAGAAAGAGACAGCATTCTTCTGCTAGAAAAAAATCCTTTCTGAATTGAATATTGTGAATTGAAACCACTGATAACTTTATCATATATGCCAAGAAATTGTATAAAATTATATATAATTTTTCTGAATCTGTATAAAATTATATACAATATATCTGAATCAGCAAGATATTTGAAATATAGTCATGCCACTGATAGTTAATGTTATACTCCTAATAAACAAATAAAAAGTGCATCAAATATTGTTTTTAATAATTATTTTCTTTATATCTAAGTTTTAGGGCTGGTGTTTGATATATAGAACGTGTGGAGCGGTAGCTCACATGCAGTACTTTGTTTTGTTTTGTTTTGTTTTTTTCTGGTACCTGGAATTGAACTCACAACCTTGTGCTTGCCAGGCAGGCGCTGTGTCACTGAGCTAAATCCCCAGCCCCACGTGCAGCTCTTGTAAACACACACGTGCTGACATTCAGATTCAGCCGATGATTTCTACTCAAGGCCTGAGCAGACAGAAATGTCTGGAGCCTATGTATTTAACAGCTTGTGCCCTTTTCTACTTGAAGGACATGTTCCTTCACCAACTGTCCATTATTTAATTTTTAAAACTCAGTCAAAGCAGAATAATTGAATACACATATCTCAAATAAATGATTTATGACTTGTATCCAAATGGCACTACTCAGACACTCAGCTCTGAGCAAGAATAAATTCCTCTCTTGCAGGCAAATCTGTGTCTATCAGAACAATGACTTAAGTAGTGATATCTAAATTAAACAACACTGTGAACACTGGAGGAATCTAGAAACCATGAGCTCACAGAGTCAGAGTAAAACCATAACCATTCAGTGAGGCTGTTGTGGTGGCACTGTGTGAGGATATCAAAAGAAGTCAGTGCTGCCATGTAAAAATCTGCAAATATCTATTTCAAGGAAGTTAATGGCTTGGTGTATTAGTTGGAGTTCCTAATGCAGGACAAAATAGCCAACACCCACATCTTAAAGGAGGAGAGGTTGATGCTTGCTTCAGAATCCAGGGGATTCAGTCCATGGTTTTCTGGCTCCAAGATGGGAACCTCTGGATGGAAAGACATGGTGGAGGAAGCTGCTTCATTCACGGCAGCCAGGAGCAGAGGGGGACAGTGGCAGAGAGGTGGGGGAGACAACCAGGTTTAGCCCCCAGGTCTGGGCTCTCCGGCTCACCAAGACACTCATGGGAGCACATTTTACTGATGTCCTAGGCGGCTCTCAAGGCAATCAAGCTAACAGTTAAGCTTAACCTCCACACTTGGAAATCACAGAAGTATTCCTAACATAGAACATTTTTACAAGCGCTTGATAAATAAACGGACATTTTCTAGGTACCTGAAAAAAAAACCTCACAACTAAAAACCTCACAACGTGCCTTGCATGGTACTTCCTGGCCTTAGAACTCCCTCCTTCTCCCTTCTATCCCCTGACTAATTAGTCTCAATGCTATGTCAGGCCAACTTTTTTCACTTATCGTTCTCCAATGCCATTGGGATTAATTGCCCAGGACACAAATCTGTACTATTCACTGCATTGTTTATTGATTCCCTCCCGTGTTTATTTTCGCTAAGCTACAAGCTCTGCAGAAACGAGGACTATATCTCTTCTACTGTGTCTGTTCAGGCCCAGAAGTATGACTGTGAGCACACAGTAGGTGCCAAATAAATAGGTGATGAGTAAACGACTAATACGTTGGTCTGGTTAGTAACAAGCATATGCACCTGTCAACTGATGGTATCTAGACAGAGGAGGAATAAATCGTGCTTTTAGCTAAGTTTCTAAATAGGTAATAATCAAACCTTTAATAGCTAGATCAGTGCAGATAACTAGAGGCTAATAAACAGGCTGCACAGAGATGCCGTGATGCATTGGGATATGTCCACTGAGACAGTATACTCAATTTTATGAATATATTAAACTTTCAAGGTTAAATAATCATCTGGCTCTACATTGCAATAGAAATAATAGTTGGCATTTAAATAAAATGCTTAGAACCAAGGAACATACTAAGAATGATCTCATTATTTTATTAATGGCCACAGTATCTCAAGGGTAAATACAAGTTTGTTGAGCTTGAAGCTTATAAAATTTAGATATGAGAAACTTTATGTGAAAACATTCAACGTTAATATCAAATTAGGCATAATAGGTATAGAAAGCAACCAATACAATAGGCCTTATAAAATCCGGGAAAACAGCCCTGCCCGCACCATGGCGGCCACGCATCCGTCCGCCTTGCTGGGAGACGGCGGTCTCTGCGAGGAGGAGCAGGGCCAGTGACGGTCCTGGGTGATGACTGACCCTCAGGCCTGAGCTCAGTGGAAGCAGGAGGCCAAGCCCGACTTGAGGTCACTGCTTCTACATCACACACTGACAAACAGAGAAAGCCAGCTAAATTTAAAAATGTCCTCAGTGAGTTAGTAAAAGTATTAATTTTGTTGAATTTAGCCTCTATTTAAGGCTTTTTATACCTTTAATATGCATGAGAAGTGTGTTTAAAGCACAAGTGCTGCACTACGATGGTTTTCTTAGGAAAAAATCTTATTTTCTCTCTAAATTCAACTGTTTTTTTTTTTTTTCCTCTTTAAAAGTCATTTTATTTGAAGGGACAACTGGCAGACTATGAATATTCAGAGTTGGGTTTTTGGCTGACATTTTCTCAAAATGAAGTAAGCCTGTTACTTCAAGGAAAATAACCTATGTTGTCAAATATACAATTACAGCTTTTAAGTAAAAATTAAAACGGGAAAAGTTGCTTCTACCCCATGAGATTGAGTGCTTCTCCAAGCTTCAGGACTTCCCTGAGGAGCTCGGTAGTGATGCTGATGGATACTATCACATAGGGAAATACGTAAACATTTGGAAAATCTGGATAAAGCAAAGAACCAGAATTTTTCAGGTGAAAATACTATAATTACATATGATTTAAAAATAAAAATGCAAAACAGACCAATAATTTCCAACTTCACCTTTTACCCCACTTTAATGGAATTATTATTTCTCAGACTATCTGAGAATAGTCTCAAAGAAGCTTTATTCAATTATCTGAAAAGGCTTAAACAATTTATGAAAATGCAAAATATTCCTACTATTAATACTACATTTGTTGGTACTTTGGAAGCCATATTTTCATTAAAGGTATCATTCATTTACATTAACACGTAGTATGTTCATAAATGATGTGCTAATTTGTCCATTTTATTTTTTCCCACTCTATTTTCTCCTATAGTAAATATAGTCCACAGACAAGCTATGAGAACCCCCAATAATATTTTTATGTAAAGGAGTCCTGAAACTTCACCATAAAGGTGAAGGAGGATAAACCGTTGTAGCTATGTCTCTCCTGCTCCTTCTCAGATTCCAGTGGCATATTCGGGTCGTTCTGGAGCAGAGCAGTTAGGCATGCTTGGCTTGGAATCCAATCGGACAGACTAGTCCTGAATCAAAGCTGCTGCAGATTGTTAGATCAGTGATCTTGGGGCAACCTTGCAGAGCTTCTGATTCCCAGCTTTGTATTTCTGACACAAGAACAATCACAGCCACTTCCTAGGGTCTCTCCAGAGGTGGAAGAAGGGTGTAACTTCAACATGCTGCAGCCTTAAAGATTTTACATGGAAAAAATCAGT
This sequence comes from Chinchilla lanigera, assembly GCF_000276665.1. Taxonomy (NCBI): domain Eukaryota; kingdom Metazoa; phylum Chordata; class Mammalia; order Rodentia; family Chinchillidae; genus Chinchilla; species Chinchilla lanigera. The sequence goes on from NW_004955410.1 coordinate 1,335,766, forward strand.
TGACTTTCCAGTAATTTTGACAGTAACCCTAAATTTTATTGGCCTTTATCTTGGACAAAGTTAAATCTCTAAAAGGACCTTCCGTAAATTACTAAAGATAAAGCAGGAATTTTAATAATTTGAAATTTTTCTTGTTCTTTTTTATAGGAAATATTACAAAATTATTGTTATATGGAAAGCCCCATCCAAAAAAACTCAGGAAAATGTATATATGTGCATTGTGTGACCTTTCCATTTAATATTGAGTTGCTACATAAACATAATCATTTAAACAACCATTTTAAAAAATAGATATTAAATTGAAGGAATTTAATGGAGAAACACTTCTTTTACATCCTCCTGCTAAAATTAAATATGTGACGTTTGTTTATGTGGTGTTTGTTTCTTCTTTCCCCTAATGAATGACACCAGATGAGCTACCCTAGGAACATCTAATGAAGCAGAGCGATGATCTGGTCACTGTAGGTAGATGGCTAGTGGATATTCCTACCGCGGACAACATTGGACTGTGTGGAAGATCCTGCATGGTGTCGATTTGCAGCGCTGAGTCAGCAGTTTTATTCTAAGGAATGGATCACGTTTGTTAGAATCAGAACGTGCCAGCTAAGCCAGACAGTATGTGTATTCCACGACTATGCCTGTCTGACGTTTGACACATGAAATGGTACCTACTGTAATGGCTGACACATTGTGTCAACTGGAGAATTGAAAAGTTTAGAAGTTTGACTGGTACAGGAGGGGGCCAGGGTCCTCACTTTGTAAACATCCTGAGCCTGTGCAAGAGGAGGGCCTGGAGACCGTGTGGGCGGGGATCCTGCTTACAATATAAGGAAAAGAGTCTTATCCCCCCTTTTGCGCTTACGGTTTTCTGCCACTTTGAATTGTTGCCCGTGTGCCATGCCACCCTGCCTTGGAGCCAGCTCATTATGGACTGAAACCTCCACTGTGAGCTAAATAAGCCTTTCCTTCCCTAATTGAGGGTGTTGGGTATTTGGTCTCAGGAATGAGAGAAAACTAACCAAGATACCCACCCAAACCACTATCAGGTTATGTACCCAAGTGGATTTGCTTATTTGGATCAATGCACAAGACTGTGCACACTCATGGGTTTATATTACCATAGCTGCACATGGTAGCCACTGAGAGTGTGAAATTTTTAAACAGACGCACATGTTTCCAATGATGCTATACTTAATACTTTATGTGTTTTTATATAGCCCAAGTGACCAAAAGGCAGCCAAAGAGAGCACATCTAGAAATGTTGCTGGTGCAGTCTGACTTAAGGTTAAGGTGACATCACATAAGCAACGTGAGCACTAAAGTTGCAGTCCTAGTCAAATGCTGCAGGCCACAGAGGTGCACGAACACGAAGTGATTAAGGGAAGCTTCTGTTTGCCTCCTGCAGCACCGAAGAGAACTGTCCTTACGCAGCGGTGAGGAGGAGACTGCCTGAGAAGTGGGGTAGCAAAACACACCAAATAACTGGAAAACAGCTCCCCGGAGAGCTGAAATTTAAGGGGTGATTGTTTTAAAATGAATGCTTTGTCTACAGTTATAATAATAATAATGCCCTTAGCTGAAATATTAAACAGTACCTCTTCTTGCAATTAATATTTAGGTCACATAATAACTTACTTCATGAGGTGAAGAACATTGTTTTGGATCCTGAAAGTCTAGACTTTTAAAGGAATTTCAGCCTTCAAAGTTTACCATCCTTCTGGGTGCTTTCAGAATATGTAGAAATTATCCAAAAATCTAATAACGATTTTTCCTATTTTGCTATTACAAATGAAGACAATTCTTTGCATGTATCTATAAATTAGGCACTATCTGTTAAATAACCACTTGCTGACACAAAAAAAGATCATAAGATAATGACTATAGCCCCTACGTTTAAAATAGGGCAATTGTGGTTTGTAAAAAGCAGTGCTATATATCGCTTGATATCTGAGAAAATTGATCTGAAAATAATAATTATAATAATAACATCAATTGTCAAATCTCTAAGTGCATTCTAATAAATTTTTGTTATGAACTAGTAATTTATAATTTCTAGAATAAATCTGCAAAAATAGAAGGTTGTTCTTTAATGTTTTACAAAATAAATTTTCAGGCAGTGTTTCAGCCTGGCCTACCCTTCTGTCTAATTCCCTATGCAAACATCACTAAATGAGGTTTCATTTAACAAATATTTAGCCCAAAATATAGTAACGACATAAAATTACTATAAATGGAGTTGAAATGAAAAATTCTAAAAATAAGTAGTAAATCACTCGTGCTTTGAAATAACAAACATAAATGTATAAATTAAACTTTAAAAGATAACCTTATTACCAGAACTAAAGTTTTAATATTAAAAGTTGTCTTTATAAGGTCATTAAATAAAGACTACTTTATTTCAGCAGTATAAAATTCTGATATTGAAAAGATTACACAGACATACTACACATAAACACATACATCCACACACTCTTGTCATACATTCCCTCTGTCTAAGCTGACCAGCAGCACAACCCTTGGAGGAGCTGGCTGGCCCGGGCTGCTTCAGCAGAGCTCTACAGGCTGCCCTGAGGCGGGAGGCTTCCCAGGCGGTGGGGAAAACATCACTAGGATAAGGCTCTGAGACGTTTCAGAGAGCAGCAGAAGCAGGTCCCAATATGCAAGACATTTGCTTTCCAGCCTCCACCCACCCTGTTCCTCTGAATCAGATCTTAAGGCCCTTGTTAGAGAGCCACCCTCCGCAGGCCCCAGGAAAGGGACACTCATTCTGGAAGACACAGGGGCCTGGACAATCTGAGCAGCCAGCCCTGCCCCGAGGCTCATGCACCCAGCGTATTGCTAGCAGATTCCACTCCATTTTTCCAAGCACACAGGCCTGCAATGCTCGACCACGTCACCAAGCACCACATGAAAGCACGCATCTCCTCTTTTCTTGGGTCTTCATCTGGGGTGCGTGAGACTTACATTAAGTAAATCAACTTCTCTCTCACTATCCTCTCTTTTGTTGAAGCTGCCTCGGCCATGAAGCTGGAAAGACTGGGGAAATAAGCACACACCGCTTCTCTGCACACAGGCTCAGGACCTGCTCTGCCAGCCTGCTCTGACGCTCAGCATGTGCGCTCTAACAGAGGAGACGCTCCAGCCCAGCCTGGGATAACGTCGGGGAGCATGAAACACCTCCACAACAGACTCGAGGGAGGAGAGGAAGCACTGGGGACTCCGTCTGCAGAAGGAAGCACAAATGCTCAAGAAGTAGACAAGAATTAGAGAATTAAAACAGAAATAACAGTCTTTGGAATCTGGTCCCATTTGCCTTTATGGTTTCAACTGTTTATTTAGGAACCCACTTGAGTTATGAGATTAATTTTTCAAAAATTCTTTGAATTTTCTTTTAAATCTATTTGTCCTGTTTGAATGATTGCTTTGTGAGACACTGAATTAGAGCCACAGAGGATGAGAAACCCATCCTACTAGTGTCCTACCAGTGTCCTACTTAATCTCTCAGAATATCACATACCTTGCTTTCCATTTATCAAAGCTCTCAGTTTAGATTTGACAATTTCATAATATCTATCTCCTCAGCTAAAGAATGAAATTACTTTTGGTCATCACTCGGTTATCATTTACAGAACTGTCTAACACATAGTAGGTGTTCAATACTAGTAAACGTGAGTGAAAGCAGAGACTACACAATGCCTTTTGTCTCAGTTCGGCTGAAGATTACAGTCAATATGAAGCCCCATGGCCCACCACCTTACACACACTCACATGCAACAGTGTTTGCAGACCAAATCAGACTAACAAAGCCACTTTAGACTTGTCGTGTTGCTCTAGAATAGATAAACCAGTACCCATTTCTAAAGCCGATGCATCCAAAATAATATTTAAATCTCCTTAACCTTTTATCTTAATCATATTGAATGTTTTTGTATTTATTGTGAAGGAGTTAACCAACTCTTAACTGTTTTGAATGTAAAACAATATATTCTGTGATAAAATTTTATTCATTAAAGACCCATGCTAGTTAGCTAGGATCCTCATCCTTTTCTTCTTTTGGGAAATCGCCTAATGACTTGGAAATGTTTGTGCACAAATGGATAAATTCCATTTAACTTCTGAGTATCAAATAATGGAGACCTGAGGAGTCCACTAAAAGCATAAACTAAATAAAAAAAGGAAATGTATCTTACTTAGTTGTAGTTTATATACAGAACATTATACTTTTAAGTATTATTTGTGTTATGGCTAAGTAATGATTAATCAGTGATTTAAAAGGAAAAAGAATTAATCAATAGGTCATCTTCTTAAGTATAGAGACCCATATTTTATGGTCCAAAGAAAGATTTGTGATGGCATTACCTAATTAGCATCTGTGAGAGAGGCTGTTGTGGATAATCGAATCAGCACAGATAGACGTGGCTTAGAATCTCCCATTAGCTAATGCAAACTTGGGGAAGCAATTCTGACCCTGAGACTTTTCATCTGTGCATGAAGAGATTAGACCAACACATGTGAAGCCCACAGCTTCACCGTTTTCCACCATGGGCTCAGGTCCCCCTTCAAACATGGGTGCTCTTGCAATTTTTTGAATGGTGAATTTGGATCCATTGTAAGTAGTTTGGCAGATTTTTCTTGCGGTAGCCAAGTTGCCAGTTTTTATTTATTTATTTTAAAGAGAATTAAAAAAAGAAAAATAGCAAAATGCCAACAACAAAGACAAAAACAAAACAAAGCAGAAACAATAAGAATGATACAGTGTTTTAGAAAAAAATGATAAGGACTAACAGTGGTTGTTATATTACATTTTTTTTTTATTCTTACATCTGGTAATCTGACCAACTTCAATAAAGTTTAGCAAATTTAATAATAACAAAGTTTGAAAATGGTAGCATAGAGTATGGCTTTTCATTTTAAACAAAATATGTTCTAATTCAGTAAGAAATATGTAGGTGCTACATGCATAACGACCAGAGTGAGAGATAATTTTAAAATCTAGATGATTATATGTCATTTAAATAGTCTTAACAGTGTCTGTTTTTTAGCTAACTCTAACATATTGCATAAAATACTTTGAGTTCTGGAGATTTTACTGGTTCATAGCTTGACATAAAATATATTTGGAAGTAAAACATCGATCATTACAAACTGTCAGAGCAAAGGTAGGATGGGGATGTGCGAAGAAGGTGACTGATAGAGAACAATCACTCTTTTTGCACTGACAGCTTTGAGTAATGGACTGGTGAGCAGAGCAAGGGGATGAGCTCATCCTCGATGATGCATCGTGATGGGCTCTGTCCGTCATCCTCCTGGTCCTTCCACGGCCTCTGAGTCACCAGTGTCCAGGCAGAGTTAGAGCAGTCCCAGTGTCTAAGGGACGGACGGCTCTAATGTCTGCAAACCTTTGCTTCTATTGCAGCACATGGCTCATATGCATATATACGGATTCCAACACCTGTGCTTTCGTCTACTGCAGGAAAGAGCTGGCGATTGCACCTCTGCCATCACACTCGGTTTTGCCGTCAATCCCATCAGCGAGCATGGTCAGAGTTCTTCTGCCAAGGTCATTTTGTGCTCAAACCACGCTGTACACTAGTTTCAGCTGACACATTCTGTCGTTACTGTTTGTTGAATGGAAAAGCTGGTGCTCCCTAATGTTGCCCCTCTAATCTGGGGATAAACAGGGCCAACAAAGTGTACAGGGGCCCCTCATCTGCACCGCCTGGGTGCTGGGTGGCCTTTCCTCACAGGTACTGATCTCTCAGCATCTGCAGCAGTTGTACTCTCTCCATCAGCATGCCTGGAGTATTTGTAATGATGTGGAGGGTTTTTCCTGTTTACATCTTTAATAAACATAAATGTGATCAGGAGGAGGGTTTGCAGGTAGCGCTGGGCCCCCAGCTTTCCTCTTGACCTTCTTCTTCTTTCCCAGTGTGGGCTGGTGAGCCCTGACGGCAGAGGTGAGAGGTGAGGCCATCGTCCCCCAGCGCCAGCGCTCACACTCCAGCCCTGGGAGTGTGCAAGACGGGTTTGCTGAATCCGTGTTTTGGATAAATGTCAAATGACCTGGGGCCAAATCCATATGTCACTGTCACAAAACGAATTTCTGGAAGACAAGAAAAATATAAACATTTTAAAAATCTTTTCTCACTGCAAAAACTTGAAGGTTAATTTTTAAATGTTGGTGTTCTAATGAATTAATTTCAGGGCATTATCAGCAGTGCCTTTGTTCCACCCCCCAATGGTTACTCTGTTATGAGTTCATCCTGTCATATGTATAAACTCAAATATCACCTTCTTGGTTGCTATGACAGACAACTTCAAGCCTTTAAGAATTTTTCAGGTTTATTCATAATAAAACGATGAAATAAGGCAAGTACTGTATTGACTTGTTTGAGTATAAATATGTTAAATTTTACATTAAATAGTAGTTTAAAATTAACATAGTAAATCAATTATGCAAATTAAATGTTTATGATATTTTGTAATTAATAATTACTGAACTTTTATGGATCAGTACATGCAGGTCTGAAAATTCAATCTGAATCAGCCATTATCTGTCCCCAAAATACTGTGCTGGCAGTAGCGTACTATGTTCAGAATACCCATATCCACCCTATATTGATGGCTTCTCAACCTCTGCACTATGAAAGATTATAGGATCAATAGTCTTCCTGTCCCTAAATCCCACTTCTGCTTTAGTTCTTTAGGACAGATTTATTGACTTCATATAAAAGTGACAATATAAAATATAGCTCTTTTTTTTTTTTGATACCAGGAATCAAACTCATGACCTCAAGCTTGCCAGGCAGGTGCTGTGCCACTGAGCTATATCCCTGATCCTAGAAACTCTTTTAAGAAAATATTTGTGAATCACTGTATACTTGTCACAGATTGTAGAACAAATACAGTAAAGGTTATGGTTATGTTAGAAACCATAATCTTTTTTTCCCCAAATCTTTTAGTTGCATGTTTAGAGAATGGTTAAAGTGACCCATGAAGGAATCACTGGTCACTCTGTGGAAAGATAACAGGTGTTTTTATCTTTTCCTTTAGCCAAACTCTACCAAAGAGGACAAGTTTCATAACTGCCATGTCAGTTATGAAATGGGCAGATGTGTCAGTGAGTGCAATGGTGAAGTTCATGTTCACAAGGATGGTTCAGGGCACAATGAAATACTTCATTGTTCTGTTAATAAATCCTTGGTGGCATCCAGTAACTCACTGGCTCCTGAAGCAAGCTATAGAAGCCAGAGCTGTACTCTGTCAGAGCTTCCGTGCTGCTTAGGACCACTGCTGTGAAGATCCTCATCCTCTCAGCCAGGGAAGAGGGTAAACAAGGTGTCAGATGAAAGTTAAATGCATGTGGAAAATTAGAAATGTGATTTTAAAAATCTTGCTTTCAGATTACATCCATCTGTTGCTGTCTATTTAGGCCCAAGGATTAGGCACTTTTTTTCCCATGTGATTTTTTTTTTTTTTTAAAGTAGGTAGACACAAATATAAATAAAAAAGAGAAGTTAGGGCTATCCTATTAAGCTTGTGAAAATAATCATTAAGTATTGTTTTTAATCATTAAGAATAATTGTGGATTGCTTCAACAGAATTTTATCTTTATTTGTCCTCAAATTGTGGAACTCACCTGGAGACAGGTTTTCGTCTCCGTCACTGACTGTAGGAAGGAAAGATTAGTCACAGCATCACCATTCACAGCCCCCCTAGAGAGTCAGGTGAAAATCACTTGATCCTTTCAGTGACCTCAGAAGATAAGGGGCACAACTTTCAAAATTGCAGTTTCCTTCTTAAAGTACAGTAATATGCTCCAGCTCCTAACTGACTTAGATTTAATTTTCAAACTTGCACACACTAATCCATAAAAGTTCAGTAACTAGTAATTATAAAGCATCATAAGCATTTAATCTGCATAATTTACATTTACTATTACTATGTTAACTGTAGAATACCTTTTAATAAAAAGTTAATATATTTATATGTCAAACAAGTTGATAGCCTGTTTGCCTTAATTATTTTATTGTGAATAAATGAAAAACATGACTTCGATCATCTTCCAGCCCTCATCAGTGGGACAGGAAAGTGTCTAAGCACATGGGAGCTTGCCTGAGTCTGCAGGCTCTCAAGGTGCACCCCTCACTCTGATGTGCAGACAGCAAAGGTCCAGTGTTATGTGCCCTCAAGCTTTCCTCCCCCTTGCCCTGGCCTGGCCATCCTTGTGCAAGGTATTCTCACCCTGCCTGTCTCCTGGAACACTAGCACTTGGTTTAGAAATCATTTACAGTAAAACTTCTACATGTCATAGTCAAGAGCAAGTCTTAGTTTTGCAATGCATAATTTTCCTGAAAGAATTTTCTGTTTTCTGCTTTGCGTCTCAACGTATTCTGAATTAAGCTTCCTTGATTTTATGTCTCTACACAAGGTGTACACTTGGAAGTAGGAAGTACTGGAAATGCTCACTTCCAGGGAACAGAGGTTGGAAAGGAGACGAGGGAAGTAAGCAGAGGCGTGAAGCAGTCGTGTGTGTGGCACTTGAGACCTGGCGGGGTCTGCTGGAGGAGCCAGCAAAGAGAGAGGTCCTCCCTCAACACAGCCTGGCCCCGAGAGGACCGCTCAGGGCGGGTCAGGGGCCAGAGGGAGCCCCAAGGGGTTGCTCAGCACAAACCCTTTAGATCCTGCAGAGCTCAGCTAAGAAGACCTGAGGGCACTGGGAAGGTCAGCAGCCATGGCAGGAAAGGGACCACACGCCTCAGGCCTGGACACTACACGAAGGGAAACCTTAAACGAGTGACCTTGGTGATAAGGAAAGGAGAAGAGCGAAATGGGAGGCCAAGGAAAATGGGACCTGGGAGAGACGGCCAGGAGTAAAAGGAAAGGAAACTGGTGTGTTGCAGTGCTGGACCACACCCCCGGCCCTGTGTGGACCAGAGACACGCTGTGCGCCCGCTGCAGGCCCACGGGGATAGGGCTGTTAACCAGTAAGTCACACTCCACTCGTCTGTGGGTCTAACACAACCTTCTGATGTACCCACACTTTGTAGGAAAATTGAATCAAGCTAATTATCCTGTCACCCGCTACTCAAGCTAATCAGCATCACCTACTTGCATTTTGTGATGTAGACTTTAAAATCTACTCTTTTAATGATTTTGAAATATACAGTATCCCAGTTAGCCAATCATGAGTTGAAAATGTCACGACTCATTCATGCATCTAAGCTGCCAGACTTAGAGGTTCCAACCGTACACACTGTGAGCACCTCGTTCACCCTCCGGGTCCCGGCGGCCAGTTCAGCCAGCAGTCTCAAAAGCACATGGAACCGTGCATCACCAGCCCAGGAAAGACCAAAATCTAGTGTTCACTGCGGTTCCACCGAACGTCACAGTCTTGCAGCGCTGCGATGCTGAACGTGTGCAAGATGAGACAAGGCAGGGGTTGTCTGTATCCTGCAGTTAACTATGATGTTTGTGCCATGGCAAATGATAAAGCAACCTGGGAACTGAGAGATAACCCTGCACATCGTTCCACGTCAAGGGACTAAAATCCCTCTCCATGGCAAGGAAACAAGTAACCGCGTGAAAAAATGGGTTATGAACACAGACAGACATTTTCAAAGGAAGACCTATGAGTGACCAACACATATGGGAAAAAATATCCCCAAAAGTGCATATTAAAAGTATGGTGAAACCCTACTGCAGGATAGAATGACTGCTAACAAACAGGAAGCTTTTTGGCTTTATTTCTCTCTGCCCATTGGTGTTTGCATGCATTAGAATACTTTGAAATATCTGTGATTTAGGTCAAGGTCCAGACAGCCCCTGGAAAACTGTAATAGTATGTTAAGTTCGTACTGAGTTGAGAAATCATGAAGACAGGAATACTGCTAAGGGAAAAATGGTGCAAGGAAACCAGTTCTGCAAGCCAGACGAAGAACGTGGCGAGACAGATGGAAAATTCTGCTTGCAGTCGTCTCTTTGCTCTCAATCACTTTATGCAGGGTGCTCAGCTCTGTCCCAGCCTCGCCCGTGAGCAAGAAGTCGTCTCCCTAACAATGTCCCACACTGGGAAGGGCCCCCCCACTCCACCGCCACTGCAGGGGCGTCCTGTCTACCCTTCCCCGGGAACCTGCTGCTTCGTGCCCTCTGCACCGTTGCCCTAGCTTCAGGCTGTAGGCCTGGCCACAAGGGAAAACTGTTTTCAGGAAAAATCATTTTTGAAGTCTAAATCAATAAATGACATTGGGAGGCTTTTAAAGCGGCTGACAGTGTGTTTCTACTCCAGGAGATCAATAGCTGCAATGTAAAAGGTCTGTTTTTTGGAGTACATGGAGGAGTGCGGTCAGCAAGCTGGAAAACCCACTGCTTCTCCGAGGACTAAGGCAGGAAAGGTCATTTAGCAATGGTCTACTGTGGTCTAACAAGGACCTCCCCCCGCCGACCCTAGACTACGTGCTCATTTCCTAAGAGCACAAATACTGCTAACAGTGCTAGTACCCATCACTTAGAGAGAAGTGCTTCCCTCCCCGCTCCCTGCTCTTTCTAATCTAGACTGCACAGGACCTGTGGTGTCCACCCCTTCTCACGCCTGCGCCTTCCTCTCACGGCTGTGTTCAGGTCCTTATCATGGTGCGTAGGGGAACAGTCTCCCCGGGGTATCCTCGTTTCCAGTTTCTCCCACCTCTAACACAAAACGGACAGGGTAGACTTCTTAAGGCAAGAGGCACTGGTGTCCTTGCTGTCACTACTCTATGCAAACTTTTGTTCTTAGTTTCCCCAGTATCTCTCTCTCATTCAATCCGTAAATCCCAACTTCTTTGTCAGACATCTGCCATGCTATCTTTCACATCTTTTCCAGTTTTATTTCCCGTGTTTCGCTTTCATTCCTGAAATTCGGGGCGTTCTCCCCACAGCCCCAGCTCAGGGATCCACCTGTCCTACAGAACCCTCTCCTGGAGCGCCTGGAGCTTTCCGCCACATCCTGTTCCTCCTGCAGGATGGCTCCAGAGCATCTCACCTGCATGTCACCTGCACGCCCAGCGACACCCCTCTTCTGTACGTCCCCTGAACACCAGCAGAACTTTATGTTTAGTCTGCTCTGAAACATCCCTTCTGCCTTCACAGTGCAGGACAGAACTTGGCCCGGTGGATCTCACACCTCCTCCTATCAGGTCAGGGACGCAGGGAGCTGAGCATGCTCCGTGGAACGGTTCGTATTTCCAAGGGAACACGGAGAGAAACTTGCAAGGTGCTGGCCGAGGGCCACACCGACCCTGCTCCTGGCTCGACGAACTCCTCTCTCCTCACTATGGCCTCTGCAGTCTTCACATCAGCCGCAGCCCTCGGTCCTACCTCGCTCGGAAGCTGGGAAGAGCGGCAGTGCGGGAGAGCTTCCAGCCCTCAGACCAAAGTGGCTTCCCGTTTTCCTCCTTCTCGGGGCACAGAATTCAGACCCGGTATCACCCCGAAGCTGCCACGCCCTTTACATATTTTCAATCTGCTCAGTACTATCCACAGTATGGAAGGGTAATACAACTGGTGTTATCGAAAAAGAGAAATCTCAGTTTCTGTTGGTAGCAACTGCCTCCCTGAATTGCGTCCACAGCCTCCAGCAGCCCGCATGGAACAAGGAACACACACGAACCTCCCTTGACTCACGCCCAGAGCAAAGCGAGGAGACAGAATTCCCACGCAGACGATCGCACACGCGCACGGAAATAAGCGCGGAAAGCGAGGAGGGCAGAGCTGCAGCCGCAGGGGCTCCGCGCGCAGGAGGCCGCAGGAAGGGGCGGCGGCCCGACACTGCCAGAGCAGGGACCACCGTGGCTGGGCTGTGCACTTCCGGGGCCCACGTGCAGCTGACGCTCTGGAGTATGTGGAGGGGCACTGCGCCCGCAGAGGTGAGGAGCCCGCGCAGCTGCCCTCAGGAAAGGGCTGCTCCCAAGAGACTGCATGATTCTCCCGGCGATGAGAGGGATCTCTCCTTCCTGCGTGGCTGCGTTAGTGGGTTAGAGCGTTAGGTCTTAGAAGAGCTCCCCTCTTGTTAAACACAATGGACGTAACCCACCTATGAAAAGGTAAGCTTTTTTTTTTTTTTTTGATTTGTTGAACCTAGGTCTCCCTATGTAGTTCAGGCTGGCCTTGAATTCACAGCAATCCTCCTGCCTCAGCTTCCCCAGTGCCGGGATTACTGGCATATACCACCACGCCTGGCTAGCATTTTCAAACTTGCTCACAAAATAAAATTCAGCTACATGCTGAATGCATGAGACAAGTCTAAAACAACGCAACTCTGAAAAGCTTAAAGTAAAGGGATGGGGAAGAGTGTGGAAGGAACAGGAGATGAAGGATGCACTGCATCAGAAGGGTGCTTTCCGATGCTGAAGGCATCTTGCAGGACGAAGGTGTTGCAAACATCTCACACCAGCGAGAGGAACGACGAATAAAACTGCGTGTGAGTCAGAGACAGCGAGGAGTGCAAGGCTGTACACATCACTTTCAGTCCAAAGCAAGTCAAGAGCACCAAAAAACCCACAAGAGAATGGGAAAGACCAAAGTAACATCATCTTATGTAAGTATATGAGACAGCACAAAGATATCTTAATAGGAGCTGATCAAAGCATAGAAATTAAAACTGCACATACATTTGGTCCCCCAAACTCCACAATTTCTGTAAAGTAGAAATACCACAAACAACACATTCTTACAGGGATAAAATGGATTTTAAAAACAACACAATTTAAAATTGAATGCAAACAATAAAAAACAACACCGTCTTTTTCTTTCAGAATTAAAAACCTCCTTTTTAGTTGACAGGAGAAAGAGAAACTGGCAAACAAAGCCACAGAATTTCTGAGAAGTAATGATAATTAAAACACTACAAGTGGGTCATGATGGTGCATGCCTTTAATCCCAGCACTCGGGAGGTTGAGGCAGGAGGATCTTTGTGAGTTCAAGACCAGCCTGGGCTACAAAGTGAGCTCAAGGCCAGCCTGAATGGCATAGAGAGACTCTCAAAAAAAAAAAAAAAAAAAAACCTGCATGTCAGAAACTAGTGGCTATAATTAAAGCAGTAATCAAAATAAACTATATAGCTTATGTATTTATGTTGTCTTCCTTAATACTTTTATGTATTTGATTTCTATTGCCCTGAGTGGTATATTTATAAACTTTAGCACTTTCCTCTTAAATTTGTTTCTTCTCCTTAGAATTATAAAATGCGGTCAAACCAGGGATATTTTTAAACTGTATGAATTGTGGTATAATTTTGTAACATTCTTTTATCAAAGTCAAGAATAAAATTTGAGAAGTGAAATTTGGTTTAACAGAAAGATAATTATATTGAGCTGTCAAGCTGAAAGAATGCAATTTGCAAATAGTATTATTATGATTCTTTCTTCACTAAATGAACATTTAATAAAATTAAAAACCTTGAACTGTTTTAAGAACGTTCTATGCAAATAATAATTCTAATGCAAGAACATGTATGGTGCAGGGGTCAGAGTGCTCGATAAACAAACTTAGGAGACATGATTCCCTGTTGGCCTGTGACACAGAAAGGGGGCGGTGTTTCCACCGAACACTCTGAAGCCATTCACCCTTCTTGTTGGAGTTGCTGGAGCTGAAAGCTGGTCATGTGTGAGGGCAGAACAGAGCCAGAGGGCCTGGAGCAGTCAGGCTACCTCAGTCCTGAGAAAAACATCCTGCCTGGACAATTTTGGTCATTGGTCACTAGGAAACACTGCCTCTCTGGCTAACTTTGCAAGGGTGTAAATAAACATAGATACTATTGTTATTCAGTCCTCTTGCCCATCAGGAAAGACAAAAGCTGGGGTCAGCTTTTGTCTCTGACCCCAGCTTTTGTCTCTTGTCTTTATTTTGTAAACCCCCTCGCACTTTCCACAGGACCACCGAGAGACCACCGAGTCCTACACCTTATTCTTTCTGGCTCACAAGACCTTGGTCTGAGTGCATCTCACTTGATACCAAGGTCTCTAAGCAGAGAGGCCACAGGCTGCCCGCCCTCTATTCTGCTCAGCAGAGGCAGCCCAGTTTGGGTCCCCAGTGGCCCGGGCCTGTGTCTCTCTGCCCTCGCCAGGGAGCAGTGGGGGGCTGGGTGTGTCTGCTGTCACAGGTGGGTGTCCTCCAGAGGGCTGGGGCCTGAGCTCCCCCTCTCTCCTTTCTCCCTCCCACCGCATTCTGCCTCACCTCCAGCCCCAAGCAACCCGGCCCATCCTGGGCTGCAGACTCTCAAATTCTGGGCCCAAATAAACCTTTTCCCTTTAAACAGTGACTATGTTAAGTATTTAGTTAAAGCGACAGAAATCTGACTCATAAAAGGACATTTTCACTAAATGCAGCTCTCCTTTAGTGTTTTCGTTGAATATGGTGGCACTTTTTGTGTGATACTATGAAATTAGTTCTGTGACTCATAGAATGTAACACACTTGTTACAACCCTGTTTGCAAGTAAGGAAGAAAGGACAAGGAAAAATATGCATAGAATGAAAATCACTGTTCTCTTCACTGCTCTATTATATTTCTTTCACTTTTATAGTGGAAAAATAAGCATGCTCTCACAGTCAAAGAAATGGTAGAGGCACACATGCAGTAGGAAAGGAAATCATGAATTTTCTCCTATTTGTGGAAGCTGATGGTTTAAGTCTGTCCAAAGCAAACCTCACTATATAAAGAAAGAAATTCTATCTAATGCATTGGTGTGGAAGGCATTTTGATAATATCTGTCAGATCCGCGGCTTATTTTGGAAATCTTCTCGCTTCCAGGAATACTGATTTCGTGGCGGCCAGGCGGCTGCCCTGTGGCGTGAGGCAGGGTCTCCACGGCTTCCTGGGGAAGGGAGCTGCCCTGCCAGGGGCGGGAAGCAGCGCAGGACCCAGTGCGGTGCAGGCTTTTGGGTAGCAGGGAGGACCGCAGGGCCTCGGTTAGTTGCAGACCAGAACAAGTAAGCCACAGGGGGCGCACTCCTCTTCATCCCGTCACCTTCGTACAAATGGAGGTGGCCTCAAGTAGGCGTCCTGGCCCCGCCCATGCGGAGGAACATGCTCATCTACAATGCGCCTGGGGGGAGAGCAGTGACTATTAAGGAAAGCTGGAGCCCGACTTAAACATTCCTTTTCCTCTGTGGATGTGCGTGGAAGTTGTTTGTTTTTCCTTAAATCCCTCCTTGGGGATTATTTATTGATAAAAGTACATTGTTCTGAATAAATACAAAGATTCACCTGACTTTAAACCTGCCATAGCTGTCGGGACCTTTCCAACTTCGGTGGGTGTTCAAAGTCAGGGAGAGGTCCTGGGATTTGCCAAAAGGGCTGGGCGGTGTTTTTATTTTTATTTTGAAACGCATTCCTGCTCAATTTAATTATTCACCACACCCCAACCCAGCTAAGTAAATATAACCCTAACATGCTGGCTTGGAAAAGTTTTGAAAAACAGGTGATTATTTTAAGGCTCCATAGCAGGATGAAGGGCTCCCGGGGTATCAGGCGAGTGTCAGGGGAGAGGGTGGCCACCCATCCTCAGGGGTTGGTGTCCCCCCGGAGCACACTCGGGGGAAGGTCTGCCAGGTGTCTCCCAGCTCTGAGCCTTATTTATGTCGTGACTCCATGCAGCACAATCTGGACGGCTTTACATTCCAATTAACTAACCGTAAATTATCTTCTGTCCTTATCTGATGATGAAAAGCAGGAATGCGTTTACTTCTGAGAGCTGCGTGTGTGTAATTAATACTGAAATACAAGATAAAAGTCAGGTGTGATCTTTTCCACTACGAAGTATGTCTAGTGAAATTAGAATGTGAATTCCTAATGCTCCCTCGGCGAGTGGATTCCCGTGATCGAATGAAGTAGATGGAAAAACAATCTGGAGTTTATAAGGGGAAAACACTTGACAGATTGGAACGGGGAGAGCTGCTTTCAACTCAGGCTATCCCTTGCCCCAATGAGACATCAATTACCACAGGTCCCAGTTTTCTCTCAGCGTCAACACTGGTCTGTTAA
This sequence comes from Chinchilla lanigera, assembly GCF_000276665.1. NCBI lineage: Eukaryota > Metazoa > Chordata > Mammalia > Rodentia > Chinchillidae > Chinchilla > Chinchilla lanigera. The sequence goes on from NW_004955410.1 coordinate 1,351,785, forward strand.
AACCTGGGAAAATACTCATAAAGCCCTGTTTATTGTAAGGCAGAGAGGTTTTATGTATGACCCAGTTGTAACAGAAGTGAGAGCCCAGTGAGTGTTTTTAAGTCTATTTATTTGTGCATAACATGCCCAATCTCTTCCATCTTTTCTTTTCCTTTAAAATTCATCAAATTTCCTTTTGGTTTGTGACTGTAAGAACGCTCAGAGGAACCGGGACTGTAGCTTGGCCGGAGAAGAACAACAGCTGGTAGGCTCTGAAGAGCAGAGTCCAGACCTGGGATCCTGCCGGGCTTCCACCGCGACCTGGTAATTATCTCCCCTCTCTTCTGGGCAGAGGGAGCTATATGTGGCCAGGAGGAAGCCCAGAATACGACCGCTCCGCCCTCGCTCTCCCTGCCAACCTCCGGGCTCTCAGCATGGACTGGCGATTGCTGAAACCCTCCCATCAGGAACTGATTCTTGGCTTCTCTCGATATCAAAACACAATCCTTTGAGAAGCCTCTTCCAGTTATCCAGCGCCCATCTGCTGCTAAGTGAGAACGACTCGCTCAGAGTGCTGCGACGCAGGCAGAGGCGGGGAAGGGACCGTGGATGTGCAGAGCAGGGGCCCGGATCCTCGGCACGCGCCCTCCTGACCTCAGAGTTCTCCAAGCACCTCTAAGACGTGTCCTTCTGACTCTTTTTGCCCCACCCAGGCCCAGACAGGCATGCCAAGCAGCATCGCTACGTTCTTCCACAGCAAGCAGCGTTTCTGCCTGATGACAGACACAGTTCTTTCAGCGTGACTGAGGTATTTGTTCAGTCCTTACAGCCACCCCGGGCCGTACACCTTAACACCATAGCACAGCTTGATGTAAAGCCAACCTGCCTCCCACTGGGTTTACGGTAAGGACTGAGGGAGGGCATGAGCCCTACAGGACAGATCGCTGGGCTGCTTTTGGTGCCAATAAACCTTGAACTCTTAGAAAGCGCTGATAAAACGTCCCTGAAGAGATACAGTAAAGTTCATAAGAATTCGGAAAAAAAAATCAGTGGCTGAGTACCACCATGACGTCGTTAACTCATTATCCCACAAGCCTTTCTTACACACCTGTGCGTTCCGGAGCTCAGGGGCCAAGGGAAGCCCAGGGCCCGCGCCAGAGGTTGGCTTCGAGGCCTGCGGACATCCAGGAGGCCCGGACTCGGTGTGCGTGTAAGTGCGCGTCCTTGAGACTAAATCAGGCGGCACAGACCCGAGGGCACTGCTTTAGGGTCTGGGAAAGCAGAGAGCCACAGGCCCCCTCTTGAGAGGGCCGCGGGCACAGGCAGAACTGATTAGATGCACACCAAAGAGTGTAACAGTAAGTACTGAAGTGAAAGTGCCTTGGAGACGCGGGGCGGTGGTTTACATAGGAAGAGAGAAGGGGAACTCCAGAGTTCACAAAGATTCTACTTAAACACGACACGATGGCCAATAAACTGACAAAACTGCTAGAAGATCGATAAAGAATATGTACAAATCACAGACTACCCACCATGAATCTCTGACACACAAAGCACTGAATTACGCGGGAGGGGTCAACAATCGGCGCTGGGTGCTCCAATGCGCCCGCAGTTTGGGGGCACGGTCAAGGGCAGAAAGGAGCGTAAAGAAGCGCAGGGGGCAGCTATGATTGGTTACCAAGCCAGCGGCGCGGCGCTAAGAAACGTTCAGAAGAAAGTGGCTACAGACGGACCTCGACTGGAGTTCAGGGTTTCTGTGCGTAAAGAGGAAACCCCGGGGTTCATGGGTGTACCCAGAAAAGCGAGGTTACAGAGGGGGGCGTCCGGGAGCCGGGAAAGAGCCCGTCCCTGCAGCC
>NW_004955410.1:1354581-1373745 GCF_000276665.1 Chinchilla lanigera
CTCCCGGCACTGCGGGGACCGCGGCTGCGAGCCCGGGGCGACACTGAGGCAATCGCGCCGCCGGGGGCCGGCCCTCGCCACCTTCCGTCCGTGGTGGGGGGCGCCCCGGGTGTCGAGCCCTCGGACCAGGGCCCTCCGGAGCGTGCGTGCGGGCAGAGGGCCCCCTGGCCTGGGCGAGGCGGCGGGGACCCGGGGAGACTGGGGAACCCGCCCCAGGTCCCGAGCGTCGCCATCCTGTAGCCATAACAACCTTGGGTTTGGGCCAGCGGATGGAGAGCCCTGCAGGGCGGGGACAGGCACAGATGGCGCAGGGCCGGGCACCTGCCCAGGGGCGGGGCCCTGCGGGGAGCCCTGGGCGCAGCTGGCGGCTGCTCTGACCCCTCAGCTGGGTCGCTGAGAGTGGTGGCGACGGGGTCTCTGCAGATAGGGGCCGAGTGATGGCCGGTTCGGAGACAGGGAAGAGACCTTGTCCCTGGGAGGGGAAAGGCCGGGAAACGCAGGAAGTGGGTGCGGTGAGATAAGGCCAGGTTACCAGGACGGGAGACGACCACCTGGCACTGATTTGGACGGGCCGCATCCGATGGAATTTGCCATTTATGAAATGGAAAGTGGTGGAGAAAGGGAAGCACATTTGTCAAACGCCTATTGTGTCCCATGTCCTTTTACAGTAACATGATTAATAATCTTAACAATGCCATGCAAATGTTACTATTCTGTCCTTGATGAAAAGGGAGAGAAACAAAGGCTTAAGTGTGGGTACTGACCCATCTGTGCTTTTATGCTCTAAACACAGTTATAATTCTTGAAAATCCTGCTGATAGCTAAATGGACTAAGCAGTCGCCTTCACTTCAGAGAGAGAGTAAAGAGAGGAGACAGTGTGGACTATTCTGACCCAGCGGGGCAGAGTTCTGCGTGGCCCTGGGTGCCCTGGCAGGGACTCAGGGAAACAGTTCCGTGCTCCTTAGAGGGGTTTTCCAGGTCAGTGCGTGGCTGTCCTCCGGGGTCGTCTGTGTGAAGGATGCTCAGATCGAGGTTGAAGGTGGCCACAGGACACAGGAACTCTCCGGAGCTAGAACATGTGTGTGACGTGGATAAGCTGTGCTTACACGGGTCTCAGTGTATTGTAGAGAATGCAGATGTGTCTAACAAGGTTTGCAAACAGAAAGAAAAAAAAATTATTTGACAGCAAATCCAAGACTCTGCTGAATGAAGCCCCAAGCTGGAGTTCTCCTCAGTCTCCTCCTTGTCTCCGTGACCATGCGTGGGAAACGCTGGTGCAGACCTGCTGGCTCTGGGAGGGGAAAGGAGAGGACAAGTGCCTGGCAGTTCTGAAGGTTCTGGAATCATGGTCAGGATGAGCAGAACCCCAGGGGCTGTGGTGTTTTGTTCGGTCCCACGCACTCACCTTCCTGAGTGTTGCTTCCTTTTGCAAAAGAAGGTTACAGGCAGAAAAGTTGCATTTTTAGTGTCTGTGTGCGGTGATAGTCTGTGGAGGTGGGGATTTATTTTGGGTGACAGGGAAGGCCAGGAACGTGAACAACTGCCACGCGGAGGAAACGGCTTCTCTTCCTGACAGGCTGCACAGTACACCACAGGCAGGCCCGAGCGCGGCTGTCTGCGCCGAATTACTCCCGCGGCCCCCTTTCTGTCCTGGAACTCGGGAACGCGTTACTTGAGGCAGAAGTGTAATGAAGGTGGGAATTCCACGTGCAGCTCTTCCACCGCACAGGGAGCGCTCCTTCCCCCTCCTGGACAGCGGTTAACTCGGGAGAGGTCTCCACAGGCCAGCAGGTGCCGCGACATGTAACGGTGGGCTCCCTCCCTCCCGGGGCCTGCAGTTAGTTTACTGCTTGAGCGGAGCTACTGGGCCAGGTTTCTGCTATTTTTATTATGTATGCGGAATTTCGGCTTCTCAATCCCAGGAGGAAAGCAGTGCTAGTTTCATGTCCATTAACATGTCCTCAGATTCTTCCAGCTTCATTACTTTGGGAAAAGCGTGCTGACTCTGAAGTTTGCCGTTCTGTCTGAGAGGGCCAGTGCTCCGCTAGTGCATGTTTTGGGGGAAGTGTCCTTGCCAAGTAATGCTAAGCAGGAGTACTCGTAGGCCGCTTTGAACGGTTCTCATTATTCTAGCCGTAAACACTCGAAGCACTGTGGCGCGGCCAGCAGAGTACCTCAGCCCTCATGACGTAACACCTGAGAGGAGAGGAAGAAGGGAACGTCAGCAGTGGTGGTGGAGCCCGGCCGTTGCCCACCGCTCCTCATCTGGAAACAGAGGTGGAGAAGTCCCTCCTTCAGGAAGCCGTCACCAAGGCGCCAGTATTGACATAACTTTGTTATTTTTTTTCAAGCTAACAGTCTTAAGTTCTCAGTCATTTTTTCCCATACTAACATTTTTTGATGTTTCTTGCAATCCCTCACTGGATTAAAAAGTCTAGGGGGAAGGAGTTTGTCCTAATGTTTTATACCTTTAAATTAATATATTCTGAACATATCCTAAATCCTATCGTCTAACTCATTAAAACAGTTAACGATTTTGATCTTTTTTGCCTAGGAAGTAACATATTAAAGATCTCTGGGTTTATGCTTTATTTTTCTGAGATTTTAACAGAGCTTTTTTTCAAGTCTGAGTTCTATTTTTGATGCAAAAGTGATGAAAAACCTAGGGCTTTATGACAATACATAGCCTACAAAAACAGTATGTGATCAGGCAAGACAGGGGTTACGGTTTATAAGAATACTTCATGAAAAAGTCACAGGCTAAAAATTATTAGTTGTATTTTTGGACTGTCTAATTAATAAATGGGTGTCTGCATCATATAGGGAAGCCTCAGTTCACCTACCTTTAAATTCCTAGGTGATGATTATCAAGAAAGCTAAAGCAAAGGGAAGGTTTACTGTAAATAAAAAGTATAGTGACAAAAACTGAAACACCTTTGAAGTTATCTTTAAATTTCATAATGAGACAGACTTGGGTTATAGATATTTATATGTAATGTAAATTAGTAAGCAGAGTTGAATATTTAAGTGCTTTTAAAAAGATGGTATATGTCAGGAGTGAAATGGGCTGCTCATGCATAGACTTTAATGATTTGGGTGACTTTTATTCTATTATTATAAACTGTTGATCATTTATTTCCGTGTTAATAATAAGGTTGATTTTAATAGTCATGAACTGAAGCATCTTTGAACATCCTGCTAATCTTTCTCTCAAAAATTTATTCAGTTTGCTCCTTTTTAATAAAAATTTGATGAGCTACAAAGATTAACCTGAATAGAAAGGTGTAACTAAGCCAAACCTGAGGTGATGTCCCTGTCCCGGAGGAGCCTGTGTCTCTGTGAGTGGGAAGCTGTCTTTCAGTACTGACCATGTTGTCACTTAAGAAATGATGTGTTGTGGCTCAGAAGTTAAGAATGATTTCTTTTTGTATCCCTTGTTTGTTCTGCAGGATATTTAACAAGCTAACTTTAACACCTTATAGTTTTACTTTGTTTTTTTTTTTTGTTTGTTTGTTTTTTTTGTTTTGTTTTTCTCCGGTACCGGGAACCGAACTCACGACCTTGCGCTTGCCAGGCAGGTGCTTTTGCCGCTGAGCTAAATCCCCAGCCCCCAACACCTTGTAGTTTTAATACTGCCAATTTATAGTGTGCTTTATAAGTGAGTTTTCTAATAATTAAGAACATTGTTTTTCAAATTAAATAGAATTTACCCCTAATAAATAGAACAATTACTTTTTAGGAAAAGTCAATAAAGTAGGCAAAAATGTGAATTATCAAGCTCCTTAAAATAAACATACTACTATTATTTTATGGAAAATAAAGTGGTATAAATAATGAAGGAGACATTATTAATCTATCATCAGGTGAATATCTATTTTTCTATATAAATTTCATTGTGTGTTTTATAAGCTCTGCCCTTTAATCAGTCCATACGCTAGAGGGATTCTGGGGAATATGGTGTCATGCCTGGTCCAGAAAGAAGCCTATCAAGCTGCTCTCTAGGTATAAGTCTGAACACACATGATTTCGGATACACTGGACAGCAGCGTTACCCTGAAAATTTCTCATTAGAGACGTTGTCGGGCTTGGCCTTGGTGGAGAGACTGGGAGGTACTGTGATCCATAGGTTTGTCCTGTGGGAACCATTCAAAGCAGTTTTCGGAACTGGAGTATGCTCTGAGGCTGACAGAGGCCCACAGCTGTCTTTCTCCCCAAGGAGGGCGCAGGGTGAGCCCAGGCCCAGTGACGGGGAGCCCAAGTCGCCCACGCGCTCAGTGTTGGGCCTTCACCCCCTCTTCAGTTTTCCCTTTCCTGAAGCCCTCTCCACTGTATTAAATTCAGCGTTCTGGGGTTTTGGTATTTGTCATTGTTGATGTTTCCAGATAAATATTTGATCCTCATCGAAAGTGATCACCTTTATGGAACAAAGAATTGTTTCTTAAGGCCAAACGAAATCTTGTACAAAAATTTTTGAAACCTTTTTTCTTTATGGTGCTGGGGACTGAACCCTGGACCTTCATGCTGAGCTGCCTCCCAGCCCTTTGCTGAGTGTGTTTTTTGTTTTTTTTTTTTTTTCAGACAGGGTCTCATGAAGTCCGTAGGTTGCCCCGGCTAGACTCAAATTTGTGATTCTATTTGAAAGAATAACTCCAGTTTGGAAATATCATACATTTTAAAACAGATATTTGGAGCTGAGAATCGTCAGTAGACTTGTGATACCAAGTACTGGGTCAGTGAAAGATGATACTAATTAGAGTTTTCTTCTCTTTGTTTGTTTTTATAATACAGGGGATTAAATTCAAGCCCTTCAGCATGGAAGGCAAAGGTGGCTACCACTGAGCTACATTCCCAGCCCTTTTAAAATCATTTTGGCCCAAGGTCTCCCTAGGTTGCCCAGGCTGGCTTAGAACTTTCAACCTCCTGCACCAGCCTTCCGAGTAACTGGTATTGAACACTACTTCTGACTTGGTTAGAGTTTTCTTATTTAAATGGGCCATATGATGTATGCAGATTTTTTAAAAGTATAGTAGTGATTTTCATTACAGAATATTTAGTTTGTGGCCATTGCTGAAAAATTAGAAAATACCAAGCATGGAGAAAGGTTAGTAAAACTTTATAAATGTACTACACAAATATATTAGTTTTTATTCCAAGCTTAAATTTATATTAGAAATAAGTTTCATACTTGACACCAGTGCCCAGATTGTACTTCCTAATCCCATTCAACAGTGGGCAGAAGGAAGCGTCTTTGTAAGAGCAGCCGATTCCAGTACTGGACAAGACATTTATAGGGTGACGTGGGCAGGTCGAAGAGTCAGAAAGTAAAGTGTTCATGGCACCCGCACACACACGTGTGCACACACACAGTGATAGAAGTGTGTCAAAGGCCCAGAGCAGCCCTTTGGAAAGGAGGCCAGTGGCCAAAGTAGTACTGATTATAACACAAGTATAAAAATTACCCATGACACCAGGCTAAATAAATAAATGATTGAATAAAATAATAAACGGGGGAGAAGGGACAGGTTTCCCATGCAGAAGCATTCACATAATGTATATATAGATGTAGATACAAGTATAGATATAGGTATAGGTATAGATATAGCTATATAGATACAGAGACAAAGATAGAGACATAGACCTACCCTAAGGAAGAGCAGCACATGCCGTTCCTCTTGAAGGCTGGGCAGAGCAGGGACTTCTCCCTAAGGAGCAGAGCATGGAAAGGAGACGGAGCCGGAGGCCAGGTCATGGTGCATGAGCCTCCCAGTCTCTCTCACTATCTCAGCAGGGGCTCGGGTTCAACATGGACAGTTGGAAATGATGGTGATGGTGTGTGTCCTTGATAGGAGAGGTTGAAAGTGACACGTCGCCTCTGTGACCATTGTCCTCAAAATCTATGAGAAAAACATGAGGTTGCTTATGCTAGTGGTGAGTTCTGCAGCGTGCCCAACCAGGGATAGCAAACCTGCCCCAGGGTCCCCAACCACGAGAGTCTGAGAGCTGTCATCCCAGCCTGAGGGGGCTGGAGGACTGTCATGATTAAATGCACTGCATACCCATCATGGGATCTGGGAAGAGAGAAAAATACTATTTCAAACTGAGGAAGTCTAAGTCAGTGATGGACTTCAGTTATGGGCAGTACACCATGGTTCACTAATGGAGGAAACGTCAGTATTAACCAGTGATGTGAATAACAGGAGATAGGGTGGGGATATAGCAGACCTGTCTGCGCTGTCTTCTCAATGTTTCTAAAAATCTAACAGTTTTTTTAAACGCCTGTAAAAATGGCTCATAAAGCATATGGTGAGAAGTGGTACCCAGGGTGAACAGCTCCGGCAAGCGAGCTCAGCGATGCTCAGGTGAATGCTCTGTTGATCTCCCTAGTTCCGGGCTCCATGTCACTGCCATTTGTTTCTGCTGATAGCAGGTAGTACAAATCCCGCCATAAGAGGCGCGTATTGTGCATTAGCTGTTCGCCTCATGGCTATTTCTGTTCAAAGTGAAGTGGAGTGTTTGTGTTGCTAAAAGTTTCCAGATCTTCATCCTCACAGCTTTCATGCATTGGATTAATTATGTGTACAAATCAGCTTAAATATTTAGAAAAGGGAAGCTTTTCCCACCTGTCTTTCTGTCTGATCTTACTGATAATAAGTTCCTTCATTGGTGCCGGAGTTCTTTGGTGCTAGATGATCATTACCTTCCAAAGCTCTCTTTAAAGTGCCTAGGAAACTATGTTTCTCTCTTAAAATCTCAAGGACAAATACATTAAATACATTAAAGACTAATTTTCATCAAATGTTATGTATAGAACACCCTTCCCTGACTGGTGACTATTACATTCTACCTATGGGTCCTGTCTCCCACAACAACCCTACAAGCTGAGACTTACATTTTATATGTGCTCCAGCTAATGTAAAATGGGCAGCAGATGCTCTGCCACCTCCCGTCCTACCTATAATACTCATTGTATGTATGGTAATATACTCATGCATGCATTTACAGATACATATCTGATGCATTTACATGATATACTTCACTAAGCATATTCCTCATATTCATAGACTGTGGACACATGGACATTATGTAAATGCATATGGACACATTCACCTATGTTATGTAGGTGCATCTTTCAACATGCTGCATTTACATTTTGGACCATGAATTCCGCCCTGTCACCTTTCTGTCTGAGCTTTTATAAGCTAGGGTCCCGCTCTTCCTTACTTCTCCTCCTTCTCCATATCATTTTTGTTAATGATGCACCTGTACCGTACAGTGTCTGCTGAATCTGTGTTCTGCTGTGATAGTTGTTGCAAGTTTAGTCATACTTTCTTGCTTCCTGGAGTTTTTAATTCACATGAATCATAGCATAAAAACCACATTTCAGGGACTTGTTTGGGAGGAGGGAAAGAACTTGGTTCCAGAATGTGTGACTCAAGGGCCTCCTTTTTGAAAATAACCTAATGAATCTCATGGAATAAAGAAAGTATCTGAAAAAGATAGATGAATGTCGAAATGACAGGCACACTCTGGGATCTCTTTGGAATCTTAAAATCCAGCGTTTTAATTTTTTAACACACACATGAAAGATTTTTTTTAAAAAAAATAACCTTACTTGGTAATTTATCAAAGAGAGCAATGTAATATGACTAAAACTGCTTAAATGATTATTTACTTGAATACCACAGAGATGTGCAGCTCACATTTTGCATCCACTATCATACTGTCTCTTTTGTTATCTCCCACTAATATATTCTCAAGTAACGGATGGCTTGTGAATAATTAAAACCCAAGTACTATTTTTTAAATTATCCATGCAAATAAAAGTAAGCATCTCATATTTTATCACAGTGGGACTTTACATATTAGATGAAAATTTTAAAAATATTAGTATAATTTTATATTGATTAATTCTTACCTGCAACATACTTTCCAATTCAGAACCTACACATCTGGGCAGTTCCGCTTCTTTTTTGCCTTCTTATGGATTTGTATATTTCTATATAATCACCACAATCCATTCATTGTTTTTGAGATTGCTTTCTGAGGAGGTGTGTAGATATTAAAAATAAAAACAGGGTAGTTTATTTGTACCTTTAAAATGGGAAGTTAATGCAAACCAGTGTACCAGTGTGTGAATTTAAGACTCTCGTCACCTGTAAAGTAGCTGCTCAAAGCATTTAAGCTGGCTGCACGTGTCACCAGCTCCACCCCCGTCCCAGAGCTGCAGGATGATTGTCTCAGGCCCCACAGTGACGAGGTTTGGCAGGGAGCATTCATCGCTCAGGTTTTACAAAGGACAAGACTTTGGCAGGAGCAGCGGGCATAGCGAAGGAACGCTGTGCTTACATGCGTGTGCTCAGTCAACCTCCCGAGAGCCCGGCCGGGCCATGTCTGCGTTCCACCCACCCTGCCCTCCACCGCTGCCAGTGGGGCACACGGCCTCCTTCTCGTGGGGCTCCATCATGTGGGTCTTTCCCTCTTTCAGGAAATGGTGCTTTGATTCATGTTTCCAAAGTCGTTAGTGTTCCACGAACAGTCGTTTCACATCCCGGGCATGCTCTGTCAGGGATATTACGTGTAAAAGTACCCCCAAGGTCTCCTTCCTGTGAGAATTTAAAAGTCCTACGACCTGCATCTCCTGTGAGCCAACGCTCACCCTCTGGCTTCCGATGAAGACTTCGAGCTGCCCATTTTCCTGTCCACACCTCTTCTGTCCAGGTGCTGCTCTGGGCACCTTGCGTTCGGCGCCCTCGCTCTGGCGCCCGTGCGCTGCTTCCTATTTTAGCCTCATTCCTCAGAAAGCCAAGGGAAACACGGTGAGCTCACTCACCCACTGCCCACTCGGAGGGTCTGGAAGTCCGCCCGGAAACTCCCGCCCGGGGCCCAGCTCCGGTCTGGACCACACAGCAGTGCTGAGCTTGCCCACGACACCCAGAGCGCTGGTCCTGACTGGATGAGGGGGCTGTGGCTGTCAAAGTCCATTCCCACACGGAAGCTCAGTGTCCCCCAGGAGGAAGGGAACTGGGAGCCCAGAGATGCATCAGCCGCTGCTGCGTCCTCAAGGACCACGTGGGGCAGAGCTGGTGTCCGTCTCTCCCTCCGGGCTCTGGCTCTGCCCGGCAGATAGATCCCTGCAGCACAGCCGGATGCAGACAGCAAGTGGGGTCCTCAGTGATACTTTCCAGACCCTGAACTCCACGGTCGCTCACTTCCGAGCAGGTGACAGTGAGACCGAAGGATGTTCTGGCTCCGTGGGAACTACTTCCCTACATTTTTCTCAGATCTGTTTCACATGGCCTGTGCTTGTAGTGGACACTGCTGCTGAGCACGCCTCATCGGATGTCGCGCATTAATCACAGTTTATAAAATCCTACCTCGTAGAAAGCAAAATGATTGAGAGATTGGGAAAACAAGACTAACTTGGAATATTCTCTGAACAACTGCAAAGCCTTTCTGGAGCGTCCTAGTTGGAATGGCTGCTGTTTCCCTGCGGCTGCTGAGACACTAAGGTGTAGGGAGTTCGGGTTTTGTCGGAGGGCCCTGACCTCGCTGCTGTGAGCTGCCCAGAGGAGTTCCGGACCTGCCTGGTGAGGGGAGGTGCAGAGGGTGCCCCGCCCCACCCAGAAGAGGACAGCCACACAGAGCAGCAGCGCACCTCCAGACCGACGGGGCCCGAGTGCACTGCCCGGCCCCGGCTGTGCAGCACGGTCTCTGTGAAAACCCAAAACCCAAGGCCGGAGCCCGTGGACAGCAGAACCGCAGACATCCCGGAGGATGGGCCGGCGAGGGTGTGGACCCCACGCCCTCTCCCCGCTCCGCTCCCGGCACGCAAGACCGTGTATGACAGACAGGAAGCAGCAGGGCTGCCCTGGCTCAGGACAGCAAGTGAACTGGAGCCAAGGAGGGGCTGGGGGGCCGAGCTGGGGGCCGAGCCGGTCAGCAGCGTGTGGCTCCAGCCTCTGTCCACCGGCACTGAGCCCTGGTTGGGGGGGGGCGACCCCTGCACCGTCTGAGCCACAGAGGAGCCCCTGTCATGAGTGTGTGGGAAAAATGGAAACTCTTTGCTTCTGCTGGCAGAGTCCCTAATAGATTAATAGATAATATCTGCTTTTATTTTTTCAAAGGCTGAGGGATGCAGACATTTGTAGAGACCCATATGCACTATATGTAAATACATGCAGATATGGGTGCATATGAGTGTGGACACAGCTGTGTACACACATTCTCACATTTTCTATTCTATAAGCTTTTAATGATGCCTTGCTGATGATTCATTAGTAAGAATAATTTTGCTAGAGCAAATTAGCAGAAAGAAACAGTCCAGGTGTGCTGGTGCACACCTGTAATCCCAGCACTCCGAGAGGCTGAGGCAACAGAAACAATAGTTTGAGCCCAGCCTGGGCAATTGAATGATTTAGCAAGAGACCCTGTTTCAGAATGACAAATTAAAAATACACTAGGGATGTAGCTCAGTGTGAAGGCCTGGATTCCATCCATATTACCCAGGGCGGGGAGAGAGACAGAGGCAGAGAGACAGAGAGAGAGAGAGAGAGAGAGGAGAAGAGGGGCGGGGGGGAGGGAGGGAGATACATAGTTTCAAAGAACAATATAATTCAAGGTTAGTTTATTTGTATTATTTTTCTTTGTTTTATAACAATAAAGTAATTCTTTTTCTTATGGGTTTTTATTTATTACTTTTATGAATAAGTATTTGGAAATCTGTTGGGCTATGTCTCCATAAGAATTTTAGTAAATGAGCTGGATTATATTAATTTTCCAAGGAGGTCCTTTTTTGAACACTTAGTGTTAGGTGTCATTCAGGCGACCGCCAGGCTAATTGCGGGTTTTCTGTGTAATCCCAAAGTCACTAAAAAGAAGTAACGATCAGAGGGAAGGCAACAGTTCTTGTTCCTGATCTTACCCTGGGACTTAGGAGGTGGGAACACAGCAGAGCTGTTCTGAGGGCTTCTATGTGGGGACCTCTGAGGTTCCTGGGTGTCCTGGCTGCTCCCTCTCTGGGGCTTCCTGGTTGCTCCTTCTTCTCCTACCAAGTGATCCCTGTGCAGAGATCTGTTCTCTTTCTTGCTACAGACTCAGGACTGCCCCTTTAATGTCCTCGAGTGTTGTTGAAATGGGAAATGCCGTAAGCTAAGTACCCTGCCTGGCCCTGGTCCCAAGTCCCCTTGCAGAGGCCCCAGGGAGCAGGAGCTGATGCTCCTTCACGGTCTAGCATTTGTCTTCTCCATGGCTGTGACCTCACAGAGAACTGATGTCCTACTCTGGTGCAAAGGGAGTGCACTTTCCGCAGCCTCCTTATCCAATTCTATTCAGAGTTTTTTTGTTTGTTTGTTTATTTGAAAAAAAGGAGTAGTTAGTTGTTTAACTCAATTAGCTTCGGTACACTCGTATATTGAGATGAAGTGATGACAGTTTTGTGCCCAAAACACGTGTGACTTTTACACAGATAACAAATCCCAGTGCCTGAGACCACTGTCACCTAATAAGTTATACCAGTTGCCTGAGTTCTTCCACAGTATAAAGCACGGTGATTGGTTGCAGGAGCCTTGATAAGTTAGGCCACAGAGTAGGGATTTTATTCCGTAGGAGGCGGAAGCCACTGCAGGATTTGAACAGCACTAGCTCAAGAATTAGTACATTAGGAAGATGAACCGAGGGATAATTTTCAAGGAGAACAATGAAGAAAGCCTTTTCATAAGCATGGTAAGGGCTGTGCTCTTGCAAGGTGGATGAGAATAGAAGAGGAGGGTGCTAGAGAATTCCAAGAAGTAATTTGCCAGGCTGCTGTGCCATCCTGGCCTGCTCCTGGTTTGCCATTCTTCCCCGATGGGTATTCAGAGTATCCTTGCTCTAGTGGAAACATCCCACTAACCAGACCTGCGACTATCTTGTCTTCCTCTCGGAGCCTGGCGCATCGACCCTCACTCGTTCTCACTGACGTTCAGCTCGCACTGGTTTTGTATGGCTCCTGAAATCCGCCAAGGAACACACACTACCTCCCCACAGGCGTATCGGGTCACACCCGACTCCACCATACACAGAATATCTCCTGTCTTCTTCCTGCTGGAGGATGGGGACGATTTCAGGGGACGGAAATAATCTTCATGTACTCACATGAAGAGTCTGTGCAGACCCCGACGTTCACACATGCGTCACGGAATGACAGGGAGAAACCACTGACACTCTCACTACATATTTAGTTTGAGAGTGAAAGAGTGGTCCATGTTTTGCGGCTGTGCATCTCTAACGGTCTGGTCTGGCCCTGCTCCTGCTATTCATGTTGAGCGGCATTTCTTCCCTTTCTTCCTTTAATGTTTTGGTATCTTGATTTTCAGAAACCAGTTCACATTTCATCTCCATCAGATACCAGTCCAGAAAACATAAATCCTGACTGTCCCTCCTGGTCACACATTCTCACACCTCCACTGAGGTAACTACTTTCTATGTAATATTTTTCTCCTCGGCAAACATCAGTTCGTTGGAGCAGAGACTGAGGCCCACATCTCCCCTTTGCTCTCCTTGACATCCTGCATAGCACCCGGTCCCCCCACAAATAAAATATAACATTTAAGTAGAGTTTTGGGAGTTGAAGTTAAGGTCCTGAGGCATATGTAGAGTTAGAAAATGTTATTTTGTGCAAATAAGTAATGAACAGTTACTTAGCACTTTATGTCAGTGTTGGTCATACATAATCAGGAAGGTAAAAGAACAGTTATCTCTTTCCCAGCCGAAAACATTTAAAATATGCCTTTTAGGTATCAAAACTGTTTTAGTTTTTTTAGAATGTGTTATTATAATGATGAGTTTTTACTAGTAAGCTATGAAAATTCTCCAAGCACTCTATTTTGCTTCCTTATTATTACCTTATATACGCTTCTGATTATCTGCATTCAAAAAAGACGTCTTTTCAGAGACAAAACTGCTGCAGGAAAGTAGCAACCTGTGCTGTTCAAAAAGCAGTATTCCTAGAGATCAGTGTGATAGTCTGACTACACTGAATATCCATCCAACGCAGAACTTGGGAGTTCTTCCAGCAATGCGTGTTTCGTTAAACTTGTTTAACAGAACTAGTAACGGGGGTTTTTTTGTCTTTTTTTTTTTTTTTTTGGTTTCTTTGTTCATTTTGTTTAATTCTAACTGTGGAATTAATTGGGGTGTAGCCCTGACCAACTAATCTCAGGATACCTATTTGGAAATCCCTCTGATTAAGAGAATAATAATAATAACATAAGTTTTGTCTAGTTTGTGTCATGTACTCATAATGTTTCAGAACAGCAAAAACAAAAAGCAGCCTGAGAAAATGCCCAGATTAGATTGTTGATTTTGTGGACAGGGCTGAATGAGTGGGAGCTGATGAGAACTCTTTGTGCCTGGCCTTCTTTCTTCCTTTTCCCCCTTCCTTCCTTCCTTACACACGAAAACAAAGCCTCTTTCTTCTGAGGCTGTGTTGAGGGTTTCAAGAGGAACAGCCCCAGGGTGAATCCGCTGGAGCTCTGTGTGGAGACACTGGCTGAGGGCTCAGAAGCCCCAGGGGTGTGCGCTCCAGGTCCCGAGAGGAAAGCACACTTCTGCTGCCCCGGTGCCAGCGATGACTTAGGAGTGACAGCAGCGTTCCAGCGGTGCTGGGACCCTTCCTCATGGACAAGGACCGCTGCGGGAGGAGCAGATTTCCTTACCTGGTGCTCAGGGATTCTGCTCAGCAACAATCACTGAAGTCCACAGATCTGTGCTGATGTGGCCTCTGCCTCCTAACTTACACACGAAAACTACACTTATAAAGGGAATTTTCTATTTATTTGTCTCTCTGTCCACTTGTGCATCATATATGTAAATATCATGTAACATGCTAATCTGAAAGTGTACCTAAAGCAATTATATGTAGTATGTATGATTTCATAAACTACTATATAGGATATAATTTTATATGTATTATTTATCACATTGCCTGATAGATACAAGAGCGTCATAAAAGTTTTAAGTAAACTTCTAAGAATTCAATAGAATAAAAAGATTGGGGCCAGAAAGGGAAATCCAGTTATGTAAAGTAGATGTGACCATCCCAGTGAACACCATGACCCGTGCGGTGGCTGAGGTAATGTTCCGCCAGCTGTACCCCTCACTCTGACAGTGCCTGTTTCCTAGCCCGCGTCTGTCACTGCGGCCGGTCTCCACTAAGGCCAACCTGTGTGTTTGATCATGGCCTCACCACAGGTGTCACTGGCCCTTCCGTGCTCACCCTCAGCAGACAAGAGCAGAAGGACTCTAGTGTGAGCTGGAGATCTGTGAAGGGTCCCCTGGGTTCTGTCAACCACTTAGAACACGTGGGAAGAGGATTCTTCCAGCAAACGACAAGTGCGAGGTTGTCAATGCTGTCTTTGTCTTACAAGAATGTACCTTCAGGTGTTGATTCTGCAGAAATGTCCATCATTCCGGAAAATTCAAGCTGAGGCAAGTTTCTTTGAAGACAGCATGCAGAAATGCACCTGTTTGCAAAGAGGGGCTTTGGGGAGTTACTGAGAGATTTTACACTTAAAAATAGATCATACTTAAATACAAAAGTTAAGTAGTTTTTAATACTAAAGGTTACTCTGTGATTTGTTCACCCAGAACTGGGCTCTTCCTGTGCTACACCAACCACTCATACTCCTAAGAAATGCATTGCTTGTGAGCGTAGATGGGCCCTTTGCCTCAAGGGTTGTTATTTCATTTTATTTTTAACAGTGAAAACCACGGGTTGATTAACCTACTTCTGCCATCAGATCATGATGACAAATGTATAAAACGCTGACAAATTGTTCAATTATAGGACAGAATTTAGTCCAAAATAAATGGCCTCATCAAAAATGCTCATGGAAACAGTGTAGAACAGACTGGCCACTTGAAAAAACAGCTGTTTGTCTGTGGGAAGCGCAGACTTATCTGAACTGTGTCCACTTTGAGTTTCTCATCTGGGTGTGAGCAAAGTAAAAGACAACGTTTTACACAATCGCATGCCTTCTTGATGTGGTCACCTTTAATAATAGGAACAAAAGAAACATTTCCCAATGTGTTCATCATAACCCTACCAGGAAGCAGATGTGCAGTCTTATTTTTCTTTGAAATCATTATTGAATTTTATCTCTCAGTTGTAGATATTTTCCTGTGAGGGAAATTCCATCCTTCCTGGAATCACAATTCCCCAAATTTAAATGTATCTTTTCAAAGTGATGAGTTGAGGGGAAACGTACTTCCTTCTTGTATATATTTGTTTTTCAGTTGTATCTCTGTACAGGTAGAGTGTTTATAGTGCTGTATCTCTATACAAGTTCAGTGATAATGCTGCTTTTTGAAAATAGTTCTGTTGTATCATGGTGATGAAGGTAGTTGGGGGAATCACATTCTTACAAGCATGCAGACAAGTGGGTCTTCCCCAGTCACACCCGCCTCACATCGTTCGAGGGGGAGATGTGTAATAACAACCAGCTATCCTTGCACCTCTCTCCCATCTTTTCCTCATTCCTGCTGGAACTCGTTGTCTACGCGGGGACCTGCCCACCTTGACCATTCTCCACATTTCAAGAGACTCTTGCCTTCCTTCGTTACCCAGCAGGCTGCTGGGCGGGGCCTTTCAAGCAAAGAACTTGTCCTGTGGCAGCTCCTCACCTCTTGGCCTTCCCGAGTAGCCGAGGTAGTTGCTTCACAAGGACATACAATGTCACTTTGGCTTTGTGACCACTAGGTGGGCTTCAGCTCACTGGTGTCTAATGAAATACTCGCTGCTTCCCCAGTTGCCTCTGCCAGGGAATAGTTTTCCAAGGCTGGTTCATGTGTGTCGGTTTTCAGGTCATTTCAGCTAAATTTTGGAAACCTTTTAATTTCACTCCCTGTTCTAGTGCCTCTACCCCATCATGCAGGCGGGTTCCCAGCTGCTTTGGAAATCATCTATTATGAGCGTCCACACAAACCTCCAACTCATGGTGGTTTTTGTTTTTAATCTATTGCATTCTTTAAGGACCTCAGAAACAAAATGTCCAAAGTAGAGATTTTCCTTGGTGTTCTTTTTTTTTTTTGTCCTTTGTGTTCTTAGTGACCTTCTTTACTTCTTTTCTGTTTCTGTGACCCCTGAACAGTCAATATTCCGAGCTGTGCACTTTGCTGCCGTGGAGAGCAGGTGCTGTGGGCGCATGCACTCGGGGTCCCATCCTGACTTTGTCCTCACTAGCTTGAGGCCTTGGTCGGCTAGCGTCATGCCGCTGTGCCCTGGTTGCACGTGCACTAAATAGGAAATGGAAAGAGTATTTCCTGCTAGTGCACTGTGGAAAGGGAAGGAGTTAATGTGTGTTTGTTCACAATTCAGAAAAGTGTCTGAGCCCCAGAGTCCTGAGGTGAATGTCAGCTGCTCTTACTGTTACTGCCCTTTGCTATCTTGTGTGCTTAGCAAGTTTTGTTAAAATCTTTCTCCTTTCCATTATTATTGCCAGCACTAGGATTCAAGCCTTTATGATCTTTTGTCTAAACTATTTTAATAGTCTTCTAACTCGTGTCTGCATTCACATTTTATCATAAGTTAGGAGCACTTCAAGACAAGATCTAGGTCTTGGAGAAATTGATAGGATTTAAGTAAAACTACAAATGGCATTTTGAAAGTGTGTCTGTGCACACGGGTGTGTTTGACTATGCCTGTGTGTGCACAGGTGACAGGAGTAGTAAGTAAAAGTGAAGCAACTTCACTCTAAGCAAATGAGATACCTGTGGTTATGACATCTCTTCAAATCACCAGTCGCCTTAGTGGGCGGAAGCCAGGGATGCAGTGAGGGCTGTACTGGCAGAGTTTTCTGTAGAAAGACTGTATGTCTTCTTAAAGTTTGTGAACCATTTTGCCCATTCTCTTGCTTCTTTCTTCTTTTTCATTGCCTTTCCCAAATAGTTTCGTAAGAATCTGGCTCTTGTGTTTAAGATACATGAGCATGTTTCTCTACCAGTTCTTCTCTCTATGAATTAAGACTCCTTACCCCACCCCTGTTGCTATTTTATACCGGGGGAATCAGAGATCACTGATGTTCCTCTTTGTTTAAGGCAATGACCTGAAATGATGTTAAGGACATGTGTCATGGACTTAAAACTTGCTCACGTGTGTTTCCTGTTACTGAAAACTGCCAGGTGAGTCAGCTCTGCTGCCAGTGTGACAGCCTGGTGACACGAAGCTGTTGTCACTGGCCGGCCAGGGGTGAGAATCTAATATAAACACCTTGGCTGTCACGGCTGGGCTGTCATCTACCCTTGCAGTTTGTCTGCACTTATCTTAACCACATGAAGCTACCAAATCACTCCTGTTCTTGTACTGTATCTTACATGTCTTTTGAACGCTAATGCACTCTCCGGTTCCAGCCTAAATGACATCATGGCTATGAAATTTGCTCTGATTACACTGCGTTGCCCTCGTATCTCAGCCAAAAAGTTTTATTGTTATTATTTCATTCATATTTCATAGCTCTTATGTCTTACATTCTGCCTGAAACTTGGCTCTTTGTGCACATATTTTATTTCTCTAAGCACATTATCTCCTGGAGTAAAAGACTACATGTTATTTACCAGCTGAAAATACAGTGTAGTTAAATCTTTTTTGTTGTTTTTGTTTTGTGTTTGTCTATGTTGTTGGGGTTAAATCTTATATACATTCTAAGATGTAAAGTCAATATTTAAAATTAAGGTTTTATATTGCCAAAATTATCCTGGGGAGACCCTGACTGACACAGAATATATATTACACAGCATTTGTGCACCACCGAGGACCTGACATTCCATTTGCAGGTAAAGTTTACCACGGCAAGTTCCTCTGTATGTTGTGTCAATTCCTCGTCTCCTCTTCAACACCAGATGAAGGAACTGGCTTGAATTTAGGGGCTGTGTTGTATGAAAAATTCCCTGTGTCTGTCGCCATGAAGATCAGATGTGACTTGTGGAGATGCTCAGACTATGAGGGCTAAGAACGAATAAGGGAATTTCATTTTCTTTCCCCAGACAACGATTTTAGGCAGAGGTGGTCTGAACCAGGGGCGGGGCTCAATGGTAGCGCACTGGCCTAGCGTGCATGAGGCCCTGGGTTTGATTATCAGCACCACAGCTTATCTTCTGGGCTTTAAAAAAATTTGGTTTCCGAAGTTTCACAGCTGTTTACACAGATAAACACATACTTAGGTGCATGCAGACAGTTTGGGTCAAAAAATAAGTAGCTAGTTGAAGCGACTTGTTTGAATCCAGGATAACAGGGTGTCGTAGATGAAATGACGAAGGAGCTAATTTCCAGTTATGATGTTCTGAAGACTTTCTGGAAAGAGTGGACTTTTGCTTCGATTTTCATCCAGATCCAAGTCTGCTGCTGAAGGCGTAAGAGGCTTCACTCACTCCTGGCTTCTGTGGGCTTCGATCTCCCACCAGGATAACTGAGACTGAGAGGAACAGCTACACACAGACCCCTGGAGAGAGACTGCCCAGCTGACCGCACAGCAAGCTCTGAGATGTTTGGTTATTAGTGTTATTATTGATCCATCGACAAAATAAATATTTACCCCTGACAGTGTAGGTTCAGACTTTCCCGTCCCCACATGTGAGCCTGTGGCTTCATCAGTTTGTGCTTGGGCCGCTGGCAGGCCTGCTTTCCTGTCTTCGAAGGGCACCCGGTCAAGAAATGCTTGGTTGTTTGTTTGAGTCAGGATGGAAACCTTTGGCTGGGGGAAGCCAGTGCTGGGAACAAGAAGGGAGGGAGCAGAGGCTCCTGAATCGAGTCTTTCAGGAGTGAGGCTGTCTTTGCCCATTTTCCATGAATTTACATTTTCATAGTAAATTGCCTTGGATACATTTGAAGTACATTACTCATTGTATTCATTGCTTTTTATAAACGCAGCCTTAAATTATCTAATTCTTTTTATACTTTCTGTCGGACCCTTGTTCCTTTTTTAAAATTTTTCCCATCAGAGTTACCATTTTTATAGCCCTTGATGTTTCCGACTCCATTTCTGCTCTTTGAAGTGCTGTCATGCTCCGCGGCCTGGGACTGTGCTCAGTGCGGCTGGAGGGGCGCGTGCCCGGCCTTCCAGGCGGCTCGCCCCGAGTGCCCCGCTGTGTCGGGCGGTGACCCGTCTCCGCTTCTCCGGAGAGGGGAAGCC
>NW_004955410.1:1373876-1498512 GCF_000276665.1 Chinchilla lanigera
GCGTGCCCTCTCGGGGCCCGGGGCACGCTGTCCGCACGCCCTGTGCCCGGCCGGCCCGCGGCCCGACCTCCGCTGGCCTTGTTCCCCGCCCGTCTCTAGGAGCCCAGCGGTTCCCCTCGCAGCTCCCGCTCGACGCCCGCCGCGGCTGCACACGGCCCCGCAGCCGCGAGGACGGGGCCAGGCAGATGCGCGCGCCTGCGTGCTTCCCGGGCCTGCGGACCTGGCAGTTCTTCCCCGCCTCCGCCCCTGGCGGGCGCCCGCCCGTCCGCAGGGCCCTCCGGCTCCGCGCCGCCTCCGGGGGCGCGGCTGTCCTCAGCTCCGCGTGTCCCTCGGCCGCGAAGCCCACCCCGGAACGCACGCGCTGGCGCACCCCCAGCCCCTGCGCTGCGCTCTCGTTTCCTTGGCAGGTGGGACCTGCTTTGCCTGCTGCTTTCCTCCTCCTTTTCAATAAAATCCGCTTTTCCGATCCCCAAGCAAGTCCTGGTGAGGAACGGCTTCACACGCTGAGTACTACTCCGTTAGCTCTCAGGTGCTGACTGGGGCCATAACGGACTCTGACTCGTGTCAGGATCCAGCGCAGACAGAGGACCGCTGGGCGCGGGCAGAAGGCAGATCTGGATGTGGTCGGTTCTTGTCTACTTGGCTTCTCGGCCACTCTGTGGTCTTCAGCTCATGGTGCTGAAGCGCCGGGTGAGTGACACCTCACTAAAGTAGATGTTCAGATGACATACAAGGCGCATGTGCGCCCGACAGCTACACCGCAGGCCTCGTGATCCTTACACCCACGCCCAAAGCTCAGAGATGAAAGTTTTCAAGCAAGTGAGATTATAGACTACAAATGAATAGAATCCCCTACCAGTTCTGCAGAAGGGTTTCAATCAGGCAGACTTTCCTATCTTGCATCAGTGAAAGTATCACTGACTGAACTCGGCTTTTAATGAGAGCTGATCTGTGGTCGTGAGCGGGGGAGGAATGCATTGAGTCTGGCAGTGTGTGGCAGCTCTGTCTCCTCCTGGGAAGGAAGGGGTGGCAATGGGAGAGATCCACAGAGAAAACGGGTGGCCACGGCCACACGCCGCAGCTCACGTGGACACGGCGAAGTCTACCTGGGAAGCCCTTGCTGTCCCAGGAAGGTGGGAGCCCATGGTTTTTCCAGCCAAGCGTCCACTTACACAAGTGTCCATTTGTGCCCTGGTACTTTAAAACACCATGTGGCACACCCATACAAAGAATCGCTGGGAACCGTATTAAAAGAACCAACTTTTCTCCCTTCTTGAGTTTCCCTCTGGAAATTGCTTCATTAATTGACAGTTTCAGGTTGCTCCTTAATGAAGACCACAGAATAAACAAAAGATGGAGGATACAAGTAAAACGGAAAATTGAGTTTGAACTGTTAGTACGATTTCATGGCTCTGTGTTGTTCTGTTGACTGTGTGCCTTCCAGAGCCATGGTGGCCGTCCGTGTTTCATTCATACTGTCAGCTTGGTGTCATCTGCCTCCCATCTGTGTCAGGAGAGAGTTACGGCTTGTGTATCTCGGGTTCCCTTCGAGGGTGAGGTGTGCTTCTTTGCAGCTATGTCACAGGTGTGCTGTGCAGACCTCTCTTCCTGGTAGGTGGCTGAGTGTTCCTTCTTCGTCAGCCTGTGTGTGCCCTTGGCTTACCTGTGGATGGATGCTTCAGCCAGCAGTGTGTTTTGCAGTTGAGCTGTGTTGTTTAGCGCGTTAATCTGCCATTGCAAATCATCTTCCTGCACCTCCACGACGCTTCCCTGAGTCTCGCACCCCTTTCCGTGCATTCCGCTCTGTGCTCCATGAGGAGCCCAGGTGTGAACACCAAAGCGAACCCACTGGTCTTGTCTAGGAGGGGCCTGTTTAGGGAGGTCCTGAGACCTCAGTGGCTCAGTGCCTCTGCTTCCTGGGTGCTCTTTAGGGGGCGATGGGTGTCCCCACAGACATGGCACCAGCTGCACAGCTATGTCCTACGCCAAGATCAGCTTCCTTCTCTCTCACTGTGATTCTGTCTCTGGCTCCTTATCCTTTTATCTGACTCACCCTCCCTCCACAGAGCTCCTTTACCTAGGACTTCTCATCCTGACCTGGCCAAGCGTCTCCCGGTCCTGGTCTCAACCTAGAGACAAGAGCCAGCTCAGGCAGTCTTCCTGTACATGTGTCTCCACGTGACCACATCACCTTCTTTCTCCCTTCTCCCCTTCCCTCCTGCCCATCCTGCTTCCTTTCTCCACCTCCGTGAGGCTCTAAAATCCTCCCGTGGGCAGACAGGTGAGAGAGGGGCCTCCACACTTGTCCTCTGTCCTGCCCACGTACAGTTTGCTCTGCAGCTGCACCAGGTCACCCACCTGGTGTCACCGGGTCACCGTTCCTGACAAGATCAGGTGAACACTCTGGTGATGGAAGCAGAGGAGGTCAGCGTTTTATTCACAGCAAGGCACTAGTGAACGATGAAACCCAAATCCAGCTTTGGAGCAGATCGAGGGACCTTGAAAACTTGGGCAGTTTCTTCTGTGGCGTGTAAACATCAGAGGGCTGCAGCTGCCTGCCAAGCCCCTTCCCCAGCAGCCTGCAGGGCGTGGGTGCAAGGACTGGTGAGGCCGGTGGGGAGGCGCTGTCCCCATCTGGGAAGTGTGAGACTGAGACTCCTCTGCAGTCCATGATGCTAAGAGATGGACAGGTGGACATTCTTCCCAGGGTGACTCACAGCAGGTCTGGGCTCCTGTCCTCCCTCTGCGACTGTCTGAGGTGGAATGTTTGGGCAGAGTGTCTGGAAACTGCAGTTTGAGCAGCCCTCTCTGTGGGTTCCATCTGGTTATGAATGTTTAGCTGAAAGAACAGTCACAGGAAGTAGACCCTGGTCACAGGAAGTGGACTTGGGGGAGCTAGAAGCACAGAGCCCAAGGGCAGACAAGAGCACCCCCGGGGCAGAGGGTTGGCAAGTGGAGCCAAGTCATGAGGCAGGCAGGACAGACTGGGACACAGCCCGAGCTTCTGTGTGCAGGCTCAGGGGGTTGGAGTTGACTCCATTTGGCGGGCTTCGGCAGTTGAGGTGAAAAGGTAGGGGGCCAGGTCAGAGCAGAGCTGCTCCTCAGGCCACCTGGCCCTCGTGGGTTCACTTTTTTGGCTCCAACAGGGTTGCTGCAGGACAGCTGGAAGGTTTGTTTGGGTGTTACCGTATTTATTGCTAAGTCTATGTATTCCACAGTGGTGCTGCTTCCTGAGGCCTCCTGCACCTTGACTTACTGTGCTTATTTTCGGAAAGAGTAAAGTAAACCATTGTGCAAAAGCTCTTCCATTTGGGGACTGTAGGCTGAGCTTTAATGGCTTCGTTATTCCAAACAAAGTGTTTAATTCATCGCCTTATGTGGTGTGTTTCTTGTGGGAATTTCCGTGAAGCTTCTGTACTCTGTAAAGCTCACAGGACATAACTGTTCTTGTTATCTAGTATGCTCAGCCCTTTGTTTAATGTGGTGAACAAGTTGGTCCTTTTTATAAAGAAACGCCTATACTTTGACCTTTGCTAGCTATCTTTTTATGTATGCCCTCCGTGCCAAATGAACATGGGCCACTTCTAGGTAAGGGAATTGGGAGGAAATGCAAGTAGCACATCAAGAATGAAGCCTGCTCCTAAAGTAATATGCATTCTTAAACTATTTCAGTGTTGAATTAAAATATAGTCAAGACCATAGGTCTTAAAGGGACTTGTTTTTCTCAAGAGAGTTTTTTTAAAAGACTTTCTACTCTGGAGAATACAATGATCTCTTTAATTTGGTAATATCAAGCATGCTACTCCCTTGTTGGAAATCCATTAAGTTTCAGTCTGGCTTAATGTTATTGGGGGTTTAACACATACCCATGGAAAAGAAAATGACTGATTGCCATTAGGGAGATTAACTCTTAAGACTGTACCCTCATAAGCACTAAGCTCTGAAGAAAGTTTGTAAGCAGAGGTGAAAAAGTGGGTGCATAGTACAAGGTGGGTTTCACTAGTGTTATTTCTTAGCAGGTCATTTTTAATTTTAACTGAAAATAAAGGCAAGTGTATCCTGCTAACATGCCTAGCAGGATACTGGTATTTTTATCTTTGAAAAACAATTCTTCAGTGGGATGGATGAGTAGGAAAGGAACGCCAAGATGTGTGATAGAGTAAACACAGAAGGAGGTTACTTGCACAGCCCAAGTGTGTGCATATCAGTGCTTGCTGCACCCTTGAACTTGCATCATACTAAAGATTACTACATCATTTTAAAGAAAGTCAGTCCAGTAAAATATGAGATGAGATGCCAGTAATAACATGACACCATTCCTTATCAGTGAAAATGCAAGCCATTCTATACTGTAAAATAAGTGTTTCTTAAACTAAGTAAATCTGGGCTTTAGCTAAATTCCTTTCAGATTTATGCATATTTTTTGAGAAAACATTTTACTCTTTTCTCTAGATTATGTGTTCAAACCCAGTTATTTTGATGTGTGTCTGTTATTTAAGGCTAACCTGAAGTCTTCACCTCGTATTGTACATTAGTCAATGAGCTTATTCAGTTTTAAGGTTCTCTCTGGTGTATTTTTAAGTCACTTTATACCTTGCGTCTCAGTCCCCACAACGGAGAAACAATCTGTGCTACTGTATGTCAGGTCATCGCCGTTCTGACCATTACTTCATTTGCAATAAAACTGCCAAGTGTGCAAGTGTGCTTCACACATGCTCATTTCCTAAGTGTTAATAAGTGCCATTGTGGCCTTTGTGTGCCTTTGTGCAGAGCACAGCAGGCCCCCCACGAGGTGGAGCTGTGTGGCGTCTGAGGGGGGCCCCTCCGCCGTACCTCTGGGCTCCTTCTATGTGCAGGTCCATGCCTGGTTCTGCCTTGTTAATTTTAGTAACATACTCCAGATTAAAAGGTGAATGTTACCAACCACTGCTATGATTTAATCGATGGAACTCCCTACCCAGTCCTGGAGTAGTGTGCATGGGTGGAGCTTGGACACTAGGGGTTCTCGGCTGTCTGAACCTCGACCCAGCCTGAGGTCCTCAGGCACTGGGGGTACAAACTCCTGCAAGTCAATGAGGACCCAGCGGTAAGGTGTGCTCAACAGGACGGGTGAATGAGGCTGCTTCTATGTCAGCCTAAGCGGCTGACCAGCCAGCGTGTGGTCAGTTGCTAGTCAGATGTGTGTGGAGGGACCTTCCAGAGGAGGTTGGCATTGGGCTGGGTGGACTGAGACAGACAGGTGGCCTCCCTGATGGGCGTGGGCCCTGCCCTATCTGCAGAACAAAAGCCTGGCCCACTCAAAGTGGGAGGGAGACTTATTCTGCCTGACCTGAGCTGGGATGTCTTCGTGGGGGATTTTGTTTGGTTGGTTTGGTCTTCTTGTTTGGATCTGAACTGAGACACCTGATCTTTCTGGTTCTTGAACCTGCAGGCATTCAGACTCCAACTGTATATTAGCTGTCTTCGTTCACACACCGGCAGGCTGGAGGGACACCATCTGCCCCTGGGTCCCGGGCCTTGAAATGTACGTTGGAACTTTGCTGCCAGCTCCGAAGGTCTTCGGTGGACAACTGCAGATCGTCTTGGAATTCTCCTCTGTCTCCACAATTATGTGAGCCAATTTATTGTAGATCTCTCTATTTCCTTTCCCTCCTCCCTTCCCCTTCCCCTCTCCCTGCCCCCCTGTTTTCTACATAACTCCACATATTTGGAAATAGAAATGATGATTATATTTCTGTTATATACTCTTACGGAGTCACTGAAACAAATACAGTGAAAAGTCACTGTAACACCTTGGGTCCTGTTAGTCATACAGATTAAAATATCACTAGGATGGAAATTACTTGCAGTTAGTTACTTCAGTCTCAGAATTAAAAGCCCTGTTTTCTAATAATTGCCATATTTGAATATGTCACAGTGTCCTAATTCTGAGACTGCTAGGGTTTGACTTGTATTGGTTTCTATTTTTAACTTGGCTCCATATATATCAGGATCATAGACATATAAAGATACCACTGGTGTATAACCTTACCAATTTTCTGCTATTACTGAACCATTACTCATTATGCTGAAAGTACCGCACACTCTGTTAGTAACGTTGTGTCGTTGTTTGCCAGGCATAACCAACACCTCTTAGTTCACTTTTACTGTGGGATTATGATTAACATTTTATGCAGTTATCTAGCCTGAGAACATCTTTATCCAACTTGCCCTCCATAAACCAGATGCAGAGTTATATCCAAAGTACAAAGAATTCCTTTGGGGGCAAGAACTAGGATGTATTTTGAGTATCAAATCATTTAATTTGTGACCCCAGATCAAATTCAGATGTGGACAGTGCTATCCTTTTCTTTTGCTTGTTGTTGACAGTGATCCTTTCACTTGTGACTTTGGCTTAATGAGTAAAATTAATGCTTAATGAGTGAAAGATAATTCAGTCTCGATCTGTTTACTCATTAATTAAAATTTGTCTAACAGGTAGTTGAAATAGTCAAAATCCTAAGATCAAAGAGCACTTATTCTATAAAAACTACAGTCCTAAAATAATTATAGGTGTGGGATAAAACCAAGAGGGGGTTAGAATAAATGACAAGTGACAATAAAGGGAAAGTAAAGCATCATAAAGTGGTTATGACATAAGTGATGATGAAATCAGAAAATCCAAAATATAATCAAAGCAATAAAATCTAAAAATAGTCCTCTCTTTGATGTTTCCAGCCATAGAAACTCTAACATAACAAGCCTTGATTTTATGTAGGAAGTGAAGAAAACATCACGTGGCATACAGTACATTTGTAAGATGTACCGCTTGCAAATAAGCGTTGTGAATTTTTTCATCATTTTCACCAAATTTATTTTTTAAAACCGTGCATTCTTCCTATAGACACTCCAATATTTGAGAACTTATAAGAATACAAAAATTTCTTATTGGAAAAATTTGATTAAAAAGCTTAAGGTTCTCTAGAATCTTAAAATCCATATGATGGATTGACTAGGAAACAGTCTTGCAGAAAGCGCTACTGGTGTAAGATGCTTTGAGGATATAGAATAAATACTAAGCAAATAAACTATAATGAACCAAAATTACGTACCTGTGTGATGACCATACACACACACAACACTCACATATCACACTCACCACATATACCGGTTATGAAATTCAGTTCCACCCAATATAGAACTATGTCAGTATCTTATTAACTTCTCAGGTTAAGAATTATACATAGTACTTTTTGGAGCTGATTTTGAATAATCCTTTACTATTTATTGAGAACACCATACTGTTTTGATTGCTCCATTTTGTTTTGAACATGGGATTAGGAGGCTTTCTACATTTATTTATACATTTATAAACTTGTAGAAGTTTACCTGGTTTATATTGAAGATTTCCAAAGTGGACCAATAGAGGGAGGAGAGAAGGTTAATTATGCACAAGGAAAAGAGGAAATGAGAGAATAAGCAATTATCTTGAGCAACGCTTTATTTTCTCCATTCAGTTTTACATTTGGTTTCTGCAGCAGTCTAGTCACTTAGCTTTAGTTGCCTTTCAGTCTCAGCAATGCCTGAAAACCTCTCTGCGGTGTGCCTCTGTGTGTGTGCGTGTAAACTTGCTTTGGTTTGGTAAAAATGTCATTTAAATATTTTGCTTTCATTTGTAGAAAGTTGAAGGTGATATTAAGCTTATAAATATGATAACTGGGCTAAAAAGTTTCAAAAGTTTGGAGACATTGTTTTCTGAGGTTCTGTTTTGTTTTTCTCACGTTTACACTGAAAGGAATTCATAGGAAACAAAACAACCCCATTCACCACAGAACGAAGTCAAGGCAGAGAACCGGGCTTAGGTGCTGAGGGACAATAGGGACATTGTAGCACGCTTTACCTACCCGCTGGACTCACACATAAACTTGGAAAACCGTAACATAGAAAAGCTCCAGTGACCATAAAACTCTGGCCATAAAACTCTAGCAAAAGCTGGAAAATGTGGAAGACTAAAGAAGTTATGAAAATGAACACAAAGTTTGAAGCGACAAATTTGATATACAAACGCGATACTTATATATCACCATATACAAATTCTCCTTCAGGTTTGATTTGGTCCATGATCACAGAGAGGCTTTTTTGCTCTTTCTGGAAAAATAAATAGAAAAATTTTTCCGAGATCTCTCAGTATTTTTTCACAGTAAAACAATATTGATCGTTCAACACCTGTGGCAAGACAATTTAATAAATATTTATGTCCTGAAAACTTTGAGAAAAGAATGAGGCTGATACTTGAATTTATTTCGAACTCCTCACTAGTTGCTAATGTGGAGTGTGTGACTGCTGTGTGACTGGACGGGCCCTGGGCGGCTCCTGACCCAGGCCCCGGGCGCTCAAGGAGGACATCCTTGGCGTCTTGCACCTGGGCTCAGGGTCACACAGCTGCGATGTGCAGGAAGGCGTGTGGCCCTCACCAGCTCACCACTGTGAGGCTCTGGCCAGCATGGCCCCTGCAGAGTCTGCGCCAACCGGGCCGTGCGCTCTGTGGGGTGTTCAGTACCAGGGCGCCTGCAGCTCACTCGTCACTGATGGCGGGTCCCTGGCGCGGGATTCTGGGATCACGGATTTACTCTAGCAGAGGCCCGGTGCATGACGGCCCCCGATGCTTCTGGCCGAGAAGTTAAAATTGGGGGCCAGTGCATGTGTCCAGCAGCACTGGACAATGACTGTGAAAGCTTGAAATCACAGCCTTTAATTTAGTTCAGTGGGTTTCGTTTGCTCAAATCCACTTACTGCAAAACTCCATGAAAATTCCCGGTGTAACAGCCTGTGGCCTGGGAGATTCACATTAGCCTTGTCAGTGATGGCTCAGGACCAGTAGCACTTGCACTGATCAAGGAAATGATATCATCAGTGCATACTGGGACACTCTTGGTGTCCATGGAGGAGTTGAAGGTGTGCACCCTTTTGCTCAGAGCTGCTACTCACTCACACGTCCCCCGAGGTGTACCTTCAGCCCCAGGGAGGGCTCTGTGTCCTCAGATGCGGGACTAATCTGTGTGTCTCACTGCTGGTGGCTTATACCCCAGTGGTACACACATGACTATGCCCGACGGGACTGTTGGGGCCACACGCTGGGACAGTTGTGTTTGTGTGAGCAGAACTTCAGAGCTGCCCAGTTAACCACACAGATACTGTTTCCTTCTAAAGACAAGTATCTCAAAGAAATGTGTATTTGCCCTCAACTAAGGGCCTTAGTAGATTTTATGTAGATAACTAGAAGAACTCAACTATGAGGATCTTTTCTTTTTCCTCTCGCTATATAGTTCAGGCTGACCTCAAACTCCTGGCAATCTTCCTGCCTCAGCGTCCCAAGTGCTAGGATTATAGGCACATGCTGCGTTCCTTGCCAAGAATCTTTAAACTAGATAATGTTACCTGTTGTCTGCTCAGTAAACTGTGAGCAACAGTAGAGCCAGAATAGAAAACCAGCTCAGGACAGAAAACAGGCGTGAGCTTTGAGAGGGCGTGGTCAAGGACATCGGTCTGCTTAAGTGCGGCAGGAACTTCCATACCAGCTCAGACAAGGCTGAGTAACGTGAGTCCTCAGTGTTGGTGCTTGGCAGTGGTTCCTGGCATTGCTGTGATTTCAAATTCAAATTCTAGCGTTCAGTTTTTCCCACCTGTTCGTTCTTAATCCAGATTTTCTGCGCGCTCCGTGGCTGATGTCGTCCCCACAGCTCCACACAGGCTGAGCCATGAGGTTGGGTTTGGTAACAAGCTGGCTGACTTCGGTAGCAGGGATGCTTTGTTCAGTTCTTACCCCTTGATTGAAGTAATCTCCCATGTGCTGTGTAGGCGGCAACTGAGGGAGTGGCCCAGAGACTGTGGGGGTTGGCAGGGAGCTGGTGACACCTGGGGGCACCATTTGCAGCTTGGGTGTGTGATGCCGACCCGGAGGACCAGGGCTGCTTCTGCTTGTTCCAGACACAACAGCACCAAGCAGAGTCACCTGATACCTGGGTGGGTGCAGTGCCATCCAGAACACAGGAACACAGAGAAAAAATGGAAAGCTAAAAGGAGAAAAATAATACTTTTTTCTTTTTAAGAGATCTTAGTGTGTATGTGTTTCCAGATTTTGCTTGCTGGGGTGGCATGGAGCAGTGCTGTCCTCCTTCCCCGCCCCCATTCTCCATCCCCTTCCCCAGCAGCACTTCCCCGAGCTGACCCCGAGCTGTCCCCTGAGCTGTCCCCGAGCTGTCCCCGAGCTGTCCCCAAGCTGTCCCCGAGCTGTCTCCGAGCTGTCCCGAGCTGTCCCCTGACCTGTTCCCGAGCTGTCCACCGAGCATGCTCAGGTCAGTGTGCGTCGCACCTCGGCCTGCTTGCTGAACTCTGTCTTTCCACCCTGGAGAACCCTGGGGGACCTCCCCCTTCATTCCTCCTCTCACACCTATTCTCGAGCAGCCTGGCTGTTGCCTGCCTGGGCTCCACTACTATCTGTGATCTCTGCAACTGGGACTTCTTTTTTCTTTCAAAAATCTGACTCATGCCTTTTCATCAGTGCAATCGCATACTATCTGGAATGCCAGACTGTTAACTAAATGATTTTAAAATATAATGCATGATGTTATGTATGTGTGTATATGCACGTACACAGTATATAGACATGCTCACACACACACACACACACACACACACACACACACCAACCAGCAGGTGAGCCTGTTGGGGTACAGGATGAAGTATCCGTTAATGCCAGTTGGCTTTCATTTTATTTTATGTGCTTTGACTCCCTCACAGTTCTGTATTTTAGTAATATGAAATAAGTTCTAATCGCAGGTATCTCACAGGTGTCTCCCAGTACAGGATCTCTTCCACTATGTGTAAATTTTTTTGGTTACTATGCACATCGTTTGTCTCAGCTAGAAAATAGGAAAGCGCGATTCGCGATAATTTGCTTTCCTTTCGTGGGAGCTGTACCTTAGCAGCTTACATTTCCAGCGGGGGCTTTTGAAACATCAAGTGTCTCAATTTGTCGCACAGAGCTCACATACCTTTAGAAGTAAAGAGAGACAACACCCATACCACAGATATATGGTATTTTTTCTTATTGTTGATTTGAGAACTTTATCTCTGTGTGTTCACTGCACAATGAGGTATCCATGTCACCCACGATACCCCCGAGATTGCTGTTGGGCTGCACCCATCCCCTCGGGCATTGTTTCTGGGTTCTGTGACAGACTGCACACAGCCTACGTGCCAACCTTGGGCTGGCCCGGGGAACAGGAAGGAAGGTAGGAGTCCCTGACGTGAGGATCCTGTACGCCAAGGGAAAATTCCAGAGCTTGAAGGCTGGCAGACGGTGCTTCTCCTGTGTCACTTCTATGCCAGGGTGCGGATGCTGGAAACATCCCTGCTGAGGTTTCAAGTGTGATCCTGCCTCCTTCATAAGCAAATATGAGTAACCAGAGTCAACACAGCTACACCGAGCTGGAACGCAGTGCGTCATCAGCAGCCCCGGGACCCCTCCCTCCGCGCACTTGTTTGTTCTCCTTGTGTACGGTGCCTCCAAACCCAACTGATTTCTGACGGCACGTCCTCCGGTTTTAGAAATGCCAGTTAGTACACTCGTGTGCACACAGGAATCACAGTAAATCTTGTGAAACAAAAATATCTGCTTCCGCTGTACGGATGACCAAGGTGAGGGTGCTGGACAGCTGCAGCTTTAATCTGGGCTGTGGGCTGACTTGCGCTCTTCAGAGTGGAGACTAGGTCCAAGAGGACCGAATCAGGTGCTGTGGGCTCCATTCCTAACTGCCCTAGCATCAAAGTGACTGTTACGGTTTGTGTCTGGATGTCCTCCCAAAGTCCTCATGGGGTGGCTGCTAGAGTTTATGATTGACCCATGGTCCTTTGCTGGGATTATGGGTGTGAGTGCTACACCTGCCCCCCGGGGGGGGGTGGTTTGCATACAGTGTAAAAGAGGGAGAGAGGCTTGCTTGCTGCTCCCCCCTTTCTGCTCTTGTTGCTTTGCTGTCTTCCACCATGAACTGCTGTCCTCTGCCAGGGTGTCAGGTATTTTGTCTCAGCAATGAGAGAAGAGTAACTAAGACAGTAACGTGGAAGGTACGTGTCATCATCCTTAACTACTGAGTTCAAGATGATCAATTAACCATCATTTTTACCAGACAGTACTGCAGGTGTATGAAACAGTATTAGTTTAAAAGGAGAAAAAGATGTTGGAAGTAGCCTAATGCTTGGATTTTTCTAATTAAGGTGCTATTCTCTGAGCATTGGGGTTTCACAAGGAATTCTTTTCCATTCATAGACAAGGTTTAAGAGAGAAATATGCGGGGAAAATGTGTACAATGTCTATTTATTTTGAGAAGACACTGCCCAGCCCCGAAGAGAAAAGGTTAGTCCATTCACATCACACTGTGTCTGGGAACCTTCTCGTGGAAAAGCAAAAGGAGCCATAAAATTAAAGAAAACACCGACAGGGCTTTGCAGACACTAAAAAATGCCATCTCTCTTTCATTTCTTATGAAAACTCTCTTTCTGGGATCTCTAAAATAAAATAAATATCAAAATCCCCGATTCTTCTCTGAAACTTGTCTATATCCTGCTCTTGAGAGCCATGTCCAGTGCAAACTGAGGAAAATGCCTTTTTACCATGGAGAATGATTAAATAAAAATAGGACCACCATGAGCTGGATTCCTTATTTCCCTGATGTAATGTGTCCTTTATAAATAAATTATGACATTTTTAGAAAGTTTTTATGATTGAATTTTAAATAGTGTTGTAATCCCATGTCTAGAGAAATAAATTTCGACTTTAAACAACGAAATTCATATGGAATTAATGTAGGCTGATCTAGAAGTTGTAGATAAAACTAACCACCTTCTCAATGTACTACTGGGAAATTTTGGTTCAAAAATCTATTAAATTGTTAAAGAAATGACTCCTAAAGCTTTGATTAAATGAACAGTTGAGGGGCTGGGGATTTAGCTCAGCAGCATAACGCCTGCCTGGCAAGCACAAGGTTGTGAGTTCAATTCCTAGTACCGGAAAAAAAAAATAGAATAAATGAACAATTGATAAGTTTAGATTTAAAAGGTGGAGAATATACACCCACAATATTTTTCTTTTTGGTGATGTTCATTGGTGTATAATTGTTTGAAAATTATAATACCCCCAAACTACCAACTAAAATGCATTGCGAATTTCTTTATCTTTTTTGTAGCTGTTGAATTTAAGGTGTACATTAATGTATTAAAGCTTTGTCTAAATGCATTTTTTTTTACTCTTTTCCAATTCTCTTTCTTTGAGTACAGTGCACACATCATAAATTAATAGTGAGAAATCCAAATTTACCCCAGTAGTCTGTGCACACTGGCTTTATAAACTGGGCCCTTGTTTATTCTGTGTGTGGCCACTTCAGTTATTAGTAGGAGTTACCCTGACCGCCTTTCCCCGGATTTATGAGACTTGGCAAAAACCTTGAGAAAACAGAGCCCAGTTTCTCTCAATAGAAAACATTATTAGATACTAAATAAACATCAGTTTAGGTAAGCTGGCACTGTTCAGCCTAGAAGGAACACTTGCTTATTGAGACCTCACTCTGATGGGTGAGGGAGAACGTGGGGGACTGCTTTTTGAGGAAACCACAGAGGAGGCTTAGCTGAGTCTTTGTCCTCAGGACACCTTCGTGCTGTCTGCAGGGCAGTGAGGCGCTGTCCGGTCCTCCTGCGGGGGAGACATCAAGAGGACAATCAATCCTTGACAGTGACCCCAGAATCCCAATCCTGCAGTGATTGATTTCTCCTGGAATCCAACAAAATCTTTGAGAAACAGGTCAAATTGTGCAGCTACTCAACACATGGTTTGAAATAAATTATTAACTCTTTGATGATACTGAAACACTGGAAGAGGTTTTAGTCCAAGTTGGAAAGGCTAGCTTTAACTTATTGTCATCAGCAAGTCAATGTTACGAAGAACTTGTGTGTGCGCAGGCGGTACTGCGTTAGGCTAACAATGACAGGACTGTGCTCCTTAGAGTGTGTCACACTGAGTTGGCCTGAGAATTTTTTTTTTTTTTTTGGTGCCAGGAATCGTGCTCAGGCCTTGCACTTGCCAGGCAGGCGCTTGTGCCATTGAGCTATATCCCTGGCCCATCACACTGAGCTGGATCCTGGGTTGAGCAAATCAGTTGTAAACAAAGCCTTTAGAACATTCATTCACAAAGGTAGAATAATTGGTCAACGGTGACATTTGTATTTATTGGTAGAGGAAACACGAGTATTTAAAAGATTTCCAGTACTGCTCAGTTTCACTCTGTCTCATTAAAAGTTTTGCATATTTAAGTCACAGGAGAAAATCAAAAGTCTTATTTAGTAAATACGCATTTTGAAAATCACCCTGCATTCTAAAATGAAAGGTGATCTCATACTGGTTTCTCTTGGGTGGCCACACGTGTCCCTCCAGAAGTCAGGAAAGGTAACCTTAAACACGGCCGCTTACTTGCAGTGAGGTGCAGGTTAGTCCATGACAGAATCTGGAGCACTAATTCCATGACATTTGATTAGTTCTTATGTTCAAAGAACTCGTGTAAGAATTCAAAGTTTAAGTATTTGCTTTTTAATCATTTTTGTGAAAAAGAGAAATGTTTTCATGTTGCATTGATTTCTGGAGGCTGTGCGCTTAAACTTTAAAGCACTTGGTGATATACAATGATGCTTTCATGGGTAAAGTCATGTGCAGTACTAGCCTTTGGTTATTGTGTGAGTCACTTTAACTGTTTCCGTTAATATGCAGTGCTGATATCTCCACTTATGGATATAGAATAACATTTAATAGGGTGGCTCTGCTGCTCACATCCTCTTCCTCACAGTCTCACAGGACCCTGAGCCTCCCCCACACCCAGTTCTCCTCCTACACCAGTTCACCTCCGGCTTTGTTCCTGAGTGATGGAAGAGCCGTGGATGTCCTTGCTCTGCTTGGCAACACAGTGCTCCCTGCAGTGCCCTGACCACTCCTGCAGGAGTGCAGCTAACCGCTGCTAACCAGGGTCTGCAGACAGCCTGGGGAAAATCCAAATTTGAAATAAATTCCTGCAAAATGCATATCAGCATCACACCTTTGTAAAGTCAAAAAGTCTGAAAATCTTAGGGCAAGGCATCATCTGCAGAAGAAACTCTGACTAAGCTCATGTCACAGAGAGCACTCTGCTGCACTCATCCTGATGGTGAATGATTGTTTTGACCTGAAGCTCATCTGGAAATGCTTTTTGGATGGGTCTGGAGCAGGGAGGGCAGAGAATGATGTGAACGGGGTGGGGAGGCATAGGTGAGGTCCGGAGGGCTGGTGCTCCGTGGCCTTTCCGGCTGGAACGAGGGGTGCACCCTGAGGAGCGGAGTTAGAGAAGGATCTTGGACACCAGCTGAGGCAGGGTATATTGCAAAGTGGAGATCGCACTATGAAAGCAGTCACTTTAAGAAAACAAATCTGGAAGAAGCAGGCATTCCTAGTGTCGCGTGGCAGGCAGAGTTCTGAAAGCCATTTGGAGTGGAGGAGGCTGAGTCACAGCCACGCAGGCTGATGGCTGGGCGGGATGCAGGGCAGAAATGATTAGTCCTGGAGACCAGATGACCTGCATGTTGGGGAAGACATCGCTTCCCTGGGGACAACTGGGGAAAGAACACATCCTCCCTCACCTTTCCCTCGGAGGCATGTGTGTGTGTGTGAGAGAGAGACAGAGAGAGAGAGAGACAGAGAGAGAGAGAGAGAGACAGAGAGAGAGAGAGACAGAGAGACAGAGAGACAGAGAGAGAGAGAGATGTGTTACTTCTTTATTAGATAAAGACAAGTTTTAGTAGATCTGAAATCAGGCTTTCTGATATCTCACTCTGCACTAGATACAATCCAGTAACATCTATCCCTGAGAAAGCAAGATTGAACTAAATAGAAAAAGTTTATTTCAATAACTGTGTAGACGCATGTGGTTTGTTAATTATTTCAAAAATATTTATGTGTGCCTTACCAGAACTACATAATATCCCTATTGGGTTGCTTGTATACACACAGAACAGTTTATATAAAAGAGCAACCACTAAGTGCTTCATGAAACTCCCAGTGCTAAGACAGCCCCGGCCAGCCAGGCCAGGGCTGCGTCCAGGACCGGGGTGCTGGGACAGCGGAAAGGCAGAACCCCTTCTCCTCCAGGTCCCTCCCTTCCCTCTGTGGAAAATGACAAGAATCTGATGTAGACTTCAGATGTCAGGTGCTCGTAGCTCACGATAGGTGATGATTACAATCTGTAAGAGAAAGAAAACCAAACTTCCCATTCCCAATGGAGGCACATTTCATTTTTAACACTGATAAAGCTTAGTTTGCCTTTTTATGAGGATTTTATGTTTTTCACAGTATTTCAGGGAAAAACATAGAGAATTATGTAACTTAATTTTAAAACTAAAATTACATGAAACATCACTTTCCGATTGCAATATTTCCTGAAAATACTACTTTACAAATTTGCAGTGCTTGTGCTGATCAGTCAATGTACTCTTGTAAGTAATTTGAAAAACCTGGGTTGCCTGACTGCATCATACCGGTGCTTCTCATGGTCCCTAAAGCAGTGCTCATGTTAACTTTAAAAAGAACAGTGGATTTTATGAGAGGGATGTAAAACAATGGTTCGTTGAAGCCTTTTCTGACAAACAGGTTTTCCGGAGTGCCCAGGACAGGGATACATTGTTTCCTTGGACTTTTATAGTCCAGACCAGGTTGTTCTGTGATGCTGCGGAAGACCCAGGACACACGGCTGCAGCCCAGCTCCAAGCTCTGCGTCTCCCAGGCACGATGGCCTCCACCACTCCACTGTTCTCCCAGAAGTGGCTTGCGCGATTTTCCACTTAGACACCTCTCTCCGTCCCCTTTCAAGCTGGATCTGTGTTTATTTAGAACAAGGGCTGTTCTGTGAGTTTTACAGGAGGGTGGGAATCGCAGTGCAGAGCGAATGTTCAGCATACCGCTCTTCACACATGCACGTGTGCATGCTCACTCTTCTGCCTGAAACTTGATGATGCATAGAAAGAAAGAGGAAGCAGAAAGGTCGTCGTGAAGAATCTCATCAATCTCATTTTGCTATGAATTTCTTCTGCTGGGAGGAAGGGAGGGAGGAGAAGGTTGGCTGAACTCTCAGACTGTCAGAGAGCACTGCTCCCTCCCCAAGCCTGGGTGCCCACAGGGCTCAGGCAGAGGGAGCCTGAGAGAAATGGGCATGTGCTTGGACCAGGGCATGATCACAGCAATGGCACTGCGTGTTAGTTCCAATTTAGCAACTCGGATAGGTTGTTATTACTTTCTCACTTTCAGCACCCTCTTATCCAGGAAGTGGTGAAGTTGGAATTCTTTCCCACATCCACCTGGCTGTGAGTTGGCAGCTCTGTCTCTTATTTTGTGTCCTCTCTACACACAGGAGTTTTTGGAGACCTTTCCAGGTGATACTGAAAAAACTGCTTCTGAGTACTCCTGGTAGAGGATACCCGGCATGACCAAGACTGTCCCTGCCACACCAGTTATTTCTCCATTTCTCCTTTGGCTGTGAGATTATGCAGCATTTGTGGATCCCGGGGCCCGCAAATTCTTATGTTTCTGGGGGGTTTGTTGAGTTTCGCCGATGTCACACATTGGGTTAATGTACGGAGATCTCAGCTGCTTCTCCTGCGCATACATCAGAGAGGGGAAGGGGAGCAGAGCAGACCCCGCGTCTCTTGTTTATCTTGGGCATCAGGCCCTGTGCTAGCTTTGGGCGCAGTGCTGGGTGTGATGGGTGTCCCGCGTCCGTGCGGTTGGAAAGGAGGGTGCACCTCTGTTTTTTTGTTTTGTTTTGTTTTTTTTTTTCCCGGTACTGGGAATCGAACACACGACCTCGCGCTTGCAAGGCAGGTGCTGTGCCACTGAGCTAAATCCCCAGCCCTGAGGGTGCACCTCTGGTGGGAGGATGCTGGTGTGCAAAAAGGACACGCACAGATTTCCTGAAAGGTACGGAATGGCCGAAGGTTCATGTAGAAAGGTTTTCAAAGTGACTTTTACCGTGCCAGAAAACTCAGTGTTCTGAATGCTCTCAAAGGGTGCAGCCATTGCACCTAGGGCTCAAGGTCTTAATGTGCATAAACTCCTCTTTGTTATAATATCCAAGTAAGCCTTCAAAAAACTTGAAGTTGGCTTACTGCCAAAATCATTTCCAAATATCGTGGGCTCTGAGCTCTCCCCCTTAGACTTCATCTTCAAATATATTTAGTAATCCAAATTGAACATTGTAAAAAAAATAGCATTGCTCTTTGAGTCTGCTTTTATTTGTTGTTTTCTAACAATTCCCACTTCCAATAAAGCCATTAAGTGTGTCCTTGTTAGGATTTCATCTTGGCAGCACATACAGCTCAAGCAATGAGAAGTTCAGAGAAAGTGATGATCTTATCTCTTCGAGCACGGGAGAGAACTGAGGTTGTGGGCTGAGGGCAGGGAACTTTAACGCTGCGTCACAGTCACAGCTTTGCAAGTGTGGGGCGCTCACAGGGGCTTCCAGAGCACTTCTTTGTCCACGTCGTCTGCGTTAGGGAAAACAGCTGTTACCAAGTGCGGTAACGATGGCAGGTTCCTGCCGCAGCTTGCCTCGTGGTTCTTGCAAGAGTCTCACTGATGAGCACTAGTCATCCTTTCTCGTAGAAGTTGGATTTAAGAACATTAAGTGAGCTATCTGAGAGTATAACACGGATAAGCAGGAAAGCAGGATTATACCACGTTCTTGAATCCCATGGGCAGGGCCTGCGCTCTTAATCCCTAGCTTTACCTCAGTTGCTGTAACACAAGGTTAAAATAAATCAGTATAATTATTGAAGGCTTCGGGAGACTGTGAGCTGAATTAGGTGTGTTAAAATCCAGAACGTAGTGCTTTCACTTTTGAGTCAACTTCAAAGGTCATGTAGAAGAGGTGAGGAGCTTCTTCCTAAGAGAAAAAGGAGTAAACCAAGGATGGGGAGATGCTGGTCCCTCGGCCCAGGAAGCCCCACTTGTCCTGGCCTAAGGGAGGCATGTTCTAGGAGCAGGAGGTGGCCACATAAATCCAGTAAGGAGATTAAAGATAGCTCAGAACCTGGTAGGGTACAAGACAAAGGAATCAGGAGATTGGAAGGGAATTAGGATCCAGGAATTCAGCACATGGCTTCCACTGCCATCAGTATCTGTGCTAAGGGGACAGGAGGCCCAGGCAGGAGGCTCTCTAGTCCTGTGGAGATGGCTGGTGGGGAAGTTGGGGTGTCTGGCACCTTACCAGTCATGTTGTTATAAGAGGGTCCCTCAAGCTGGCCCTTGCAGCTTATGCAGTAGGCAATTGCAGGGTACCTTCCAAGCAAGAGGTGTTGGGGCATGGGCAGCCCCTTCCTTGAATTACGACCTTGTGCACAAAAGAGGTGGAGGCTGCCTTGCCATGAGGTTGATAATAAGGTGCATGCCAAGTGTGGTTGCAATGCCAGTTGTTGAGTTCAGCATGTTAATTTGTAGTACTGTTGGGTCCTATGCAAAACTGGAATCTAATTTGAGGACTTGGTTCCTGAATTTTATGCGTGATTCTACATTCATTTCAAATGCTACCTATTCTTTTAATTGAAAGATAATAGTGTATGTTTGCATCCACATAACACAGTAAATTAATCTTTGTATGAATGGTAAGAGCAGTAAATCTGGTTCATTAACAAGTGCATTACCTCCTGCATGCATCCATCCGTAGCCTAGAGGAAACGTGACCTACTTTTATTCTTAGAGAGTACTAGTTTATGAAATGAGTTACTCAGACTATTTTTCCTATTTAGTGGTTGGAAATCTTCAGTTACTAGAAATGTGTATTTCTTAAAGTTATTCGTTAAATAGTGAAGAATAGAGGTATGTTTAGCATATACTTTTTTTTAAAAAAAAAGGATGAGATTCACTAAAGTTATGTGTTTTGATCTCAAAAGTACCTGTGTTCCAGGTGGATTTATGTGAATGTAGAATCCAAAGTCACCATGTTTTGCTGCTGTCATTTTTTAAATTAAGAAGATTGTTGTTAAATATTGGAGTTGGTGTTAACTTTTATGTCATTTCTTGGCACACTTACTTTTAAAGGGTTAGGAATTTCACAGAAAATCCTCACAGTTGTTCAATATCGCATGTTTTGAAAGCATAATTTTACTATTTTATAATTATTTATTAGTTTTCAGTAGTTACAACCCTTTCTAAATTAAGCCTACTGTAAAACCATGTTATACTTTGGCCTTACTCTTGAAGCATATTTAGATGCTGTTTTCCATATTGGTTTTGCATAAATAGGTTGATATATTTTTGCACACTGACATGAATAAGCCTCTGTTTATTATTTTTGAAGATATGATGAAATCCTTGCTCCAAAGATTGAAAAAATACACTAAGTCATGCAAACATCAGTTGTGCCTCTTTCTTCATTACTAACTTTTTCCATAAATAAATTTCCTGGGAGACGCGGCTTACATGTGGAAATTGTAACAAGACGCAGGGCTCCCACACGTCAAGAAATACGAAGAAATCCCCAGCCCCGTGTGCTCAGCGTTGCCTCCCGGCAGGTTTTGTGCTCCTCTCTTGTGTCTTTGCAGCCTTTAAGCTTCACAGCAAGTGGGGATGAATCTGTGTCGTTTTGAAAAACAATCTTTCAAGGGCACAGTTATTTCCATTGATACAGAGGCCACAGCTACTAAATTAGTTTGTCAATAGAATATTCTATACACTTTATTATGAATACTTAGGTTGTTCAAGATGAAATTTACTACCTGCTCATATTAATAGAATGCTAGATAAATATTACAAAGTCTGGGAAAATATATACTGGTCATACAACACTGCATAAGTAAACCACATTTCAAGAAAAAGGTAAATTATGGCTTGAGGATGTTTGCGAAATTATCACTTACTTTTGATAATAATGGCATTCATAAAACACAAAAAGACCCAAGCTATTACAGATAAGAATCTCTTCATAATAAACAAATAAATGGTATAATTATAATAAACATTCTGATTATGCTGTTTACACTTTCTTCAACCCAAAAGTTGATGACCAATTAGTTCCTTGCTTTGAATAGCAAACTGATAAAAGATTTAAAAAAGGAATAGGATTCTCAATAACATCTTTCATAGTCCTGTTTTCTTATGCAATTTTGTAGATATGTTTCTTGACCCTGTGGACCTTGGAGGCACTTCACTTCTTTGGACCCTCTTTACCATTTAAACCCTGATTTATGGTGCTGTTAGGATCAGCTCACGATATGATATCTAAGTGGCTGCCTGCACACATTCTGGAATCAGTGTATTGTTTTCTGTTCAGTTCATTAGGGGAAAGAGCCTAAAGTGTTTGTTCTGACTGTAAGTTCATGGCTGTGGCATGTCAGCTCTACTTATACATAATACAGGGATTTATCGAGCACGCGCAGTAACGCCTTACCTCATGAATGCTTCTGCTCATGAACAGTTTGGTTAAGAAACACAACAAAAACTTGGCTTCTATTCACCAGCTCAGCATCAGGTAACATTTAACCTTACGGGATTTGATTAGTTCAGAGACCGATTTGGTACGAGACCAGAATCATGGGATGAATTAAGTTTGTGAACCGAGGTATCACTGTGTTTATGTAATGACACATTTTCAGTGTATTTTAGAATTGCATATGTCATGATTAAGGCATTGTGCAATAAAAATGGAACTAGTATAACTTATCTTGACTCACAAATAACTTGGCTCTACTTTACAATTGAATCCTGATGTGTGCATAGTTGGTTTGGTGTTTAGGGAAATATCACTATTATCATGAGGATGTTAGCAGATTAACATAACCAAATGTAAGTCTCTTTTCTTATGCTCTCTGAAACAGTCAGAGGGTCTTCAGGCTCTGCTGGAACGTGTCAACTGATGGGGAACTCAGGACACTTGGGGGGAAAGAAGTCCAGTCACTGGACTTCTTCAACAAAATAGGTCACTCCTTCAACAAAAGATTGTTGACCTGTAAATTCTACTCATTACAAGTACTGATTATAGGTGGGCACTAAATTTGTAAGGTGTTGTACTAAATTAGTAAAGTGCTATGTATATTAGACAAGTATTAGGAAGCATGAGATAAAAGCAGAGTAAATGAAAGCTGTCCCTTTGCAAGCCTCCTCTCTGTAGCACCTTCCCTCCCACTTGGACCCTCCTTTGAGAAGTCTGTGCCTCCTCGGTGAGATGCATGCGGCCTTCTGCAGTTACAAAGCTTCTCATTTGTTTGTCTTGCATTGCGTCACTGGTTCTCAAGTTTCTAATTGGTATTTGTTTCCTTGTCCACCACTGGGCCGTGAAGTAACGTTACTAATGATTGATCTGTCTTGTGTATCCTATGGCAAAGCCATTGAACCAAACAGCTGCTCAAAATTGTGAGCTGCAGATTGCCAAAGCGAGAGGCAGATATTGCTTGTAATTTTGGAGTAGTGTTAGTTCCTCGTGTCTCCTGAGTTGGGGAAAAAAAATCTCAAATGACTTCATGTACCCAAGTAAGATACAAAGAACAAAAACTTCTTATAAAATTTAAAAAATTGTTTCTTGTCCTCCTTTCCTTAGGCTACACACACACACACACACACACACACACACACACACACACACGCTCAGTCCTGAGAATACCTCTTAAATCTCAGTGTTCCAGGTTTTGTGTGTGAAGACTTACTGGATATATTAATTTTTGTCTCATGCATAGACACTTTTTCCCCACCAACTGTACATCATCTTACTTTAATGACTTTGGAAACAAATAGATATAAGTCAGTAAGGCACATCAATAAAGTTCACATATAAAACTTTGTATCTCTGGCTTTTCAAATAAATTTTTTGATGAGTTCTCATTCATCTCACAAGTTCTGACTTTTTGGTTCCTTAGGGAGAGGCTGAAGGCCGTCCTGAGTGTTAGATTGTGTGCTTGGATCTCTGATTTAGTGGAACAGTGTGTAAAGCTCTCTCATAATCAGAGCACTCCCTATTGGCTCCACATCTGAAGATCCCCAAGAGTGCTGCTTGTCACAGTGGACATCTGGAGTAGATTATATGCAGCTAATTGGCTGCAGGTCGAGCTTCTTACAGACAGTAGCATGCAGCATAACCTATGCAGTTCACTAAATCCGCCCACTTTGGGTAAATCACACCTACTTCTCTTCCTAATTCCTCCCAGACGCAGGGCTCACTCGCATGCACACAACACACACACAGGAAGATAGCAAATGATCAGCATATTAGTGAAAAGGTTGCTGGCAAGAAATTTAACCTACACATTATCTCAACTGAAAGATTGTGGAATTCAAAGAATCATGAGGAAGAAAAGAAGGAGCAGCAGACTGCTGAAAACGACTGTTTCATAGTAGACAGTCCCAGTGTTGAAAGCGTCCTAGCACTTTCAGGATTGTTGTTTTATTTTTGTCCCTCCCTCTCAGTGTACG
Organism: Chinchilla lanigera; assembly: GCF_000276665.1. Classification (NCBI taxonomy): domain Eukaryota; kingdom Metazoa; phylum Chordata; class Mammalia; order Rodentia; family Chinchillidae; genus Chinchilla; species Chinchilla lanigera. The sequence goes on from NW_004955410.1 coordinate 1,397,380, forward strand.
TGTCAGCGTGTGTCTGCCACGTACCTGAATGTCACAGTAGAAAAGAAAGCAGTACGCTGATCTTTAGCTTACTGAACAATATTAATGAGTTGGGTTACAAGGAACAGTATGACTACTGTCCATTGAAAACCAAAACCATCTTTCTAAATTATGACATTAGAGGCACAGGCCATGTCTTGGCGATTAATGACCAGTTGGAGGAGTAGATATTTCTATACCTGGCCAAGGGCCATTTACCCCAGCTGGTCATTAATTTCCAGGAAATGTCCTGTGCTGAGGTCATTATTGCTAATAAAACGCACATATGGAAAGTCCCCGCTTTTGCCTATGTATATTAACATGCATTCACTTCACATGCTTTGTGAGCTATGGAAAAAAAAAAAACTAGGCCCCCCAAAAATGTAGAAAGCCAGTATCACCATTCAGTGCACCTCCCCTGTGCCTGGAGCCCAGGGGTGGTGGAAGCACCAATCTGTCGCCTGGACTGGCCCTCCTGAGCCCTCAGAACCTTCACCGGGCATCCATGCTCCAGAACTGTCTTTTCGCTTTCTGTTCTTTTTTCTGTCCTGCATGAAACTAAACCTGCACGATGGTCTTTTACGCTGTTTTACTTAGCATCGCATAGGTATCTCAGCTGAAACATTTTCTGTACCTTAACCATCTGTATATCGTCACGTACTCCTTCAGAAATGAATCTTACTGTTTTCTTCACCTTAATAAGTGGCTGAGGGTCACCACCATCTTCAGTAGCTGATAAGAATGTGAGTAGTACACACGTTAAATATGAATACATGTTCAAATATCACACGCTATATAGTAGGTAACTGTGTGATGATAATGGCTTAAAAACAGCAAGTTTTTCAAGGAACATCTCTAAGTCCAGAATGGCATCCACTTTTAGTGGTGTAGAGGCAAAATTTATAGAAGAACTTGGCAGTAAGGAGATGGATGTTTCTCAAAGGAGAAGAGATGAAGACACGGGGAACGAGGGGTGAGACGGGATTGAGGTGTGAGCTGCACACGCGCCACCCCCACAAGGATTGCAAACACTGTGGACTTCAGTCATGTCCTAATGAAGAGTTTGTGACAGTTGACAGGGCGTTTTTCCTAAGAGACTAATTCAAAACGTAAATCCAATCTGATAGAATCCTTCCTGTAGGTCAGCAAAAGTGTTCTGTGATGATAGTGCAAACATGTTTTCCTAAGACTTTTAAAATAATACAATTATTTGTTAGAGGTTATTTCAAATGTGCTCTCTTAAAAACAACTTTTTAATCTATTAAAATGTAACTAACATTTGAAAGCAAAATGTTTACGAAGGGTGGCTGATTACGTGAATAGTTTTGCGCAGAAGGACTTTCCTATTTTCTCTGAAGTTACACCTTTTTGGTAATACCTTCAAGAAATGTAGCCAATGAGTACAATATGCAGTATGATGCATATTTAATAACGTATACTTGAAGAAATATCTAAATCAACTTGGTTACTCTTGTGCAATAGTCTACAAAAGAACTGCATGACCACACATTATGCACAAAGAATAATTTGATAATTTCTGTTAAGTATCTTTGCAGAAGATGAAAGCAATTGAGGAAAACATTCATGTTCAACATTTCATGAAGAACCAACATAAAATTCAAGTCAATCTTTAATGATTGTCAGGCATAGGTATGAAGTAATATCCCCCCAAGTTTGATCTTATTTTACTTTCCCAAGTTGATTTTAACTGCTGATGTTCAGGATAGGCAACTGTGACTTTGGCATGCAAAACTTGTGAGGCATTTTACTCGAGTGAAGAGTTGGTCTCTCCTAAGAAAAATTCATCCTTCATAGCGTCTCTTAAAGCGCTGTTATAAAAATACTTAATTTGAAGGTCAGATGGTTCGACAATCACAAAATCTAATACATATTGCAGCTACACTTATCACTAAGGAAGTCCAAATCTTTAGACAAGAGTTAACTCTGGCTAAATTCAGAGCCCTCCCTGGAAGCCTCACGCCAGCGGCCTTCCTGCGGGCCGTTTCCAGAAAGCCCGGCAGGACTTGGGGAGAAGGGGCAGGGGCTGAAGCGGTCAGGAGGGAGAGCGCACTGCCTCTGCGGAAGGAGAGGCGCCCCCGGAGTGACAAGGCGGCTCCAGGGCTGAACCTCCCGCTCTTGTTACAGCCCACACTTCCTTTCCCTGAGATCTGGAAGACCTGCTCCTCTGTGTAGCTCAGTGTCCTCACCCGAGAAGTGCGGTAAATAACCACAGACACACCTGACACCTGAAAGATGATTTACAAGGTGGGCTTCCCGCGGCCGCCTGCAGTCGGTGAGGCGAAGGCCGTGCTGTGTGCAGCGCCAGCCGGGCGGTCCAGCGCACAGGCCGCGGCGTGTCTGCGCGGTGAGTGCGTCAGTACTGGGTGCCAGGATACGATGGCGAGGGCTGGAGTGGCTCCCAAGGAGGAGTCGCAGGCTTCCTTCTTTCCCGGTGTACTGCATCAGGGTTACCAATCTGACCCAGTGTGTGATCTTGTTTGTGACCTATGTGTCAGTCATCCAGACACACCGGTGCTTCACTGAGCTGGTGGTAGGCATTTCTTCTTGAAATTGACCCCACAATTAACTCTCCCAGTAAGATACTTCACAATAAAAACTCTCCTAGACATTGAGGCACACACCTATAATCTTACCACTGAGGAGGCTGAGGCAGGAGGAATGCCATGAGTCTGAAGCCAGCTTGTGCTCCACAGTTGAGTTGAAGGCAAGCCATGAGCAAGACCCTGTCTCAAAAAAAAAAAAAAAAGATACATATACTTATTGGCAATTTTTAATATCAGGCTTGGTTTGAAATAGGTATTTTGGTTTTCTTTGTGTCTTATAAACAACAAAATTCACTTATTCATGGCAAGTTGTTACTAAGCACTTCCTGCATTTTGTAGTCCTTCACACTCTGCAGTTCACCTGCACATCCGCATGGGGACTCACGGAGGAGGCAGTCCAGGTGAAGCTGCTTGGACCAGCACTGTGTGCTGTGCTGGCGCCTGACCCCATCTGACCCACCGTCCCAATCAAAGCGAGCTTTTCGGATGTGTCGCGAGACATTTAGTAACACTCGAAACAACAGCCTCTGTCTGCTCTTGGCGGAGGATCCTTTCCGTGGGGATGATGCAGGGGCCGAGCGGGGGTCTGCCGTGCTTCTGTCCAGTCCGGGGCCTCACTGAGCTGCGCAGAAAGCTGGCTCCTCAGATGTCTGCATTAAAAACAAGCAAACAAAGCCAGAAATAACTTTGGTGATAAGAGATGTTCACTGACAAAAGGAATGGATTTCTAGTGGTGTGTTCTTTCCTACATCTGAGTAAAACAGTCCTGAATTTTATTATTCAGTTTCTGGTTTGTTTTCTTTGTAATAGTTCTTTAAGATCCAAACAAGGGAAAGAAAAACTTATTGTTCAAAAAATATACAAATATAATCAGAAAATTATCCTAAGTCTGGGACAGTCTGTAAAAATGGGTCTTAACATTCATGTTTTAAAATTTGTAGTGCTCCCTGACAGTTTGAAGGAAAACGTCGTTTTCATCATGAGCATCCACAGAGAGGGGCGAGCAAAGCCCCGGGGCCTGGATCTTCCCCTCCTCCCCACTCTGCTGACGCTGAGCATGGCCACGCTGCTTCTTCCTGTCCTGGGGACGTCGAAGCAAGACATCCCCCGACTCAGGCTGACCTACAAAGGTAAATGCGCAAGTGTTGCGTGTTGTTCGTGGGGACTCTAAATGCTGGCTTTCATGGTTGTCTTTATTTAGAAATACATGCTGACACAGAAAACAACATGTGCAACTGTGCTTAAATGAGATATCAGCAAAATTAAAACAAAACTCTTCTTATCAAAAGCAACCCATAACATTTTCACAGTATTTATATCTAAGAAAAATTTTGAATCCAGAATATGACTGAGTTAAATCAATAATATCAAACAGGTAAATTTGAAAAGGGCAAAGTGAAGAGACACAAAGGAAGATGTACACGTGGTCAGTAAGCGCATGAGGAGTGCTGGCTGTAGCCGGCGTCTGTGAAACACACGCGCACAGTGTAATGAAACACTCCTGCGCATCTGCTGGGATGGCTGAGGCGTAATGACATTTGTAATGTCGAATATCAGCCTTTTGTGGGAGGATCTGAACTGGTGAACACTGCTGATGGCAAGGTCGAGCAGGAAGTCATTTTAGCAATGTCCTGCTGTATTACTCAATTTGGGAACAGAAAAAAATAACCGGTAGTAAAGAGAAGCCATCAGAACGGTTGCCTCTGAGGAGTGGCGGGGAGGGCCCAGGGAAGGGCGTGAGAGGGAATGTTCTGAGCTTATGAGGCGGTGCTTTCCATCGGGGTAGAGGTTTGTGTATTTGTATATTTGAGTATTTGTATATTCTCAAATACACAGATCTTACATGTGAAATTTGATGATTTGCAAGAAAGCGACATGCTTAGAGCGAGCCACACTCCTGTGGGAAGCAGCACATTTTAAGCGGCCTTTTCTGGAGTGAGAAAAGTTTGACATAAAGAGTATGCTTTTCACCCCATTTCTCTTCCTTCCCTCCACCTTTCCCTGGGTCCCCTTCCTTTTGTCCTTCCTGTGGATTGCAGCACAGCATGTGTACACTCCTCCTGTAAACCTGGCACATGTACACCAGGGCGTGTCGTGCACATGCACCAGCTTCCCACACAAGTGTACACATGATGTGCTGCACACACCTGCTAATAAACTCCAAGGAAAGGAGAGAGACAGGTGCCGCCCCCTCGGTGTTCGGGTGAGGAGCGTGCTCTGCATCCGTTCCCGCGGCCCAGCGGATGTCACCACTCCTGGGCGTTGCTGCCTCCCTTAGCTCTGGCTGTGGAACTTGGACCAGGCTGCACCAGCTTTCCTAGGCAGCATGCAAGGCTAAAAATTCACACCTGGGCGTGAGAAGCACTGGTAGAATGTGAAGATGAACAGATCAGCCAAAATGAAAAAATAATTTTGTAATTAAATGTAATTAAGTTTTGTGGGCACGAAGTCAGCACTGTTTTCTTTGCTGCCATAATTCTTGCCTCTTCAGGCACTGGCTGGAGGGACAGACAGAACTCAGAGCCTTGGCTGCTTGGAGCAGCTGCAAGATAATTTTCAGGGATTTCTCAAAGGTCAGTGGGATTGTAGTCACCATTTCACCCAAAGAACGCTCTTTGATAAAGGCTGAGCCTTAGGCCTTAGCACTCACAGGCAACTTGTTTGGGTCTACTGTTACGTAAAGAGATTCTCTTTCAGTTCATGTTTTGACTTTGTACATGTTTATGCCTATGGTCTCTTTCCTGGATAATCAGTATGTACCCATAGAGGTCAGGATGTTCCATAACTTCAAATTTGGTGTAATGTGGTGATTATTCCAAAACTTCAGGTTTTATGTAACACGGCATTTCGCCCTACAAATTGAGCTTTTCATTATGGCCTTTACAGTGGTGATGTAGTTGTAAACATAATTTTTTTAGAAGTGAACTATTTCAGTTTCATAGCAGTGTGATAACTGTCTGTTTTGTAGAGTGTGTTAGGGATTCTTGTGGACCTGTGTAACATTACCCTGTGGTGCTGCTTGTTTGGAGAACTCCAGAAAGCAGGAGAGCACAGGCACCAGGCACAGTCAGTAGTGATCGTGTATTCGGCCACTCGCAGACAGGTTCTGGGACCTCACCAGGCGCCACGTCTTGCTCTAGGTAGGAGGAAGTCCCAGTCCCCCTGAATTTATTTTCTAGATATAGAAACAGCGAAGATAAACATAAATCAGCAAGTGGCATTCAGAGGGTGGCAACCACTGTGAAGATTATAAAGCAAGAGGGTGACCAGGCCACATGTCTCTACTCACACTTCCCCAGGTATAAGTTGCACAACAGTGTGAAGACTGCTTTTAAACACAGTAAGGAGGTAAGAAAGGAGAGGCTCAGATCCCCGGGACTTGTCGCAAAGTATAAGGCTATCAAAAGCAGAGCCCCGATGTGATGGTTACATTGTCTTATAAATTTAAAACCTGGGCTCCACCATACCTGTGAGGGAAATACTGCATATTCAAAAGGAACATATATATCAAGAGCTAAAAAAAATTGTAGGATTCATCCCGACCTCTTTGGTAGTGCTGATTTGTTATTTTCAGTAACTTTTAATAGTAGCAATCATTTTTATACCTCCCAAAATTTTACGTGTTCTCACTGACAGGAAAAGCCTGAAGTCCCCTTTTAGATGTTTATCTGTTACTTTAATTTATGAAAAGAAAGGTTCTGTATGAGAAATTTCTGATGACTGGATAGATCTACATTTCTGTATATTTACCAGTTTTATTTGACCTCATAGTCCGGGGTGTCTCACCTCGAGATGTCTTGGCCTTTGACGCCTGGGCCCTGATCAGCCTGACTGTCATGTGCTCTCCCTTTGTAGGGGCACCGCAGGGACGGGGCGGGCTCTGGGACAGATACGCAGGTCTCACCTGCTGTTAGGAACCCTGAGGTAGCTGGACGGCTCTGCACTCCCCAGAGAGTTTCACTCTTTGTGCTGGTTTCTTCTGGGCAAGATCGGCTCACAGAGGGTGAATGTATTTTTTAACCCACTTTTTTTTTTTATTATTTTAAAGAAATGAAAAAATAATAAAAACTATGGTATAAAACTTGAAAACAGGACAGTAGGAGAGTAACAATGGTTAGTACACTGTGCATTGCTATCTTCAAAATCTTGTAATCTGTTGCTCAGATTACAAGATATAGGAATAAAAAATTGATCAAATAATATAGGCACAAACCTTTCTTTTCAGTGAACTAATTGCTATTAGTAGTATAACTATTTTAGCTGTTGTAACTATTATAGATATTTTTTTCTTTTTCCCTTCCTTCTTTTCTCCTTTCCCCATCTCAGTTTCTGTTTCCTTCTTCATATTGTCTTCCCATTTCACAGTATCTGTTGTACACTTTGGGTCTTCTTTACTCTTTCTGCTTCTTACACTAGGGAGACAATGCCATGCTCACACATGTGAGACTGATTGAAGCCACTTCCCAGTGTTTCTGCCTGTGTAGTCTTTTACAGTCCAGCCTGGGCTCTGAGGTTCATGAGCACTTACATCTGGCAAGATCCCTGTTGCTCTCGATCCAGGTGGCCTCTGAGTGAGGACGGCCTTCCTTCTGCATTTCAGTGAGTCCTGAAATCACTAGGACTTCATGTTACATGATGCCATCAAAGTGGGCACCTCTTGTTTTTAAATGAGTGGCAGCCTCCGCTGAATATCCGCCCCTACAGATCCAGTGAGGAAGATGATCAATCTCATACCAAGAATTCTCTAATGCATTTTTTCTGGCTTATAATGTAAGTCATTGATGGTTTAATTTTGGCAGATGTGTTGCGTTTGAATGGACTCACAGGGTTTCCCACACATATTCTCACTACCTTCAGTTTCTTATAGTTACTTTCACATGAGTGTAACAGCTTGCAAATAATTTTATCACCTGTGTAATACTCAGCTGTCAATAGTTAATAGCAAAAGTCTGTGAATGCCTGCTATAATTAGTGGATATGTCAGCAAAGAGAAGAGACCAAAGATCCCTAGCACAATACAGTTCAAATTCTGGAGGGGAAACCCAGGCCATATATAAGCAAAATACTTAACAGGATAAAAGGGGACAGGCACTATGTGGAAAAATAAGCCAGGAAGGAGAGATAAAGATTGGTGAAGGTAAAGTAGTCAAATGGGAAAAAAGTTAACTGGGAGAAAGGGGTTTTCACAGATAATTACAAAAATGCCAGTGGCAGGTCATGCAGGTATCTGGAATAATTTGGCAGAAGGAATCTAAGTACGAAGACCTTGAGGAGAAAAGGGTGTCTGACGTGTCCGTGAGTCCTAAATAAAACAGTGTGGGACAGGGACAGAAGATTGATTAAATAGGTAGTGAACAGTTGGCCAGGGGTAAAACCTGGACATTTAGTCTTAGGGTCGTGTGAGCTGGGGGAGAATCTTCAACGTAATCTGACTTGGTCTGACTTCTCCCTGTCATAGGATTAACTACAGTTTCTGTGCTGAAAGTGCACCAGAAAGAAGGGGCAGAAAAATAGAGAGCCAAGTCACAAGCTTTGTAATAACGCAGGGGCGAGATGCTGGTTTACGGGCGGAGATAGGAGGACGTGAGTGTAGAGCCAGGCGCACCGGCTGCTGTGGGCGGGAAGTAGAAGGGGACAAGACCTTCCCTCAGGGTCACGCTTCACCGATCCCCCAGCCGGCCAGGCCCGCTAGTAGCACCTTCAGCTGAGGGTCCCCCATGGATTAAGCCATGGTGAGGGGCCACCCTCGTGATCCAGTCACCTTCCAAAGCCCCACACTGACACCTGAGACTTTGGGGGCACTGTAGATCCAAATCCCAAGAACTGTGTCCAGGAGGCATCTGCTCAGGTGGGATACAAAGTTACGGGTTATAAACCCTGCATACTTTTCCCATTTTGTGGCCTGGGGTCTGAACTCAGAACCTCATGCATGCTAGGCCAGTGCTGTGTCACTCAGCTACACCCCCTTGGATATGTTTAGAAAATCTGTATATAAGGATTTGAAAGCAAAACTACAAAGAGACTAAAATAATCCTAGAATCCTATAAGTAGATAGATGAAAAACTGGTGATTGGACCTGAATCTACTGTTTCAGTTTAGTAGTGTTTGTATTAAAACTTACCTGTACCCAGCCTTATTATTTAATAATTAAAGTCTATTTAACACTATGTAGCACTGTTCTAGACTGTGTTGAGCTATGGAAATCCACAGACCACAGAATTACATAATGACACGAGGTGATGCGCAGCGTAGCACCCCCGTAAAGCTTTCACACAAAGGCCTCCTGGGGTGAAGAAGTGGGTGATGTCACTGACCCTGACAGTTGTCTCCATCTTCCTGGTTGGGTGAAAGAGCCAGACCACGGGACCCCTTGACCATGCCTCTGAACCTGCCCAAATTTGCAAGCAACTTTGTACAAGCAAGAGCTTAAGCAGGGCAATTTTACTGAGATTAAACCCAGTCAGCTATGTTTTGATTGCAAAAACTCTTTTTGAATGGACCTTATGTGCAGTTGTTTTACTACTCTGTAAATTATCAAGGAGATGAAAGTATATATGCATAACTTCTTATTTTATAACTTCACTTACCTAATATTTGGCTCTCATTCCTTGGTTATTTAACAAAATTTCACATTGAGATTCTTTCGGTACAAATGTCCATAAATTATAGATTAACACTGGGTCTTTTTTAACAGAAAATTTAACAAATGCCTCTTTAGTTTTTAAGAGCTAGTCATGTACGGTTTGTATTTTTGTAAGAATCCCTTAAGCATACTGCATTAACCTTAATGCAGAAGCAGCATAAATTACAACTAAAGTGTTTTTTTTACTTATGAAGAAAGACAGTCATAAAGAGGTTTATCTGATAAGTCACAGTGACCAGATGCACGCTAGAAGAGAGGACACGTGCTTTAGTGACTGGGGAGCCGCAGCCGTAGAAGCAGAGAAGGAGGAAGTGAGAGAGGTGACCTCGGGATACTCCTGCAGAGTCGAGCTCCTTGGGCAAGAGTCTTGTTTGTGTAATGTTGCTAAACGTTAAAATATAAAAGAAACTTGCGCTTAGGACCAAAAGATGCAGACAGGTAGAGCTGTTTCTCTACACGCTCCTTCTGTGCACGGGAAGAAGTCCTCGTCCTCGCCTGGAATTCAGGCTCTCCTGGAAACTGTATTCTCCTTAAGGATCAAATTAAATACCCGCCGGCCATGCTCTCCAGATGTTGGGAGCCCAAAATAGATGTTGTGGTAGAATCCAAACACAGTTCAAATGTAACGTATTACTGAAGGTGTAAAGAGCATCCCTTGTCTTAAAAAATGTATGGTATTTAGTTTCCTTGGACAGACATTTGTTGCCACAGGTAACAGGAACGAACCTGTAGCAAGTGCTGACCTCTACATCTTCCTTCCGAGCGAATGCGTATTAATCGAGTGCATGTCTCATTTTGGTATTAGAAGACCTGGGGGGGGGGGTTATGTGTGCTGTATTTCACTGATTTAAACTAAGTAAGTTTTATCAGTGTTGACATTTAGAAAGAAGTTAGTTAGGGATATACAGATTCGATCAAGTCAGTGTTTAACAATAGGAATTGTTTCAACGAACACGTGGTGTTTGAAGAGTGCAGGAGAATCTCCGGTATGAGGGAAGGGAAGGGTTCCAGCTTCTTAGGTGGAGCAGGCTGAGACTGATGGGCCACCGTCTTCCTCTGCTTCTCCACTCCGAGCGTGGCTCGGGGATCAGTGGCACCCTTGTAACTGGAGAAACTGTTAAAAAGGTACGTGCACAGGGACGGTCTGCGTCTGAAGGAGAGTCCCAGGGGGCTGGACAGCGGGCGATGGCGCCCCCTTCCGGCCCCCACAAGAGCCGTGCGGATCACGCAGGACCCCGTGACCGTGAAGGCTCAGATACAGTTGCCGTCCACGCGGCTCAGCGGAAGCGGTCCCTGGCACATCCTGGTTTACAGAACGCTGGTTTGAAAAGTCATGAGCTAAGCCTTCATTAGACTCCTAGTGTTCAAGAAATGGTGCTGAGGTACAGCAGTGATTTAGAAATTATGCTTATCTACTGGGGGCTTTAGGCTTTGCAAACAACAAAATGAGTACACAAACTAATTGTGGAAAGATTAGCGCCGTAATATGAATAAAACCAAATGTTTAAAAGAACCTAGAAAAAATGGGTATGAAATTGACCTTTGAGCATTGGAGGAAGATTACAATTTCTTGGATGAAATAATTGGAAGATTTGGATCCTGGAATTGACCTAATTTTATGGAAGTTAACGAGAAAGTCGAATTGGCAGGATCGTGTGGTAGGGATTGGTGCGGACGGGACACGGAGCTCCGTGGTTTACAGACCTGTTACAGTCAGGTGTGGGAGTGGAGTGATTGCAGCCAGGCTCACAGATCCTTCAGGAGGGAGAGCAGACATCGGCATCGTGTGATCTTCAGGATTCCCTTTGCCTGGGTGTTGGTGTGAGGGGAGCCCATGGGTCCAGAGAGAGCACAGCAAAAGGAGAAAGAGGAAGGATCAAGGAAGGACACTAGAAAAGACTCCGAAGTGTTGAACCGGGCCCTAGGCCCCTCCCAGAGCCGGAGCCAGGATGGGTGGTGGTGGGGCACACAGGGCACCCGAAGTCCCGGGGTTTCTGAAGTGCGGCTCCCCTGTGGAGAGAGTGTGCGTGTAGGTCTGTGTTTCACGCCATCCGCGCAGAACTAACAGTGCACAGGCAGTAAAGAGTTCGCAGCGAGCAGGCAGATGGAGGGTGCTGCTCCACTGCCGGGAATGGCGGGGGCAGTACCCTGTGGTGGTGTTTTCCACCCCCCCATCAGGGTCGTGGAGAATTCTGGGGCAAACTGTCCAAGCACCGGTGCTGAGTGGCTAGGGCACCCTCGTCTGGAGACCTAGAACAGGCACGGCGAACCTTTCAGAGTTTTCAGTGACAGCAAACAGCCAGCAGTGGCACGCATGCCATTGATTCACCACCACTGACAGAAAGGTTTTACAGGTGGTTGATATCTGTTGGTTCTGACTGAAAAGCCAAGCCAAAATCTGCCTGAATTAGTGGAAATTAAATTTCGTCAAAAAGAGTGTACAGCAAGATAAATAGAATATGGCAATGTTTAAAAAAATTTCTTAATACTGATAATGAGGACATGATTTAAATGATTTCCAGGAAAAATAGAAGGCACTGTCAAGGATCTGTGGGTACAGAGGGTGTGACGCTTCTCAGTGGGATCGGGGTCTCACATGAGCCTTTCATATTATTTTTGACATGCAGATCTCACTTTATTCATATAAATGCATAATTTAAACTGCAGTAGTTACAAAATGTTGTCTTTTAGGTGGCACTCACTACCCCTTTGCTCTGTACATTATTTTGGGGTGATGCTAGCTTTAGGAATTACCTTTTCTTGTCATATTTGTCTTGCTGCTTAGAGTAACAGTAGTTCTTATGTTAAGCTGTGATGCACTGGCCTTTTTAAAAATTAAATTCACATACTTGATTGAAACAAATCCTCGTTCCTATGTGACTGAGTGTTGAGTTTAAACATTCCCTGAAATTTGAGACGGGAAACAGTCTAAGTATCTTTAAGGGAGCCAAGAAAGTAATTGTCACAATAGAAGCAATTTTCCTTGGGAGCATCCTCTTAGCTCTTTCTGACCAAGTTTATTCTACCAAGATATTGCATTTTGATAAAAGTAATATTTATATCTAGTCTTTTTCTAGGTCAATATAAAAATTATCAATCATACCAATGCTTTTAAAAATTTAGGATGATTTGTTCTTTCTGAAGGTAGGAATTTAAAAGGACTCGTAATTCTAAATTATGAACCTCACATGAGATGGATTACATAAAGCACGTGTCATTGAACACCAGCCAAGTAAGAATCAACCTGTGACTTACAGATGGGGTGGAGATGGAAATGTGACGGTGTGAGATAACTGGATTCCTGCTTCACATCCTGTCCTGGGAAGAACATAAATCTGCTGACAAAAAAGGCTTTATTTGTTTCTAATTTATGTTTCCTGGTGTGATATCATCTGATTTATTATGGATGTAGATAATGTTCTAAGACATACTGAACGAGGTGCTCTCCAAATTTCCACTGCAGAAACGCAAATGAAAATTTGAATTTTGTTCTTCTATTTGACTTGGCCTTGAATGTACAGGAAATGGTTAGGATTGGATATTTCACCTTGGAAAACATAAGGATAATGTGATATACACCTGTAATTGTGAAACAGTCCTTTGTAGGAAGTACAGGTTGACTGATATTCTCTATAGGGCATAAATAACTTGAATAGTGAGCTAGTTGTTCTGAATGCACATAGGGGTAATAACTGGCATTTTTGTGTAGGCGGATTTTGATAACCCAGATATTTCACATGATCTCAAACCTCAGAAAACCTGTTGGAAATCAGGGTAGCTAGTGTAAGACAAATGAATTCCCTGAGGTTAAATCCCTGGGAGAACCCAGGTGCTCCCTCCCCCTGCCAGCTGAAAGAGGAGCAATGTCCACGTCCCCAGGGAGTGGAAGGGACCAGGCCGGCAGCTGGACCCTCACTGTGGGCGGAGTGGGATCTGCTGCCCCTGCAGCCCACCTGACCCAGACCCCAGGCCCAGCCTGTGCGGGGAGTGGGTGAGTCGTCCAGGCATTTCTAGGAAGCACGGGAAGAGGTTGTAAAGGAGCTCTCTCCTGGAGCGGTTAGGATGCTAATTCAGAAAGAAACCTTGTGGAAGCCGGGGAAGGGAGAGTGGGATTTAGGAGAAAGGCGGGGGTGACAGGAGATTGTGCGGCTCAGGGGCAGCTACGGACCCCCTTTGCAGGGAACTTGGAGGCTGACTGTATGGAGTCCTCAGATGGCCCCAGTGGTAAAACTGCTGTTTCCTTCAGGAAAAGAGGGTGAGTTGGGTGAGATTTCTGCACAGGGACATCCTGTCCTGGCTCACAGAGGTGACTGGGTTTTTATCTGTGTCTATTTTTGTCTGTAAACTTTCTCTGCTGAGGGAGGCTGCTTGTTCGTTGGGAGTAAACTTAAAATTGACTTTCTCCAAACTTGATTTTCCTTTTACCTCACAAATTTCTGCCTTTGACAACCTTGATATTCTTTTCCCCCCTTTTCCTCTTCCTCTCTTCCTTTTTTGCTCTCTCTCCCTCCTTTCCCTCTCTCCCCCTTCCTCTCGTCCTCCACTTCCTCCTCCTCCTTTTTTTCTCTCCCTCCTTTTCCTCCTCCTCCTTCTTCTCTCTCTCTTCTTCTCCTCCCTCTTTCAGTTTACCATTCTTCTTTAAAGGATGTGGGAGACTGTTTTGTAGTGATGCCATCCTATGGGAGAAACTGTCAGTCCCGGTGAGTTCAGGGTTTTGGGGGAGGAAATGCAGGTGTCAAGGATGTAGTACCTTGTTCATTCAGCAGTCAAACTGGGAGGAAGTTTGTGCCACTTAGTCATAAATTTGTTGGCTTCAGTGTGGTAACTGCTCCCTTCCACTCTGGGGTGGAGAGGAAGAAGGCAGACCCTCAGGTCAAACTCTCCTTTAGCCTGAGTGAGGAGTGACTGTGCTGGAGGACCCGGGGGCGGGGGGGTGGACAGAGAGCTCTTTGCAGAGCCAAACCTGGCCTTGGTCCATGCTTCTTGGAGAGCTCCGAAAACCCTAGCAACAATATGCGTCACCAGTGGACACATCCACATTACAGTGAAAGGAATGCATCAGTGTCATGTCTATTTCATTTATTTCCCAAGCACTCAGATTGTGCATTTTCTAAACGCGAACTCCTTAGAGCAAATGTGGGAATCTGAGAGCCTGGACTGCTGAGTGGGACTGCAGCTGGAGCAGCTGATAAAGGATGCACTGCTGAGGGATGGTGAGGGTGGGCTGCTCAGAGGGTTAGGGATGTGGAACAAAGAGGGTTAGGGATGTGGAACAGAGAAGTCAGGTAGGGTCCAGAGGTGATTGCTGCCCACTTCCGAAGGAGGGCAGGCTGGTGACGCACACGGAGGAGGCTCCTCTGACGGTACGCGTGAAGCGCCATGCGCCTCTGACCAGGGAAGACGCACGGAGCCCCTTCCTCGAAGGTTCAAACCAGGAGCAATCCTTGAAGAACACCACGTGCCTCTGACGACCAGTTGTAGGAGGAAAAACAATGAAAAACAAAGTTCTGAAGTAGCTATTCAGCACAGCCAGAGTCCCGTTCTGATTTCTGAAATCTGGGGTGGGTGCGAATGCAAGGTGTTAAGACGTGGTCCCAAGAGTTAACAGATGTTTTTCTGGGTTTTGGTGAATGAAGCCTTGGAAATAAAAATGATTTCGCTTGGCAAAAAAGAAGAAAGATAAACTGTTTGGGGAGGGGGAACCTGGTCCAGCCCCGTTCCTGAGTTGGAGCGACGCTCCTGTGTAGTGCCTGAGTCTAACTACTCAGTTGGGTACACAGGGTTAGCGAAGCTTTCTCAGTTGAGAGGCTCAGCTGTCACAGGCAGCATTAAATCTCTTGGAGGTGATAAGACGCCAGAGTAGTCAGTATTTTCACAGCTATTTTTCCTCATCAAATTTGTTTGAAATGAAATCCAGTACAATAGGTTGTGGTAAAATAAAAGAAAGCAAATCACTATGTCAGCTGCCTGTTTTCCTCATTGTGTGTGCAGACACCAAATACAAGGTACGTGGGTTTTAGCCACCTTCCTCCCCCAGTGGGTGTGGCAGCAGTGTGGGGCTCCCGTGTTCCAGGTTGTGTAGCACTCTCCCTGGGACTGCCCATCCCTGCCTTCTCCATCCTGAGCACTGCAGTCAGATGTATCTTTCTGGCTATCAGTTATGAACTTTGCTACTTTCTTCCTTAAAAAGTTTTAGTGGTCACTTCCAGCGCTGTGATTTTCATTCCATTGCTAGTTCACGCCATCCCTTTCAGAACTCATTTGCTTGGATTGGTCTTCCTCCTGCAAATTTAAAATAACGACACCTTAATTACTCCAAGCAAACATCACTGTAAATGCCATCAAAAATGAAAGTGGGAAAAGACAAGCTGTAGACTCGGAAATAATATGATTGATACACACACACACACACACACACATGCATACACTAAGGAACTGTGATTCAAAAGATACCAAGGTCTGTTGGTACATACCAGTAAGAAATTAGCACACTTCAAAAACAGGCCAAATGCTTTTATAGACACCTCGCCAAAGATGACAGGGATGTGGAGAGAGGCCCCGTCCTCAGTGTCAGAAAGGAAATGCAAATTCTGCCACACTCACAGCCAGATTACCGACAGCGCCAACTCTGACAGGGATGCGGGAAGCAGTGCCCATTCGGTGCCAGAGCAGGGGAAATGGGCAGATGTTTTGAAAGGCACTGGATGTTTTCTTTCAAAACTAAACATACCACCCACTAAATTATGCTTTGTGGTATTTAGCTAAGAAGGAAGTTGAAAACTTATGGCCACAAGAAATCCCGCACACAGATGTCTAGGAGCACTTTATTCTTCACTGCCAAAAGTTGGAAGCAACAAGGCCGCCCCTCAGTAGGAGAGTGAATAAATATACACAGCAGCACGTCCAGACTATAGAGTGTCTGCCAACACTGACTGTCCAGCTCTGAAGACCGGGAGGAAACTTACCTGCTAACTAGTGAGGGATGGCAGGATGGCAAGGTGTGCACTTATGATTCCAATGGCGAAGCTATGGAGACCTCATAAAGTTGAGGCTGCCAGGGACTGAGAGCTGGACACTCGGACGAACAGGCAGAGCTCAGAGGACTTCTGGGCAGTGAGACTTCCTCTGTGAGGAAGGACACAAGTCCCGACCCCTTGGTCCACCCCATAAAGCTCAGCAACATTAAGACTGGATCTGAGAATAAACTATGCACTATGAGCGGTAATGACCTATCGACGTGAGGTCCTAGACTGGCAATCCGAGGGCAGGAAAGGAGCACATGGGAGCCTCTGCACCTTGCTCTGATGTTACAGATACGGTGAAGATAAAGGTCTATTCCTAAACGTAGAAATGGATGGAATAGTATGAGATTTGTGACAATACTTGATGAATACTTTATATATATTTATTAATTTGATCAAGTTTCAGATATTATAGATTGATGCTTTGTATTATCATTTAAGAATACAAAGGGAAGTTTATAAAATATTTTTATTTAATTGTTTTGGTAGTCACGTGTTTTATATCAATATTAATATGTACTTTTACACATAAAATCCTGTTCATACTAGTGTAATACATTGCATTTGTTTCTAAGTGAGCATATGTTAAAAATTATAATCGTTAGCATATCCCTAAAGTGGAGCTTTTCACAAAGCAGGACTCTCTGTCCTTCCATCTGTCTCAGAGACAAGCACATGTATTATCAATTAAGGCTTTTCTTATTTTCTCCTTTCATTTTTCACAGATTTGCTGCTTTCAAACAGCTGCATCCCCTTCCTGGGTTCCTCTGAGGGACTGGATTTCCAGACCCTTCTGTTGGATGAGGAGAGGGGCAAGCTGCTCCTGGGAGCCAAAGACCACGTCTTCCTGCTCAGTCTGGTTGACCTCAACAAAAACTTTAAGAAGGTCAGTTTATTTCCGCACAGTTGATCGGATTCATTCAGTTTCGTCTCCGCTTTTTGCCAGCTTTGAGTTAATGTTGAGTGCAATATGTGAATGCATGAAAGTCTAAAACCTTTGAAAATGTGAATGAAAGGCTTCAAAACTAGCCATTTGTTCACATATCGTAGAAATGCAAAGATTTATTAAGTTTCTTGGCACAAGTTAGATATACATAATGATCACAGTCGTTATAGGGAATGTGTACCTGTGCATGGTATATCTTGATTCCTCTGTTTTTCCAGTCCCCTCCCCTCTTTATTTAAACAGCTTTGATTCCATTTTACCCTTCAGTTCTCATTGTTTTTCTTTTCCATTCCTTCCTTACCCCTCCTGCCTCTTGTTTCTCCTTTCTTTTGAACAATTCTTCCTGTTTCACAATAACTGTTATACATTTTCATTCTTATTTACGCTTTCAGTTTCTCACACCAGAGAGACAATGCAATATTTACACATGCGTGTCTGATTTATTTAACTTAAGGGTATGGTCTCAAGGTCCATGCGTTTAGCTATACGTGTTGGTTTATCCTCTGTGGCTGAGTACTATACCATTGTATAAAAGTAAACCACATCATTTTATCCATTCCTTGGTTGATGGGCATTTGGGCTGTTTCCAAGATTTAGCTATTACAAACTGTGCTTCTATAAACATAGGTGTGCATATATCCCTGTGATCTGATGCTTTTCTTTGAAGAAGGTACCAAGAGGAGGAATAGCTGGGTCAAATGGAACCTCCAATCCTAGTTTTATGAGGCATCTCCACACTGATTTCCACGGTGGTTGTACCAGTCTACCCTCCCACCAACAGTGGGGAAGAGTTCCTTTCTCCGTACAGGCCCACCAACATTTGTTATTGATTGATTTCTTGATGATAGCCATTCTTTCTAGGGAGATGGAGCCACAGTTTTATTTTAACTTGCCTCTCTTGAATGACCAGTGATGTTGAATATTTTTTCATATATTTATTTGCCATTTGTACTTCTTCCTCTGAGAAGTGTATATTCATCTCAGATGCCCATTTTGTGATTGGATCTTTAAATTTAGGGTTCTGATTTTTTGAATTCATTGTATATTCTAGATATTAGTCCTTTGCCTGAGAAACAACTGGCTAAAGTTTTTCCCACTCTGTGGGTTTTCTTTTCACTCTGTTGGTGATTTCTTTTGCTGTGCAAAAAGCTTTTTAGTAAGATGAGACCCCAGGTGTTGATTCTTTGTAGCATTTTCCCTGAAGATGGGGTTTTGTTCATGAAATCTTTGCCTACACTGAAGTTTTCAAGAGTTCTACCTGTTTTATCTTCCAGCAGATTTAATGTTTCTGTTTTAATATTTAGATTTTTTGATCCATTTATATTTTAGTGTAGTATATGGCAATAGACATGGGTCTAGTTTTATTCTTTGGCATGTGGAAAACTACTTTTTCCAACACCATTTATTAAAGAAACTATCTTTCCTCCAGTGAATGTGTTTGGCCTCTTTGTCAAAAATAGGTAACTGAGTGTGTTTGGAGTTATTTCTGCATCTTCTAATCTGTTCCATCAATCTTCAGGTCTGGTTTTTTTTTTTTTTGCCAGTAACATGCTGTTTTAATAGGATAGTTTTATAGTATAATTTCAAATCAGGGATTGTGCTGTCCCCTGTCTTGCTTTTGTTGCCTAGAATTGCTTTTGCTATTTGAGGTCTATTCTGATTCCAAGTGAACTTCAAGAATGTTTTCTCTGGTTCTGTGAGGTGTGCTAATGGCATTTTGATGAGATGGCATTAAATCTGCGTAGCAATTTGGGAGTCTGGCCATTTTCACTATGTTCATTCTTCCTATCCAGAGCAAGTGACATCTCTCCGTTCTCTGATGCCCACTTTGATGTCTTTTTTTTAGGGCGCTGTAGTTTTCAGTGTAAGGATCTTTTACTTCCTTTCTTAGTTTGGTTTTTTTTTGTTTTTGTTTTTGTTGCTGTTTTTTGTTTTTTCTTCTGGTACCAGGAAATGAACTCACGACTTGCACTTTGAGGCAGGTGCTGTGCCGTTGAGCTAAGTCCCCAGCCCCTTTCCTTTGTTAGCTTGATTCCAAATATTTTTTTGATGCTATTATGCAAGGTGTTTTTTTTTTTCCCAAATTTCTCTCTTAGTGAGTTTGTTTGTATACAGGAATGCTATTGATTTTTGAGTGTTGACTTTGTATCCAGCTATGGAACTAAATTTGGTTATTAAATGTAGAAGTTTTTGGGATCTTTAATGTAGAGTATCATGTCATCTGTAAGTGATGATAATTTAAATTTTTTTTCCTATCTTTATTCCTTTATTTCTTTCTTTTGTGTAATTGTTATGATTAATGTTTCCAGAATAATATTGAGGTCATAGTAGAAAGAAAAAACTTGTCTTGATTCTGATTTTGGAGTGCAAGCTTTCAGTTTTTGACTATTTAGTATGATGCTAGTTGTTGGATTGTCATAAATGTATTTTAACAGATTGAGATTCCAAATTTCCGTAGAGTTTTTATCACAAATTGGGGCTGGACTTTATGAAATGCTTTTTCTGCATCTGTTGAGATGATCATGTGATTTTTGTCTTTGACTCTGTTGATATGGTATATTACATTTTGTGATTTGTGTATGTTGAACCATCCCTGCATCCCTAGGATGAATCCTACTTAGTCATGGTGAACAATCTTCTTAATTATTTCATGCAGTCTGTTTGCCAGTATCTTATTGAAGATTTTTGTGTCTGTGTTCATTAGGGAGATTGGCCTGCGGTTTTCCTTTTTGGTTGGGTGCTTCTCTGATTTTGGTATTAGGGTAGTACTTGCTTCCAGGAATGACTTCCCTATTTCCTTAAAGAGCTTAAGGAGTAATGACATTAGTTCTGCTCTAAATTTCATGTAGAATTTAGCAGTGAATCCATCAGGACCTGGGCTTTTCTTTGTTGCTAAATCTTTAATTACATTTTCAATTTAATTGACTGATATTAGGTAATTTAGAATTTATATGTATTCTTTTTCTTTTTCTTCCAGTATCAGGAATCGAATTCACAACCTTGTGCTTGCCAGGCAGGTGCTATGGTGCTGAGCTAAATCCCCAGCCCCTATATATATATTCTGGATTCAACCTTGATACTTCATATGCATCTAAGACTCTATTCATTTCTTCTGTGTTTTCCATCTTATTAGAGTAAAAGTTTTGAAGTAGGTATTGATCTCTGAATTTCCACAGGATCTTTTGTGATTTCACTCTTCATTACTGACTGCATTGATCAGAGTTTTTTCTTTCCTTTTTTTGATAAGATTGGCTAAGGGTTTATAAACGTTTTTAATCTTTCAAAATACCAACTCTTTGATTCATTGATTCTTTGTATTGTTTTCTTATTCTCAATTGAATTCATTTCTGCTCTGTTTTTTATAATTTTCTCCCTTATATGAGCTTTGGGCTTGACTTGTTCTTCTTTTTCTAGAAGTTTGAGGTTCAATATTGTTTATCTAAGCTGACTGAATTTTTCTTATATGAGAATTACCACTATAAATATTTTTTCCATTTTGATGCTTGTAAATTTCATGTAGTAAATAGCCTTATCACTAGTATTGAGGCTTCCCTAGGAAATACCTGTTCCTCAGAAATACCTTCTAGGTGTAGGTGGTTCTTGGTCTCTGTGTCTGTCCTGAGATCCAGCCTTCCCAATTTATTAACAATTAGATATTGCTGTCTGTTTGGCTCTGCCCTAGTCCTTTGGTACTGGACTGTGGTACCAGGAATGGCTATGACCCCAGACAAACACAGTGTTGGCATACAAGGGAGAATAAGTGATTACAGTAGATATGGCACCCTGGATAATGTAGTACATTTAGCAATAGCAGTAGTGTCAAGTACAGCCCAAAACCTGACAAACCTGTGGTAACTATTAACTTGGTACCTTTAACCATAGGGAAAATCTGTCATAATTCAGAAAATTGTATGTAAAGAGTTTCCCCTTTGTAGATGATTTTAACCTTGTGGTGGGGAAATTTAAGAGGGATAGGGGACAAAACAGAGAGATGAATGAAGAAAAATATAGTAGAAGCAAGGCTGGAGGACAAAGGATGATCACAGAAGCTTTGTGAAACTGGAGAAGAGGGCAGGAGAGAAAGGATGAAGGAGAAAGCAAAACATTATCAAAGCAGACCAGAATGATTAGAGACAATTTCTCTTATATGAAAATATCATCAAGAGAAATAGCTGAGGAAAGAGACAAAGAAGATGAATAGAATGAAGCAAAATAGAGGTAACAACCTAAAACAAAACAAAACAATCCCTGTGTGTCCCTGTGTTGCTGTCCCAGTTGCTGTGGTGCTTAGAGGCAAGGTGAGGCTGCTCCCTGTCCCGTGTTCAGCTGGTTTCTCAGGGTCCTTGCACAGCCTTCTCTGTTCCCAGTCCACTGGTGTGTCTCTGTCTTCTTGTGCTGCTCCCTCCACCACGGTGGAGTCAGCTGGTCCCACTCTGATCTCTGCTGGCATGGGGGATCTCCCACTCATTGCTCTTCCACAGCACAAGGTTGCTCGACCTCTATTAAGCTGCTACCGGCAGGACAGGTTGGTTTGTGCTATTTCATTCACTATCACCAAGAGACCAGTGAGAAGGCAGTGTTTGGCTTGTGTCAGTGCCAGCCTTGGAGTGGGCATGAGGGAGCTGCCCTGTACCCCTGCAGTGCATCCTAAGGCTGTGTGTTCTGGGGGCGTGGGGCATAGGTTGTTATGACCCTTGGTGTTCAAGGTCCTGTTTCTATCGCTGTACCCACAACCTGGGGCAACACATCTATCTCCATGCTGGTGTTAGAAAATGGGGGCTGCAGACCTGCCTGGCAGAACATAAAGAGCTGCACACCAGTGGGAGAGACTTGTGTTCTGGTCACATCACCCCAGCAGCACTGTGGGCCTGAGTACACCCCGACACTGTGTAGGTCCCTGCAACTCTGAGCTCAGTCATGATGCAGCTTCTTGACCCCATTGTAGGACTGTCTTTAGCACCACTGCCCCTCCCTGGCAGCAAAGTGTGGAGCAAGGTTCCATTCACAGAGGGCAGAAGGAAGTAAACAGCACAGGGCTACTACCTGAAGGACTCAGTGCTGGGATGGGAAGACCTAACACCAGACAGATCCTAAAGTCACCATCTCCAGGGCAGTGCCATGGACAGAGCCCGATCGATCCTGGGCCACTGAGTTCCCATGAATGGTGAGCAGCCCATGGTGTTTGTCCTACCCCAGCGCGTTGTTGGTCCTGCAGGTGGTGGGCTTAGAATGCAGCAAAGCTTTGTGGTGTTGGTGGCCATTTGAACAGCATGAGAATCTGGGGCTGGTAACTCATGGTGATTCTGCCCAAGCCAGCAGATTCCCAGTGTTTAGCTACAAGCAAGTTACTGTGGCAGAGACGCCTGGGCTTACACAGAATCCAGAGACAGGCACGGGCAGGTGGACTACTCTTTTCAGCCACCTTCACCACCCCCATCCACCCCATTCTTGCTAAACAGCACGCCAGTGGCAGATTCGGTAGAAATTTGGGCTTAGCTGGCCCTCTAGTGCTGAAATCAGAGCAGCACTTTATCAGCAGACTTGGTGCAAGCTGACTTTCAGAAATAACTACAGGTTGGGAGAAAATAAACAATCTGCTTAGAATTTCTGGAAAAACAGGCACAAATTAACATTGCTATGAATATATAACTCTTCAATACCCAGACAGTGTCATACATTCAATGTAATATTCAAAATAAGGCACAAGAAATTAACACAGTGGTAAAAAGTATGGGTGAATTCTCAGATAGAGAGTTTAAAACAGGTATTTTAAGGAAATGCAAAGGTCTTTAAGAAAACACCGCCAAAGGATTCAATACTTTAACAGAAAAATGTAACACAGAGATGTAAATACATCTACAAAACAAATCTCAGAGAGGAAGCAGACACTAAGTATAGTTTTTAAAAAACAGGATTAGAAAGCATCAATCACATACATATAAGAATGGGTGTGTGTGAAGACAAGCTCATTGAAAATACATAAAGGAAAAATGTGTGAAGAATGAAAGCTTGCTGGAATTTCATAACCTTGTGGAGAACAAACATCCAGGTTATTGGTGTTCAAGGAAAATTTTAAAATAACGAAGGTGTTGAAAACTTTTCCAAGAGGTGATAATAAAAACTGCTCAAACCTAGAGAAGGATATAAATATCCAGGTACAGGGAGCTTAATAATCACTATTCTAATTTAACTCAATGAAATCTACTCCAAAATACATTATAATCAAGCTCTCAAAAGCAAAAGAAAAAGTTTCTTAAAGACGGAAGAGAAAAGAAGCCAAAATACATAATAGATCCTCAATCCTCATGGAAACCAACTTCTCAACAGACCCTTACGGGCTAGGAAAAGTGGTGTGCGACTTCACAGCATTGAAGGAGAGGAAAAAAAGTAAAACTTTTTACCAAGAATATTATACTCAGCAAAACTGTCCTTTGGAAATGTAAAAGAGGTAAAGACATTCCCAAATGAAAGCTAAGACAGTACTTTTCCCAGACCTGTTTCACAAGAAATGAGGTCCTATTTATTTCTGGGACTAAGTACCTGACATACACTACTTAAAAGAAGAAAGTATTATTTTACTCATGGTTCCATAGGTTTTAGTCTTTGTTGGCAGCCAGGAAGCAGAGAGAGACAAGGAAAAAAAACCCAGAGGAGGTATGTCCTGTGAAGGCATGCCCTGAGCACCCCAATTCTTGTACCTGAGCCTCATCTCCCCACAGCTCATCCAGCTGTGACCTCAGTGACTTCAGTATCCTGGTGAAACACTCACCCCTCCCCCCAGAAGCAGTCTGTAAACACACAACTTCACCAGGGGTCCTCCAAACTTTCATTAAAACATATTCAAAGCTAAGGGGGAAATATGGGAAGTTATAAACTCATTGGTAAAAGTAACTGTGCAGACAAATTGAGAATGGTGTAATACCAATATAATGAAGAGCACATTCATATCTTCAGCATGAAGACTAAGAACAAAACAAAAATAATAACTACAATAAGATAGTAAAAGATAGGCAGTATAAAGACATGAAAATTACAACATAGAAAGTTTAAATTCCAGAAAACAATGGAACACAATATGGCTTTTTGGTATATTTTCTGATTCTTTTGTTTTCTCATCTTTACAATCATTTTAAGTTGCAATCATTTCAAAATAGCTTATTATAACTAAATATGATTTTTGTAAATCCCCTTGTAACCACAAAGCCAAAGCTATAGCATCAAACCAAAAAATAATAGGCAAGAAATAAAAGCATACTAACAGTATAAGTCTTGTGGAAGACTATTAGGGAGGGAGGAAATAAAAAGAGAGGAAGTGCTGTAAAAGTATAAAAGCTATAGGATGGCAGTAGTAAGACTTCACTTGTAGGTAATTACTTCAGTGTAAATGGGTTGAATTCTCCCATTAAAACGTATAAATGATTGCATGGGCCAAAAACAAAGAAACAAACAACAAAATGGAAAACAAGGCCCAGCTTTATGTTGCTTACAAGAAACTCATTCACCTGTAAGGATCTGTGTACATCAAAAGTGCCGCCATGGGACACCACCTTCCATGCCAATGGAATCCAGAAGAAAGCAGAGGAGCCACAATTACATCAGGTAAAATAGAGTGTAACTGAAAAACAGTAAAATGAGACAAGAGGTCATTACATGATAATAAAGAGGTCAATTCAGCAGGAGGAAGTAACAATTCTAAATATATGTGTACCCAATATCGAAATACCCAAATATGTAAAATAAATACTGATTGCCCTAAAAAAAGAAGTATGCCGTAATCCAGTAATAGCTGGGAACTTCAACAACATCAGCAGCAGATTCATACAGAAAATCAACAAGGAAACTGCAGTTACCTTACAAAACCCTAGGCCAAATAGCTAACAGATATGCATACAACATCCCACCCAACACCTGCAGAGTATATATTGTTCTCTCAAGAAAAAGGAAAAATCTACAGGATAAACCCTAGAATGTGTCACCAAGCAACTCAGAGCGATTTTTAACAAGTTGAAATCATATCACACATCTTTTCTAACCACAAAAGTACAACGCTGGAAGCATGGCATTCTCTGATAATAAAATACATTACAAAGGTATAGTCACCAAAAAAGGGTGATCTTAACATTAAATAGACACAGAGCAATGCGACACAGGTGCAAGGGTTGTGCGGTGGAGGCAGGGTGATCTTTGCCATAAATGGGTGGGAAAACTAGTCACACAAGTGCAGAAGAATGAAATGGGCCCTGATACAACACCAGTCTCAAACACAGTCTCAATGTGGATCAGTGGCTTAGGGTTAAGACTTGACACACGATGCTGATAGAAGAAATGCAGGAGAAACGCTTCTGGTTAGGGAAATGAGCAAAGATTGTTTTGTGCAATGCTCCAAAAAACACAGGAAACAAACACAAACATGCAGATGAAAAGCAGAAAGTTTCTACACAGCAAATGAAATAATCAAAGAGCAAAGAAATGACTGACAGAAGAAGAGACAATATTTGCAAACTGTACATCTAATAAGGGGTTAATGTCCAGATTATACAGAGAACTAAAAAAAAAAAACCTCAATTGGAAAAAGAAACCCAATTAAAATGGACAATAAACCTCCATAGACATTTCTCAAAACAAGACATACAACAACCAGTAGTTACATGAAAAACGCCCGATATTCCTAATCATCAGGGAAAGACAAATCAGAGTCACGTCGCTCCAGTAAAACTGGCGATTCTCAGAAAGAGAGGAGCGACGCCGAGGTGTAGAGAAAGGTGGACTTGCATGCTGCTGGTGAGAACGTAAAACAGCACAACCATTATGGGAAAAAAAGCACAAAGGGTTCTCAAAACACAAATAAATAGAAGTAGAGCTACTGTATGACTCACTGCTGTGCGTATATCTAAAGGAAGTAAGAACATCCATTCAGGAGATGTTCTCACACCTGTGTTTTCTGCAGGATGTTACAGTAGCCAGCAGTGGAAGTCACCTACCTGTCCACTGACTGATGGGTGGATGAAGGAAGTGTGGTACATGCAGACAAGGGAGTTCTATTCAGCTACCAAAAGGAATAAAAGCTGGGATTTGCAACAACATAATGGAAGTGGAGAGCATTGTGTTCGACCTCACAAGTCTACAGTATGAACAGATCACATGCTACCCTGTTCATACATGCAGTTGTAATATACCAGTGTATGTGTCAGTTAAGAGTAAATGTAATTTAAATTTTAAAATCACAAAAAAATCCACTGAGTCATTCAGAACCCAAAAAGCAACCGCGACCATGGTCTACAATTTCAGGCTCCTAGTCGATAATAACTAACTAGTACTTCAGCAAATATCAAGACCTGTGTGAGCAGATATAGACACAGCCTGCAGGGCCTGGAGGAAGGGAGGACAGAAGGTGAGGCCCCTGGGAGGAGTCTTCCACTGCTGGTCTTCCTTCCTGTTCAGCCATTGCAGGAGAAGCACCAGGAGCTATGGCAGGGCCTGGGGCAGTTTCCCCAGGGTTGAGTTGTGCTTTTGTTCCCAAGAGCTGTGTGCAGGTCACGCAGGGACCTTGCCCCCTCCTGCGGCATCCGCACTGTCTGCAGTGAGCCATCGCTTCGCCCTCCCGTTGCCCGGTCGTTTCACACCGCACACCAGTGCAGGGTTACTTGAGCATCACCTGCTTTTAGGGCTTTCCTGTGTGTTACTACTGCTTACTTAATCTCCTGCTAGAACAATGACTTTTGCTTTTTGATCATTTAAGTTTCCAGTAGTTCTTCCTAGTATTTTCGAGGTCCACCAACGGAAAAAGTTGTTTATTTCTTATTGAAAAATAAACTCCAAATGAAAATGTCTATGCCTGCATTTCACATAATCTGTTTCTGGAAGAAAATAAACGAAGACTAAAATACTGCCAGTAGTTTTTATCAACTTCTATTAATCCAAACACTGAAAAATACAGATTTTTTTGGCTTTTTAAAAATATTATAGTTATACAGCAGTCTGGGTATTGTGTCGAGTAAGGTAAAATAAACAGTTAAATGCATACTAGACTCTGAAAAGTTTGCCTTCTAGTCTGACAGTATGGTCCCATTGTATTTGTGCTTAAGGCGGTATTTTTTCTTTAGGAATTTCTTTGAAAAGTGTCCATATGCCTGGGAGAGCCAAATGATGTGTCAATGAATATGTCAGTTGTCAGTGACGAATGGCAGTTTTTTTGTTAAAAAAGAAGGAAAGAATTGTTAGCAGAGAATGGCAGTGTTTTATAGAAAAGGACAAATTCCTAGTTAATTTTGCAATTTTGCTTTGAGATGCTGAGTGTCTTAAAATGAAGTTTTCCAAATATGTCTGTCTTAGTATAGTAGCAAAAAGTGATTCATGCTTAGAAGGGAATTTATTCTTGCCCTCTTCTTTGCCTTTGGGGAGGGGACTGGAAGAAAAGTCCATTTATCTGAACTGAGTGTATTAGATCATTGCTCAAAATAAATTCTCACAGTATAACTTCCTGTACGTGACTGTTTTAAGCAAATCTCCTTTTGGCTATGTTCCATGCTTCAAATGTGCTAATATTAAAAAGTAAATGTTTATGAAATACGAACTTCTTATAGGATGTTATTGAAATAAATGATTAGTCGAATGTATTTTCCAGTTAGGGATTTTCTACATAACTGAATATATATATATATATATATATATATATATATATATGATGTATAATTCATAAGGAGTTATATATGCAACGGTAGCAACTTGTGTTTGTGTAGGTGTCTGCCTTTCCACTGTACATAGATCATTCCAGTGCTAAAAGGCAGCCCACAGCCCACAGTAGCAAGTGGGTGTCAAGGTGCGGCCTTTCTGGTGCTCAGACCTGCTCCCTGCCTGGGATCTGCACCACAGCAGGGACCGGGCCTCTGTGAGGAACCACACACGGGGGCCCTGCCTGTGCTCTGCAGAGCTAAACCCATCCACGACGTATGACTCAGTTATGAGGGACTGGTTGGGAATCCCCAACCCCTGGAAGATTGAAACAAAACAAAACAAAACAGGAAGAAAGGAAAGGAAGCAGGCAGGGAGGGAGGACAGATACACTCAGAAAGCGCTGGCTTGGAGGAGGCAGACCTTGGCCTTGGTGTGTGGGTCCCCATACTATGAACCTGTCAGGTTGTGCAGTAGCACCATCACCGTTCACATCAGCAGTGGGACCGTAGTGGGTGTCAGTGGGAAGATCAGCAGAATCTCTGCACAAACTGACCAGTATTCCATGAACATTTAAAGCATTTAGTATCTAGTACCCCCTTGTTGTCTGCACTGGGTTGAGGCTGGATTTGGACTGGAGGAGAGCGAACAGTGCAGGGATTTCTTCATAAATGCTGGATAAATCAGCGAAGCCTGGGAAGGCCCGGAAATCGAGACCTTCCAGAGAACCTCCGTCATCCAGGATCAGAAATGAAGTAGGCTTCTCACCCTTTTGGATTCAGAGCCTTAGATGAGAGGATGTTTGTTCGGGGAGGGGTTGTGTCTCCAAGGACCTCACAGGCGTGGCAGCAAGTGAGTGCCATGGGACAGGGACTTGTGATCCAGTCGGCTTTCCCGTGCGTGGTCTGTAGTTCAGGAAATGCCACGAGGATGCCTGTCTGGCACAGGCGTGCACAGCTCCGATTTCTCCCTGCGCACACCGGCATGAAGCGTCGAACTGGTGGAGGAGGGGGTGGGGTGGGTGTGGGTCTGCACCTGTCCCCCCTTTCCGGGCATTGCGTGGTTCAGTTGCCCTGGAGGCCAGCTCCAGGGTGAACGCCCCCTGGACGTTTGTAAGAGAGCTGCGGGCCTGCACTGGAAGGCGAGAGCGAAGCCCGGAAAGAGCACTGAGCGAAAGGGGAACGCGGCCCAGCGGGAGCCCTGGCGGGCGGCGGAGCTGCTGGGGCAGACGGTTCACCTCGGACCTCCAGGGTGAGCACCGGTCCTGTGCATGCGTGGCTCCCTAAGCCTTTTCTCCATCTCGTCCCTTCACCGTGACTGCGAGGTATCTGTCCTTGGAGGAGTCTGCTCCTGCCCCTCCGCTGCTTCTGGACCTCTAGCAGTTTCTTCCCAGGAACTCGGATAACCCAGGCTTCTCGCCTTCAGTTCTAAGGCTCCCCCAGCCCACATTCTGGGCGGTCTCAGCCATCACTTTTACCCTTTGTTCCTTGCTCACTGCACTGTCCTCTCCCTTCCCTGCCTGCCTCCCTCTCGTCCTGTCCCCCTCTCCCCTTTACTCATACTTCCCTGTCATTTTTTTTTCCAAATAAATCATCGTCTCGCAGATGCAGTGCCCGCTGGAGAGCTTCCTCCTGGATTCCACCCTCCGGCCCCTCTCCTCTTGTTCTCAGAGGCCGTCACAGATCTGATGCTTCATCCACCTTTGCTCCCCTCGCCCTGGGTTGATGAGTGAGTGTTGTGTGCAGGCGACAGCGGCACCGGTGACCTGTGTGACGTTGTCCGCCTTCTGCATTCCTGCACACACTTCCACGCTTCACTCCTGGCAGGGAGGTGCTCTCCGCACACGCCTGCCCCTCCTGCCCACGCAGCAGAGTCCCACACGCGAGACACATACTAGCACGCGGCTCTTTAATGCTTCTGAATTGGTGATCTGCCATTTTTCCTTATAGTGTGAAGAATTGATATGTTACTCCCATCAGTTAGAAAGCATCCAGCTTAGAACAGAGGAGCCCATAGATATGAGTCAGTGAAAATGAAATTAAACATGAGAGACACCTGAGTCAGGCTGGTAAGAGCCACGGGACGTTACCAGGGTTGTACCCCATGGGAAGGGTGAAGTCTGGAGCCCAGGGCCTTAGGAACCCGGAACATCAGCTGTCTTCACTCCCGCCCCTGTTTCTGTTGGTCCACTGGGTGCTGGCTTTACCGCAGCACGGCCTCACCTAGACAAGGACCTGTGAAGGGGAAGGACAGGAAGCGTCCTCACTCACTGCCTCTCATAGGATCAGGGAAGACTCTCGCGGGGCATCCCTTCCAGCGCTGTTGGAAATGTGACAAGTCCAGTTCACAGATGGGGAATGGGTGAGGAAACCCCATCTTGTGGCCCAGTCACCTGCAGAGGAGGGTTGTGCAGGACACAAAAAAGCTCAGCACCCACTTACGGGGGGTGGAAAACAGCTTTCGTTCCCAGCACTGCTCAGGGGACTGCTATCGCTTAAGCACAGAACTCAGTGAAACTGGGAATATTTTATAAATGCCTAAACTGTGAATAATTCTCTTTTCTGTCCTTTTTAGCCTGCTTTTTGCCTTTCTTTAAACAAGAGTCTCCTGAGTGTCTGCTGTTGGCATTAACAATACTGTAGTAGAATATAAAATTTGAGTTTTATGATTGCTCATACCTTAGGCATAACAAGTTCCAAGACAGTCAGAAAATGTTGAGGTGTCCAAAATCATGAAACAGGAACCTGGGAAGGGAAAGAATTCGCATGTGGCTGGATTTGAACTAAATTCATATGGATCTGTAAAATTCAGATTACTGTGAACTGGGTAATGGAAAAGGGCTTACATTTGAAACTGGAAATCGGGTTTGCTGCTGCCTTGTTTTCCTTGCAGGCTAGGGAAAAGCATGTTTGAGGAATGGAGGAGCGGCTCTTGTCTCTGTGTGGAGCTTTCTCATAGTCTAAATTACAGGAACTCAGTCTTCTGTCCGAGACCTTGATGTTCTACACCATTTCTTGAGTCAGCAGAACATAAACACATGTCAGCAGTTCTTGGGAGTAGGGCTCAACTGCAGATGCCATTAACACCCCAGATCATTCTGTTATCAGTGAATCCAGAAATCTGCTCAGCACGGACACTAAAGGAAAGGAAGTGTTGGGCATTCATGCAACAGGGCGTATGGCCCTCTAATTTCTACAGTGCAGAGCACCGGTCACTTTCACTGCATGAGAGCACTTTCCGCCTCTGCCGGCCTTGCGTAGTCCTAGCAGTGATTTATATAAACTCAGAGCCTTCGCTGTATGAGCTCCACACACAGCAACTTCTAGCTCAGTCTCTCCCGGTATCTTTTTTTTAATGGAATCATAGTTGACAGTAAAGAATCGTATATTCAGAGCTCTCTGTTTGGGTGTGTTTCTTGGTTGGACTTAAGCCTTAATGAACTATTTGGGATCTTTCCATCTGAAATGTTACTTACTTTGGGAGCAGTTCAAATCTGCCTAGATGGAGCAAGTCTGTAACCCAGGATGCCAGCAATGTCACAAAGGGAATGATTTATTAAGCTGAAAATTGCTGCTTAAACTCAGATTATCCAAGCAATTGTGTCTCGATTTCTTTTTCTTCCTTTCTTTCTTTTTTTTTTTTTTAAGTAGGTGATGGGGCAGCCAAGTGGACTAATAAGAAATAAACTCGTGAGACCATTGTTATCTTCGAGTTCAACAGTAACTGACCCATCAGCTCCTCGTGTGCCATCAGACGATTTCATCTTCTCCAGCTTTGCTCTGGGGCAGGTCCTTCCTGGCCTTGGGGGGTGGCTTCTGCAGGTCCATGGTTTTCTGGTGACATTTAGGCAGCACAGACAAGTATTACCTGGAAATGCACCATGTCCAGGTCACTTGCTCCCTCTGCTGTGCCTTGGGGACAGGGCAGTGGTTCCCCGTGGGATCAAATATGGAGGAAAAGCAGATGACAAGCTGTGTCAGAGGAGTGTCTTCTTCACTGGCGTTGTCATGGGCCCCTGGAGTGCCAACCTTCTGGCCCCGTCATACATTTCAAGCTGGGGTTTCTCAGTGGGTGCCTTTGTAATTCCGCCTCTTGTGGGTCTTTCCCTCACAGTGCTGTGGGTCAGGGTGGCTGAATTTCTTCTCTGAGGCGCTCTGAATCTTTATCTTGAGACCGATGGCAGTGCCCCCAGGGGTTAGCATCTGCTTCTTGTCACTCAGCCCCAGAGCAGGACTTACAGTGACCGCGTGACAACCCACTTTAGAGCTTGGGGCTCACATCTGTTCCTTGGGCAGCCCCGTGTGCTTCTTCCTGGGCCCGCGCTGGACAGGACAGTGCAGACCAGTGCAGCCGTCAGGCCTGTCCTCTCTGCTGCCGCCGTCGGGTGTAGGGTCCAGCCGCAAACCCCACAGAAACCTGCTCTGCAGCACAGGCTCCGGTGTTTCGCTGGCTCCTGGCTGCTGGTCGTCACTCTGGGAGGCTTAGGATGGTGCAAGTATCTCAGAAAAATAGGTTCCTTGAGAAGAAGTGAAGAACTCTGTAATCTCCAGTTTCCAAACATTTTATACTTTGGACACAGGGGAAATCATCTTAATGATTCTTGGCTACCTACTGTGAAAATGTTGTGTCATGTGCTCACACCTCATTTTCAATGTCATTAGATCTCTAAAAGACGTTGACTTAGCTCCTGATGCAGCATTTCTCAAGGAGTCACATTAAGATCAT
Organism: Chinchilla lanigera; assembly: GCF_000276665.1. Taxonomy (NCBI): domain Eukaryota; kingdom Metazoa; phylum Chordata; class Mammalia; order Rodentia; family Chinchillidae; genus Chinchilla; species Chinchilla lanigera. The sequence goes on from NW_004955410.1 coordinate 1,429,969, forward strand.
GGGGTCAGCAAATGCTAATGTTCTTGTTCGTATTATTTACTGTTTGGATTTAGATAACATCAACCAAGAATGATCTGTTTTGTGTCCCATTTCTCATGATTTTCAGTAGTATTTCTGATGGATCCCAGCAGAGATAAACTGTAACTGAGAATCTTGATGAAAAGGAGTGTAGATAGTACCTTGACTGAGTTTTAAACACACCTCAAAATTATTTTTCAAATAGCTAGCTTATATTTCCAGGAATACTTAATTGTCTTTATTTTTATCCAACTAATGAAAACTACTTCCTCTTAGAATGATATATGTGACTGTTAGATGTTGTATGTTAATTGTTCAAAGAGTTGCTGTGTTAGCAATCAAAAGCAAAGACTTTATCTAGAGCTCTCCAAAATATTAGCTAACCCTCTACATACAATGTTAAAGGCAAAATCAGTATAACGCCTGTTTAAAGCAATTTTACATTTATTTTTCATGCAAAAATGCTTTTTAAAAATATTGTTTAATATAAAACATACTAAATGTGCTCTGGATAAAAAGGAAATTTTCCTGTGGATTTAAAAATGAGGAAACAAGGTCAGTGGGTCTAGCTGTGGTTAGCCTACTTTCCCAGCATGTGCAAGGCCCGGGTTTGGATCACCAGCACTGCAAACAAAGAAAATAAACACAAGGAAACACTGTGTCTAAACAGCATACAAATGTAATAGCCTTTCTAAAAGAGCTCCATATTTTTATGGCGTAATCTGAGTTTTATTTCACCTTGCTAAAATAAACTCAAGTTCTTACAGTTATTTGAGAATTCTGTTCTTTTAGTTACTAAATAAAAAAAAAATCAGAATTACATAAAAAGAATCATTGGAAAGACTTAAAGATAAAAACTTTAAGCTAGAACTTCAACGCTCTAAAAATTGGCTTTTTATAGACTCATATGTTTGCCTGTCTTTTCTGCCACATAGCAATGATAATGTAATTTTCAGTCATTATTTAGTCTGAAAATGAAGTACATAATCATTAAATTGCTCAGATTACTTGAAATTCATCAAACTATTCCCTTACTTCTGAGGACTCATATTGTAAAAATAACTAAGTTAAGTGAGACTGTAACTTATACAGTCACATTTGCCCTCTCTGCCAACATGGAAAGGCCTTGCTAGTCCCCTTCCTTAAGGATGTCTAAACTAAGAGGGTTTTCAAACATGAGGGTTCTGCACTCTCTCACTTGCTGAGATGAAGCTGAAATTCAGACTCAAAGCACCCTTCTGCTTCGTGCTATGAGCTTCCTCTGCAGCTTTGTCTCTAAAGCTGCACCCTGTGAGCCTGTTACTCAGGGAGAAAAGAATGACAGTGAAAACTCTCTCACATAAAATCAAGTTACTGATAAAATTAAATTTACAACCTCTTACTTAGTACTTAAAAATAAGAAAATATAAATATTTGAAACCACTCCGGTATCAGCCTCTGGTGTAGGGCACCCTGCTTCGTTGCTCGGTGAGGATCCGAGCTGAGCACATCTGATTCCACAGCCCGGAGAAGACACAGAACCCCTGTCCACGCGGTCCAAGCGCTGTGAGTCCAGTGGGTGTTAACAGGGCGGACTCCCACTGGGTTTGAAATCCTAGCTACCAAGACTCCCTGCTAAGTCACAAGCCAGTGACGTACTTCCTGGTCAGCTACACCTAGAACAAAATCCCACACTGAATTCCTTACCAAAAAGGAAAGGCCAGTCGGACATGAGGAGCACAGAGGGAGCGCAGGACCCCACGGGTGGCAGGAGACGGCTCAGGTGCAGGGGCTCCTGGCTGAGCCCCGAGGCACAGCGGAGCAGCAAGCTCGCCCAGGCTTTGTGGGCCCACCCAGGTTTCCGAGGACACCCAGGCCTTCCCAGGGCAGCCCTCGAGCAGCAGGAGAGGGTTAGACTGCCCCGAGCTCCATCGTCTGCACTGAAGGACACTTCAGTGGAAAACTTCGTGTACATCTCAGACAAGAAGGGGAAAGCTCTAGCTTTGGCCTCCTTCCCAGAGCTGTCCTGAGCCACCTCTCCCCATCTCCTCCTCTCCCCCTCCCCTCTCCCCTCCCCCTTCCCCTCCCCCTCTCCCTGGGTGTCTCCCCTATGCCCCTATGGCCCCCACCCTGGGGTTACAGCTGCACTTTCCACCTCTTCACAGCCTCCAGCGCCAGCATCCCGTCCTGGGACAGAGACGTCCTCTCTGGAGCCCATCTTCTTTAATCAGTTTTTATGAACCAGCTGCAGCTTCCTCCCGTCCAGCACGGCCCTGTCACCTCTGAACTAGGCCAGAGGGCGTGGGCTGACCTTGTGCAGAAAACTCAGTCAGTGAACTCTTTGTCCCTCTGATGATGAAAGGAGACAGAATTAGCATTTCCTTTGGAAGTCCTTAGGCCTTATCATTGTATGAAAGTTTCTGTAACTCCCTGGTATTAAATAACTAAAAATAAATTGCGTGACATTTTCACCTCACTGAATAACTGTTAATGAACTGTAGAAATTGTGGATGAAAAGTATTAAGATTTATATAAAGTAAGAATAGAAAAATAATTCTTAGGGACATTACAAAATTTTATTTGTAAGTTTTTCCTATATTTTTTCTTGAAGTCGAGTTCTTTTAAAGAAATAGCCAAAGTATTGTTTTGGCTTTTGATAAAGAGAGGCAAATAAAATCAGTGTAAAATAACTAGATCACCACTTGTATTTTTAAATTCATGCAGCAAGCTGGGCGTGGTGGCACACTCCTATAATCCCAGCACTTGGGAGGCTGAGGCAGGAGGATCACTGTGAGTTTGGGGCCAGCCTGCACTACAAAGTGAGTTCAAGGCCAGCCTGAGCTGCATAGTGAAACCCTGTCTCAAAAAGGAAAAAAAAAAATTTATGCAGCAAAATTATAATTAAATCTCTCAAATGTGTTGAAAGTATAGCTCAATGACGTACGAATAGGTACAAAGAGGTACTGAAGGGAGTTTTCATTTATTGTGACAAGCTTTTTGTGCTGGACGTGTATATTGTATGACTCAAAGAAACACTCGCTTAGGGATACTGATATTTAGGCCTTCAAGTGTAGCATGAAAACACATTTTTGGAAATGATCAATTGTGAAATATTTTAAAGGCTACATGAATGTAGAACTACCACTCAAATAAAACCAGTTTGCAAGCCCTAACTGCTTGGTGGTGGCTCCGTTCGTTTGGGCCGGTTCTGATAACTGAGGGGGAGGACTTCGTCCCGCGCTTGCCCGGGGAGCAGTGCGCACCCTCACATCTGCAGCCTGGGCAGGAGAGGCCTGGGCCCCGCGGGCCTCTGCCCAGGAGTGGCAGCTGTCAGCTCTGTGCCTGGTACAGCAGGCAAGGTTGGTTAAGAAGCAGCATTCTACAGGAACGTTTCAGGAGTAATTCCCAGCAGAAGTTTTCCTAACAGGGAAGTTGTGCAGTGGCTTCTCTGCTTCCGCTAGGACTCTGTGAAGCGAAAGGAAAACATCCCTGCGTAACTACATGGGAGCCATGGAGTTTTCGAAACGGGCCGAGCAGGGTTTTACCCCGCGCGGTGCCCCGTGGGGAGCCCTGGGGTGGGAGCGGCCGGAGGCGTGCAGGGCGCAGAGCGCAGCGCTGGTCCCTGCTCACCGGCTCGCCTTGAGGGTGGCTGGGTGGAAGAGCAGCGCTGTCTTCCTCCTTGTGCAGTGACTTCTGCGACTCAGGCCTCGCGGAGCGCAGGGACAAGTGCAGTGGCGGTGCCCCCGAAGCAGCCTGCGGCCTGCGGGAGTGGGACCTCGCACAGCCCGCGCTGCCTGCGGGGAGCCTGGGCTCTGCTCCCTCCCTCTCACCGCCCTGCACGCCGCCTGCCACAGCCCCCGGAGAGGGCGGCGGTGGGCGCTACGCTGCACTTCACCCGTGTGCGGGTGTGCGGTAGCTAATAACGAGATGCGCTGGGGAGTTTACATAGACGTGCGTGTGTACGGCCTTCTGATAATCCTGATGCTCTTTCCTCCCAATCTCTCTCCCCTTCTCCGGTGCCCTTCCCCGTCTCTGAGAAGACCACGGCCTGTTTCCTCCATGTCTGCTCTTTGGACTCTCATCTCCTTATAGTTTGGGTTTCTCCTGTAAGAGGAACCATGCTATAATTAACCTTCGTGTCCCACTTACCCAGCATCATGGCCTCAAGTTCCAACCATTTTCTTACAAATCACTCAAGTTTATTCATAACGGCTGAATAATACTCCGCTCTGTAACTGCACCATTTTCTATGTCCATTAATCTATTGTTAGTTGTCTAGGTCTTGCAATAATATGGTGTGTGTGTGTGTGTGTGTGTGTGTGTGTGTGTGTGTAGCATGTTATATGTCATTTCAAAGGAGTACTGGAGCACAGAACTGTTGCCTGAACATATTCTAGCCAAGTCTTTGTAAACACACATGTAATTAGAGTCCAAGTAAGTCTATATGTCAGCACTTTTTATCTTACATTGTTTCATATTTATACTGAATTAAGGAAAATTAAATTTTTACTAATGAAGAATCAAAGCAATATCTTTTTTCAAAAAAATAAACCTTTGATTCTAATGACCAGGCAGCAAATAAAAGAAAATTCCACCATAAATTACAATTAAAATTACATCTTAAATATTGGCATAAGTACAATGGTCTTATTTTTTCCTTCCAAGTAAGAGTTTAGAGTCTGGAAGACAGTCAAATGCTTTGTAGGCTGTTGTTACTGAACATAGTTCTGTTCATAATTCCTAAGTTCTTACAGTGTTGGTTTAAATAACCCAATGTATAGTATCAGTGAATCTTTGCTTTGAAGGCTTCAATAGTATTTTAAGAAAAAGAAATTTGTGATCTTATGTGAGAATCCCCGTGCCAGGATGCACACCGTCCATGCAGCTTCTAGTTTTACCAGCTTCTAGACTTTATGCAATCAAAGACGAAGGGTGACAGAGAGCAAACATTTTGGAGAAATCTGCTACATAAACAGATCAGAAGTTCTATTTAAAAGTGAGCTCTGGAGTCCAACAACTTAACGGTACTTTTGTACCTCTGCACAACATTTACCTGTGAATTGAAAAATTAATTCTCAAGTTGGGTGTGGTGGTGCACCTCTGTAATTCCAGCACTTGGGAGGCTGAGGCAGAAGGGTCGCTACAAGTTCATGGCCATCCTGCGCTACATAGTGAGTTCAAGGCCGGCCTAAATTACATACTGAGACATTTTCTTAAAAAAAGTCAGTTCTCTGAAGTCGATAGTTTGTTTCACTAAGTAGGATGATACAACCCAATGTGTATTTATATGACTTGTAGTTAATGAATGAAAATGTACAATAAATAGTCAAAACATCATTTAAAACTTGCATTCCTTTGCAAAGAGGGAGGAAATGTGCAATTGGTATTTTAGTGTCAAATCCATAGTACAGAATTAGAGTTGAAACTTTGAATCTGAACTAAGTCTATAAACAAGGACACAGCAGGTGCTGACGCGGATCTCACCCACTGCGTGTTCCTTGGTGAGGCTGTATTTCCCTGTGGTGTCCTGTGGAGACAGAGCTGTGGTCTGGACTTAGAGGAGGGCACCTGGGTCCCAGCCTCAGTGCTGTCTGCTCCGTGCTGACATAGAAAATGTCTCCGAGATTTCACAGAGGGCCAGGTTACTTTCACATTTTGTCATTCTTAGACAATGCCTTCAGTTTCGAGCCACCATGAATAGTAAGAAACCCAATTTGGGGAACATCACATAACTCATAATTTCACTCGATCACCCAATATACTGGTCTGAAGTACATACCCGGATCTTGTGATGGCCTTTGCACTCTTTCATGCTCATTTATGTAACTGGAGTGAGTTCAGTGTTTTCCTTTGATTTTTCCTATAGGATCAATACCAGTAAAAAATGTAGTTCTGAACAAAGCTATAAATATTTGCCCTAAATTTATTTCTGAAATGGGGTACAGTATTATAGCTGATTGTCAAAAACGGGGACAACAGAATTTGACATATGGAAATGACCCAGAGAAATACTAGTCTCCGCTGGGAGATGGAGTAGAGTAAGTCAAGGGTTAAACCAACCGCCAGGTGATGAGTACGGATTTGTTAGTCTTCTGTCCGGTGATGGGAAGTTGCCCTGTGCAAAACCACTGCCACCTTCAAGAACCAAGTGTAAACAGCATTGTCACTTTACAAGATAAAAACTTTTGAAAACTCATTACGCAGTGTAAATATAATTAACTTTACTGAATTGCACACTTAACCCGGTTAAAATGCTAAATTTTATTTTGCATGTATTTCACTATAATTTAAAATAGCAATAAACCAAAACGTGAGAAAAAAGTGAGTTGATATCTTTAGTCTGTGTAAGCAAGAACTCCATAACTTCAAGATGTTATTTTCAAAGGAAAGAAAAAAGAATACCCCACCCAGTATTTTTCTACTAATTATTACAAACAAACTCCATAAATTCAAGGTTTTACCTTTAAAGTAAAGCAGAGTGCCTAGTCCAGGACTTTTCTACCCTCTGTTAAGAACAAATAAACAAAAATAAAAATTAGATTTTTTAAAAAAATTTTTCACATTTCCTGCCGGATGCATACCTTCCTTTGGATTTTCAAGACTCTGGGTTCTTAACTGGCTCTGGTCTATTGATCAGGTCATGACTCATTTTTATGCATCTGTTTACTAACTTGCATTACTTACTTGTTTTAAATTGTGTATTAATCACCTGAAAATAATGCAGGCATGAGACCCTGGCCTGTTCTCTCTCGGGCATCAGGAGGGGGAAGATTGTGTCAAAAGCCCAAAATCAAAAAAAAATAAAATGAAACAAAAAAGCACACTGTTCAGAATAAAATAAGTGGCAAATACCATTTCTGTTCATCAACTTACCCCTTTCCCACCTTGAATGACTTTTTCCTGAACTGATCTGCATGTAGCTCTGAAACATGCCTACCCTGTTTTAGGTGTTTTCACTTCATTCTAAGGGTTCGCGGTATTTGTAATTTGGAGAGTTCTGTGCTGTTTTGCTTCACCTAATAATGGAATACTAAGATGACCCTTCAGTGCTGTGATTCCTTGATATTTGGCAACTGGCTCCTATTTACAGTTACACAAAGGTGCAGCTACACTTCTGGACAGATGAGTAACCTCAAGGCAGGGTGGTGAACTCACTCATCACCGTGTGCCCTGCCTGTTGCAGCTTGGGTGGTATCTGGACGCTGCTGTTTTCTCCAAATCAACAAGCTTGCTTCCATAAAAAACCGCTGTCCTCTGCCCTGTGCTCTGAGATCAGCTCAGCCCTGATACTCCACCCTTCATTGCGTTTGTCTGTGAGAGGGGTGTGTTGCACTGTAACCTCTATTCTTCATGCAAAGACATAAAAGCCCAGGATTTCACCATAAAGATAATATCATGTTAACTGCGCCTTCTAAACCCTGTGTTCATTTTAACAAGTCTCACAGTGTGTCGCCCCAGGGTAGCTTTTTCTTCACCCATTAAAACGTTTTCTGCTCACGTTGGTGACACTTGTAATAAAGGTCTGCCCGGACTGTGGAGGACGTGTTGTAAGCCAACCAGAGCTGGCTGTGCCTGACTCTTACTGCCGACGGCTTACAGAGCCTTCCTTGCTCTGAGCTAATGGACTAAGGACTGATTGAACCTTTCTTTGCAAAAGCTTCCTGCCAGAATTCCGAAACTGTAAAAACAAATGAAAACAACAACCAAACCTTTCTGATAAATTCAACATTGTGAAGCATAATTAAAAACTACCAACCAAGGTGGTCGCGGTGTTTGACCTTAACCATTTGTCCCTGTAACATTTACTGTACAGTGGCTTGTGGCCCACATAGAAGGCAGAATCTGGTCAGGTTGCAGCTGTTACATGAGTTGCTTTAGGGCAGCTGACCTGCCATTTCACGTGGAACTCAGTTTTCTGACCTGAAAACGAGGAGAATAGGGTTATCTCACAGGTCATTGTGGAATTTAAAGAAGATAATGTTTCTAAACTATTTAATGTGGTGATAGGCGTGCCTGCCTCCAGGCTTGTGAAATACTCTCAGCAAGTTTAGGTGGGTCCTGGCAGAGAGTGACAACTCGTGTGTGTGCAGTGTTTCTAGGCCTCATCGTGGGGCCTGTGGGCCCCATTCTGTAGGAGCACACACAACAGCGTCCATATAGCCTGTCCCGAGACAAACGCACTCTGTACTTCTGTTGACAGCACCAGAGGAATGTAGGGCCCTCTGAATGTGTTCTTCCGTCACGGAGAAATGAGACTTTATGAATGAAAATGATGCTGCTCCTAAGCTATCTTCCTTCAGAAACTTTTCAGGTTGGCTTTAGGAAATAGGTAAATTTGAGGATTCTCACATGACCCTAGATGAGATTCATATGCATTCTTCAGTGCAATGGATCCAGCCCCTTTTCTGGTCAGAGCTGTGGAGTGTCAGGGTGTTGCGGTATTCATATTTATGTTCTAACACACTTCTAAATGCTTTACAGATCCACTGGCCTGCTGCAAAAGAACGAGTGGAATTATGTAAATTAGCTGGGAAAGATGCCAATGTAAGTATAAAACTTTAGAATTGCACTTGGTCAACCTCTTTGATATGAGAGTAAATATTTATGCTCACTTTTATTGAATTAATGACATTAGTGTATTATTTTTAAGACTAACAGTCTGTAAATGGTTTATATATTTCTACTTTGCCAAAAGCACTGGTACTATTCCCCAAAATCTAGAAATTTCAACAAAACTATGCTTTGTAATATATTAATTCTGAATATTATTATTTATAAAAGAAACATATTAAAATATTTAAAAGTACACCATCAGGAAGTACATTACAAAGGATGTTTTGCGTTAATGTACATGTGCATTGTAAGAGTACACAAAACCATTCCAAGCACACAGTTGATGTTTCACTTCGCATTTACAACATGTGAAAGACTGTGTGTGTGTGTGCGTGTGTGTGCGTGTGTGTGTGTGTGTGTGTGTGTGTGTGTGTGTGTGTGTGTGTGTCTTCTCATGAGCAGCTGGAAGCGCCCTCCACCAGGCCTCAAGGCAGGGGACTTGGCTGCAGCCCTCCTGCCCGGCTGCTTCTGTGGGCCAAGAGTCTGCATCCTGCCTGGTCTGCACCGCCGGCTACCCACCAAGTGACTGAAGCGTGCTGCACCCCCGCTGTCCTCTCCCCTGTGCTCTGAGATCAGCTCAGCCTCAATGCTGGGCTCTGGCCTGACCTCGGCACTGTGTTGATGGGGAGACACACCACATGCAAATGTGGCTAAATATGTGAAGAGGTTGGGAGCCTGGGCAGAAATAAGGGCATCCTGAGGCTCGTTGGCAGTGTCCTCTAAAGCTTCCTGAACCCACCATAGCACAGGGGTGTTGAGCTGAGCCCTGTTTTCACATTTAACGATAACCACGTATGAAAAGATAATTAGATTACAGTTACTCCTGTCATGGGACCAGAGTATAACAAGTGGCACTTAATAAGCTAACAAGAAGGTCAAAGCGACAGGAATCTAGTACATGTTATTTTATTCACTATTCATTTAGTTATTAAAAAGATTTTATTTTATATTCATTTTGCAAAACAAATTTTTTTTTTAATTTTTTATTTTAAAGAGAGTTGTAAAAAAAACAATAGCAAAATGCCAACAACATGTGCACAGGTGTTTATGTGAGACAAACACGGCATCTGTCTTCATGGACCTCGCATGGAATGGAGCATAAAGGCCCAAGTGGTGACCTGCACATGGAACAGTGCTGGGAGACAGAGCACTCAAACCCAAACACAGTAACCGGTGGTTACACCTTAGTTCATATTCGGCTACTATTAAATGTGACCCTATAGTCCCATTTGCACTTACAGAGATCTACCAGGAAGAGTGAATGTCAACTGCAGTGAGAGACAGTTTGCCCATTCATTTCCTTGTAAAGAGAGTGATTCAGCTCTTCGAGAATAGATCATTCTTCTTCCTGTGACTTTAATAACTTCATCCTGTTATTAAGTCTCAGCCATGAGCTAGAAGGCTGGTCTACAACAGCATCAAGTCTTCATTGAATGTGTGAGGCTTTGGTTATGAGTTTTCAACTTTATTTTGTCCAGTGAGCCGCAGAGCATGGCATAACCAGTGTGCATATTTTATATTTTGTGTCTCACTGGTATTGTTGGCTGAAGAGGCCAGTAGGGAAAGGGTGTTTTCATTTAATCCAATAAGCTAATGTCAGTTTTCCCATGGTTAGTTGAGGGGTAAACACTAGAGGTCAGTCAGTGAAGGTTTAATTTGTGACGGTGTCGTTGTTTCGCACGTGCACTAAATGCGGTTACACAGTAACTGAACTGCCCCTCCCACTAAATTAGAGCAAAAGCCGAGGAGCACTTGCTCGTGGTAGTACCCTTGGGCAGCTCGGGTTCCGTCAGACCCTGCGCAGTTCCGCTCTGTTTGTGAACGAGCAATAAGCACATCTACTACCAACCCAAGACTAGAGACAGGAGGAGTTTTCCTTTTTCACTAAAATCTGTAAAGTGTGATGCTGAATCATGAAGATACAAGTCTACTTTGTCACTTTAAAATTGCACTCTATTTTAGAGCTTCCGGTGACAGCCGACAGTTTGGTAGCACTGACCATCCTTAGAAAGCGTTTTCAGCACCTCGTATGTGTAATCTCTTTCAGTCCTTACAGCAGCACGCTATGCTGTGTTTTTTTATGACAATTCCCTGTCCTCTGGGTAACAGATACAAAAGCCAGAAAATTAAATGACTTGCCTAATATCTCACACCTGGTAAAGAGTGAAGCTGGGAACTGAAACCAGAAGTCTGGGCACACAAGCTATGATCCTGCGTAGCACCATAAACCTCACACATGAGGTCTACAGGCCACATGTCTCAGTCATTTCTCTTTTCAATATCACCTAACATAGATTCTCATTTTGAACAGCACTGTGTAGAATTCAGCCAATAGGAAACAGAGACAAATCTGTGGTTGTCCTCTTTTATTGCCTTTGGCTTTCTCTCTCTCCTCCCTACTTTCTAGTAATTTTTACCTATTTCCCAAGAGTGTGTTTAGGATTAACAAGTGTTTGGAAAAACTGTCCCTTCAGAAAAAAGGTACAACCACAAAAGAGTGAATTATTTACCAAAATGAAAGCTAGCTGGTTAGAGTACAGGACTGGAGAGAATATTCCACTTTCTTGAGCAGAGTCCCACAGTGTAACTGAGGGAAGGGGAGGGATGAGAGGACAGTGTTGGGTCACGTGTCCTTATGCTTAGAAGGTTGTTCAAAGCAGAGTCAGTAAAGATATCCTCTGTCTTGATTACAGGGCAACAGCTCAGTACAGGTAGAGACAGCAGGGGTGCGGGGAGCAGACACATCACACAGGGTCTTCCTGCTCCAAAATCCTATGATTGTTTTCTTTCTTATAACATTTTAAGGAAGTCTAAAACCTAGTATTGTAGAAAATTTGTAAATTTTGAAGAAAAAAACCCCAGAGTCACTCACTGGTAAATACGTCCTCCCCAACACACCCTACCCTGAGGCACTGGTGACACTGTGATGTTTATTCTTCTACCTTACCCATTTCTGGTTTTCAGAATAAAATCATGGTGTACATAATCCTCCAGCACATTTATTTTACTTTGTAGATTGTTAGGAGACTTTCCCCATGTCATGAAATCCCCTGCTCTAAGCAGCTCTCCATAACCACACTGCCTTCCTTTATGCGCGGCCTCACAGCTGCTCCTGCCAGCCACGGGTGCCCCAGCCTTTGCTCTCGCCCCTGACCCTGCCCATAGAAACCTCGTGTCTCAGTGTTCTGAAGGTCTTTGTCTGCTGAGCAGGCTTCCGCTGGTTAAGGATGGATAATCTTTACACACGTTGCTCAGTGGCCCTCCAGAAACTGTGCGGCACAACTTCCAGCCGGCAGTGGATGAGTACGAAGGTGTGGTCTCCCAGACCCTGCTAACACTGGACACAGCGCACAGGCATGTTTATTATGAATGCATAGCGGTGAGGACAATAATTTAATCTGCCAACAAATGAAAATACGTTTTTGCTGTTCAGCTTGAAAGTCCTTCGCTATAAATACTAAATATTGCATACAATTGTAAATACCAATTGCATACAATTGTAAATTTTAATGGTGTATCATTGCACTTGGTTTATTTTTATTCTGGTGCTTGCTTTTTCTTATTGCTACCTTTAGTTTTATAAAATATACATATATTTGTATATTTTATGCTGGGTTCTATGTGTATACTGAAATAACACATATGCGACTATTATAAAATATTTTGTTTTGCTGTATTGCATTAGTGAGAAAAGCATTCTACATCAGTTACCTTATTTTAGATACAGACTTTAAAATATTTAAATAGGAATGTCTCTTAAATTTGTCCTTTGCTCTTTTATCACAACCAGTTGTTGTGCTGTAGAAACCTATACTGTTAGATCATCCCTTTTTTTTCGCTTTTTAGATTTTTTTTTTTGTTTTTTTTGTCTTTCTGAGACAGGATTTCACTATGTAGCCCAAGCTGGCCTTGAACTTGAAGTGTCCTCCTGTCTCAGCCTCCCAAGTGCTAGGATTATAGACATGCACCTATGCCTGGTTAGATTGTCCTTTTTAAGATAAATCTGATATTTAGATTTTTACATATTCACTTTGAATTGTTAGCAATTTATTAAAATATGGTAGACATCCTAGGGCCTAAGTGGCTGTTCTCCATGCAGGATTCTGTCTGAGAATTGCATGTGGTTAATGATCAGAAAAGTTTGATGATCATCACAAATTTTGCAAAACATATTAAAGATAAATACAGATCTCAGGGAGCTGGAGGCGTGGCTTAGCGGTGCCACTTGCCTAGCACAGAAGTCCCTGGGTGCCAACGCCAGTGCTACGAGAACTGTTGTCTCGTAGTTAGCCTACATAAATTCAAATTAGCAGTTGTAGCTCCAATAGCAGAATTATGCAGAAAGCTAGGAGATGGGCTCTGTAAATCCTGAGCACAGCACGTACTTCTGGCTGGCTGGCATCTCCCCAGCTACCTGGAGAGAAAGTGACATTCTAAAAGAACGTGAATAGACGAGTAGTAATCTTTCTCCAAATATTAATTCGTCTTCATTTAACTATTTATTCATATGCGGGTGCATGTGCAATCAATTACTGAAAATCTGCTGTGACTGAAGAGAATTAGAAGCTGGCGCCTTGATTTTGGAAGCCTCCCTCTGTCCCTCTAGGAAGGCTAGGGAAGAAGAGGGCAACGCAGCGTTCCCCAGGTCCAGTGTCGTACTTGCTGCATCCTCCGGTTCCATGCAGCAGTGCCACTGTGGGAAACAGCTGAGGAAGTAGCCACCTTTCAGGGAAAGGGAAAAGCTGCTTCTCAAAGCGTTTCTCCTGCCCCAGGGAATGACGTACCATTAATGGGCAGCCACTAAGTGAAAAAAATCAGGTTAATTATTCATCAAGGTGTTTAAGAGAAACTAGGAAACCTTGTGTATACAAAGGAAACAGCACCTAATCTCTGAGATTTACAGTAATGAAGTTCTGAATTAAAAGGGGAGTCATTGTAGTAGGTTGTTCTGCTGAAACCTCTGCTCCGGGCACAGTTAAAGTGCGAGATCTTATCTTGCCCTGCAGCCAGGCCTGTCCCCTTCACTGACAAAGCTCACTGACTCCATTCTCTTTTTTGTATTCTGTGCTAGATAATTCAGCATACTTTGTCCCACTCCGGGCCAGCCCGATGCGAGGGAGGACAGGGTTTCAGGGATCAAGCCCAGGGCAGGGACATGACTGTAGGGCTGGCTGCATTTTGCTAAATGCTTCTAGACAGGTTAAGTGGTGGTGCACATGGGAGGCTGAGGCAGGAGGATCGCTGCCAGTTCAAGGCCAGCCTGGGCTACATAGTTTCAGGCCAGCCTGAACTACACGGTGAGGCCCGGTCTCAAAACCAAACTAAATCAAACAAAACAAAGCAAGATGTGCTTTGGTGTGAGACAGGGCTTTTTGTTTTATGATGCCTGCAATTCCTGCCATGTGTAAGACTTCATGGCTGGCCTTATTTGCCTTCTAATAATACAACATTACCTCTGAGACACCATCACTTTTCTGATTTCATAATGTACAGTGCGAGAATTTTTATACAGATTTTTTTTTTCAGAGCCTTGTATAGTTAATTACCCTGTAAATTCTGTGTTTGGTAAAAGTGAACTTTAAAAATCTGAAGTGACACAGCGGAGAGTAGACCCCGCTGCGGTGCTGCTCGGCCCTGCCTGTCCCTGAGGCCTGCTCAGCTTTGCTGCAGGTCCCCATCCAGGCAGAGGAGCAGCAGCCCTCCCACGGGTTGAGGAGTGTGCTGAGGGACTCAGCCCCTCTGCCCCGGCTCCCGCAGCCGGCTTTCCTCACAGTGCCCTGTGCATCGTCAGACCCCAGGTGGGCATCGTTCTTCCTGCCCTCGGTGCCCACTGATTCCCACCGTGCTGGCCTCATATCAGAAGAGCGCGTTCCTCCCTGACAGTGATGCCTCCAGCAGGATGGACAGAGGAGTGTGATATGTGAAGCCGGATGACTTAGCAGAAAGCTGACTGTAAAATTTTCTTCCATAAGAATCTACATATAGTAAGCATATGAACACATATCTAAACACATGAAGGCATGAATACATGGAGAGAAGAAAGTCACATGCCTTGGACCGTGACATTGGCACGACACAGCCCTGGGGACTGGGTTGGGGCCCTTCGCTGTGCAGTGAGCAACCTGGGCAACTGTCCATAGAGCCCTGCATCTCCCCTTCTGGAGAGGAGACCCCGTCGCCCACCCGCGGACCACCTGGGAACAGTACCATGGGTCCTAGACAGTGAAACCGCCTTTCTCAGGGAGCAGAGGGCAGAAGACCCACCGAGCAGCCTGCTGCTCTTGTCTCATGGGATCGGATGGCTCTGGTTAGGAGCTACAGATTCTTGAGGTATAAAATCGCAGGTCGGCAGTGTGAGGGCCGCGCTAGGACCTGGATCTCTGGCAGATTTGCAGATAGCTGTTCACTTAAAATTGAGTGGCTTCTGGGCTACTGATATTTTACAGGTTGGGTGAGGATAAGGGATCATCATTCAGTGTCACGTGGCTTTGTTTCATCTGGGTGACAATCAGAGCAGTGCCCAGTTGCCTCGACCTAGGTGAAGGTACGGAATCAGTAGGTGAACTGATCTTGATCCTCAGTGCCAAGAACAAGGGCTCTGGAAAACAGAGAGCTGCTGTTTGCTAATAAATAGGGATAGAAAGCAGTTCAATTCTGAGGATAACAGCCTTGTACAGAAATAGTACACAGGAAGAAGATATACAAGAGCCTTTCCCAACTTGACAGGGTGTAGGAAAATTCTACAGGGTATTGGAGAACAGAAGAGACTCTGAGAATCAGCAGGAGACTATTTTTCCTTAAAGGCCCCTTAGCATCTGAAGCTAAACAGAAGCCCATGGTGGACATTTCCAGCAGTAAGAAAGGGCCATGGTTGTAGGGTTGCAGGCGTGCACATCTGGTCCAGCGCCTTGTTCGCTGTGAGGGGCAGACGGCGTGTGGAACAGCAGGCACTGTGTGGGGAGGTTATGGGGTGAGGGGAGCACAGGGGGCTTTGTGCTCCGCGCACCCTGAGGGGAGGACGGGTTCAGCGCTCTCCCTGCAGGAAGGGCGCCGCGGAGCTCTGACCTAACACTTGCACTAGGTCCAGCCTCGGATTTCTCAGAGCTGGAAAGTGAGTCCTTGGAGCCACAGTTTCTGTATGTGTCTTGCCTTTTTAGTTAAGTCGGACGATTAAACTTTTCTCATAATTCCTTTTCATTTCTTCTTAGTTTCGATTGTTTATCTACTTGAAAAACTGATGGTATGAATGCTAATCCTTCAGAAACCCAAGTCATGTGCTAATGCTTTGAATGTTTGTGCCCCATAGACAGAATGTGCAAATTTCATCAGAGTGCTTCAGCCCTACAACAAAACCCATGTCTACGTGTGTGGAACCGGAGCTTTTCACCCAATGTGTGGATACATTGACCTTGGGCTCTACAAGGAGGTAATTACAAAGAGCTGCTGTGGAAAACACAACCTATGTAATACTTTGTTATCTAATGTCTGTAACACAAAACAGGCATTTGAATATAAGAACTACAACAGAGTTTATGAACTGCGTAAGGATTCATGTTCTTAACCATTTTGTGGACTATCGTTTTCGGGACATATTTTACTCACCTAATAAATTTTCCTATTAAGAGTTGTTTTTATTGAGCCAATCAACACTAATAGTATGAAATGTGAAAAGTGCTTGTTTTCTATGGGTTCTGCGTATATCTCAGGATAATTCCCTTGAGTGTTCTTTGTAACTAAATATATGTAGTGCTGCTATTGGTAAAAATCCATTTCCCATTAGATTTTGCAATGGAATTGCATCATAAATAATGTTACTTTTCCATGCACCAAGTTGGCCTGCTATGTGGGTTTATGAGCATAGACACTCGGGAAAGAGAGTGCTCCTGATTTTCTTAAACTTACATAGATAGTCACTGTCACACTGAACTCAGTGTTTCTGCCAGACCAGATTAACATAGTGGAAATAAAGGATGTGTTAATCAACATTAGTTCATTCCCGAGATCACTAAGCATCTTGGGATATGAGAAACAGGGATATTTAAGAAATTTGAAACAACGAACACTTCAGAGTACTCTGTGCCAGAGGCTGCGCTGCACACTACCTGGATTGTTCCCTTGGAATTCCACAGACTCTTAATAAAGTTAGTTCCATTATTGTTCCTGAAATACGGGCTAGAAAATTTCAAGTCCCAGTGGGAAAAATTTGCATTTCCAAGTTCACCAGACTAGCAAATGACCTAGCCCACTGGACATAGGATCCTAGTTCTAGTGCAAGCGTGCCCAGTGAGACACGCTGCAGACATCAGTGTTCCTTTGTGGGTGCCGTGGTCCTGAATTTATGTATCTAGACTTGTGCTCCTTTGAGCAACCCACATACTGCAGCATGCTTGACTGCACTTGCAGTCACGCCTCATGTAGGGAACCAGTCCCTGCCATTTCTGCAGAGATCAGACCCACGACTGTGGCTACATAGGTCTTTCTCCCTCCCCAACCTGCCTAACCCATCCAGACTAAAATGTTTGAAAACCAAGCAGCCCTGATAGTTAAATCTCTGAACCACTGGGAGACTTGGCAGCCCGATCCGTCATTCTTTGTTGCTGGTGTAATGTTCTCCCTGAGCTTTGATGAGGGTTGATATATAATAGTAGCTTCCCTCACAGGGTGTAATTATGAGAGATAGGCACCCCCCCCCCCAGGGGTGTGCGGCGGCCCCAGGCTAAAGGCCAAGCTCACAACCTGCCTGGGGAAACAAAGAGCGGTCCTCTAACTCCCTGAGTGCTGAAAGGGAATTTAGATGGCGCTAATTGCTTGGCTTAGACTGTCAAGAAGCCCGAGGCAGTCAGAGTTAAAAGTTTCCTGCAGAAGAGAATTATGAGAGGGTTGGGATTCTGAGCAGGGTGCGTTTTCCGCTGTCAGGAGCACAGGTAACTGAGTGGCAGATCCGCAGCAAGATGGTTAACCTTTACAGTGAACCAGTAGTTCCCAGAGATCTTCTCCAGAGTTTAGGTCGCCACGGTTCATGGGGTGGGCGGCAGGCTCTGTCAGGACTGCTGCTGGTCGGGGAGAGAGAGAGCCCAGATGAGCCCGAGAGCGGGCGGGGTGCGGCAGTGCCTGGCTTTATTGAGGAGGAGCGGTGACCTTGTGGGGTAGGATGAGTTGGTGACTCTGCCTTGTGCATCAGAGACACGCTCAGAAGCTTACCCCAAGGGACCACTGGATCCAGAATTCGAAAGAGAAATCAAGGCAGCCATAAACAGCTTGAGCCTGAGTTTGAAAAGAGATTCCAGTCATTTACCAACTGATGGCCTCATGAACACTGCAGATTTACTGCCACTTTGATCATTCGGTAAAATGACTATCCAATAGCAACCACGTCCCGGAGCTATGCTGAGTATAAGATGAGATGATTGTATACACTTGGGCATAAGACTTGCTCTATTCCAGATACCAATATTCACGAGTCAGTAGGCAACAGAAACAGAAACTAAGGAGGCCTACATTTCAACATCTCTCTCTCTCTCTCTCTCTCTCTCACACACACACACACACACACACACACACACACACACACACACGATCACAAAAAGGAATACTGAAGTCCTGCAGTACGAAGAGTGCCCAACAGCTGTTCAGTCGTGGCCCTGGCGGTGGAAGGAGCGTCGTCTTTCCTGCGAGGTCTCCCCTCTGGGGTGGCTCACCTTGTGGGCAAGTGGGGATGACACTGACAGTGACTCTGCCTCCTGTTGGTGGTTGTTTTCTTACTTTCTCATCTTCTGACTCTTCACCTCTCCAGTAACATTCCAGTTTGTGCAGCTCAGCCAAGTGCCTTTTGCATCATTAATCAGTTTCAAGGGGGAAAAATCTTGTGAAATCCAAGTCTCAAGACGCTGAGGGCTGTGCAGTCCCTTATCTCCGATGCATGCTGAGTCGTCCCTTGCTTTTGACCACACTTGCTGTCGGCGTCCATGGGGGGCTTGGGAGCAGGTTTTCTTGGTATCCTCTCTCTCAAGGGGACTGTGAGAGACAAGTGTGCTCACTGTCCACAAATAGCAATTTTATGGGCTTCTCTCAAGAATTTAAAAACAAAAGTCCGCACCGGTGAAGAGGCCGTTTGGTGTCTTGCATACGCTGTGCGGTCCACGCAGACATTGTCTAGCTTTCCAGTGTAATCTTCAGAGATACTGGCTTTCAGTTCACTTTTCCCTTTACAGTATCCCATTATAGACTTCAGGGTCAGCACATCGGTTTAACTTGTGGAAAAGAGTGTCCCCTCAATGATCCACAAATAGGCTTAGGATCCACTGTCTACCGGTGTTTTCTCAGCCTGTCTGGACCGCAGTTGAGAAGTAGTCATGCTGTAGCAGCTCTCAGACTGAGGCTCTGGATCACTTTTATTAGCTGTTCAAACCAAGGGCACTGGATTCCATCATGTTACATGGTCACAGGCCATCTATAAATTGGCTTCAATACATTTTTAAATCCATGCGTTTGAAATTCTGAGACCAAATTAGTTAAGAGCATTAAATTGGAGGTAGTCTGCATTCAGCCTCCCGATTTGTCACTTATGTGCCACTGATCCAGGTATGGAGCCTTCTCTGCTCCCAGTGTCACACTCACAGAGCTGGGATTCTTAGCATAGCTACACTGTTAGGCTCCTGGTGAGAATTCAATGGAATGAGCTGTGGAGAGTCAGCAGATTTGAGGTAGTTCCTTCTAACTATTGGGTGACATTATTCCTGGTAGTAAAGTATATTATGAAAATTATGGGCTATCCCTCCTTAATCCAGCTATTTGAATTGTTGTCACTATTTTTTAGAGGCAATACTTACTGTTCAAGAGAACAGAGTAAGATGTCAATGACACCATCATGTAGCAGGTGATCCAAAGACCTCTACAACTTTTGTGTCCTTGCTTGCTTTCTGTGTGAGCAGCGTGGAATGATTCCTTCTCATGAGATGTGTGTGCTGATGGGACTTTGCAGCTACTTTTCCACCAGGAGAGAATTCTGAGACGCTGGCTTCCTCTGAGTGTCCAGGGCGAGCCATCTGCTCTTTTGCTGCGTGGTGGTGTTGCCCTTGTTTCAGAACACCCCGGCTCCTGTCGCTGCATTCATTATGCGTTCATATTTTTCTTGGAAAGTTCAACTTAAGATGTTATTTTTTCCTGAATATTAAAAGTCTGCCAGTATCATTCTGTCTGCGGCCACTATTATACAAATAGATGTTTCAGCCAAAATAACTACGCCTCCTTAATGTGTATGGTGTTTCCTTAATAGCGAAACTGCTACAGCAGAATGCTTTTACTGCTCTGGAAATTAACTGCCTGACTTAGAACACTTTCATGTCAGGAAGATTAACACAAAGCCATGGGGTTTAAGTAGTTTGGCATAGTTGCAAATGTTTAGTTATACAAATCATAATGATTATCCTGAAAGCATAAATATTACAGTAAATGTATTCCTTAGAAGAGGAAGTTGGTTCTGTTAGGCTCCCCAACTTGGCTTCTCAGCGGAGAGGGTACATGTGCGTGTGCTTGCTGGTAACTTGGATGTTGGTGATGGTCCATCACCCCTTGGGAGCCAGGGGACCTGTCCTGGTGGCTGATCCTCACCAGCCGCGGTGGCAGCTGAAGACCTGAGCAGCAGCCTGAGGCTCACCCTGCATGCTCTGCTAGATTTCACTGAATTCTGTGAGTTGGGATGGAGCTCCCACCATCTGTGTTCTTGCAGGTTTTGACAGTATCGAAAATCTCCCTGTGTTAATATTTCTTATGACAGGAAGTCACGTTCAAACTGGACACACATACCCTGGAGTCCGGCAGACTGAAATGTCCTTTCGACCCCCAGCAGGCTTTTGCTTCTGTGATGACAGGTAAGCTCAAGCATGCACAGGCCTTGCTTGTGGGTGACTTTTGGGAACAATGTGTGCAGATGAAACCGCATTTTATTGTGGGGCTGAAGATTACTGTGGATGACTCCTCCCCCGCCCATTGGTGCCAGGAGCGTAAAGCAGGTCTTTGTCTGGTGCGCCCTCCTCAGGGAAGCCTGGCCCAGCCTCAGTCTGCAACCTGCCTCGGACGTGCAGCCCTACCTGGGTTCTTTTTCAAGCAAAGGGCCTGCTGACTCACTTTAGAATTTTGCACTTGACACTGGGATTTTCTTACACTGCACTGTGCTCTTTACCTCAATATGGACATTAAATGTGGCAACCGCATAAGGAAATAAATTAGTAGACAAAGTGAGCAGAGCCGTGGGGTGTGGCTGTTTAAGGTCATGCCTGTTTCCCCAGCTTCATTACATCACTGGGAGTCTGAGATTCTTGCTAGCGCCTCGTCTTCTCGCGCTTGGCACACGTCTTTTCCAAACGTGTACGTGTTGTTTGCGAGTCCGTGTTTGCCGCACCTCACGCTCACGCTCACGCTCACGCATCGCCGGGAGCGGCTGCGCGCACAGGACGATCCACTCCCTTGGTCCCTGCCCCGCCCTCCTCCCTGCTCCCCGACTCTTGTATCCGTTTGCCAAAGCTCTGTTTCCATTTTCTCTTCATTTCTCTTTTTTGAAAATCCCCTGGACATAACTTAAATTCTGATATGAGATAGCTCTTGCGTAAAGGAGGTGGCGATGTGCGCCCTGAAGAATGTCATGAGAATCGTCCCTACTCACAGCCAACCTAAGTGCCCTGTTGTCTCTGCTGGTGACTTTAGTCTCTTTTTACGTGACTTGTTTATCAAATGTTTGAACAGACGCTCAGAGCGAACCACCGTGACATTTTAATCTTCACTTGGCACGAACCAGTGACCTTGCTTTGAAGTGAAAGCATGTGTGTCTCTGCGTGTTTTGAAAATCATACGGCTAATGTTCACTCTTTCTCGGGAAACCAAATAGATGGTTTGTGATTCTCACCTGTCAAGTGGCGTTGACACATTCTGCATAAAAAAAAAAAACACTGGGTTTGGGCTGGGCCTTGGTACACTGCTTAGGAATCCCAAAGTAATTTCAGGTGCAGGGAAGACAGTTAAAAAGTGAATAGTCAGACACAGTTTTTAGTTTGGGACATACCATTTTTTCCTGACAACATATTTGAATATTTGGGATTTTGTTTATTTCAAAATGATGGTTTGCTTCTTTTATTTTTACCAAACTTCCTAAGAATGTTTTTATTGATGATGTTGCTATGTTGCTCAATTTTAAAAATGTATCCCTCAATACAACGTTGCCCTCTGCCCGACATGCTGTGGAGAGGTATCCTGAGAGGGTGGAACCGGTACTGTGTCCTCACCCCTTTCCACAGCCAGACCTCTCCCGCGTGGGTTTTGTTTCCTTGTGAAGTTGCCTGCCATCATTTTCAGGTGGAATTGTCCCCGAAGGTTCAGTGAAAGGCTTATTGAGAGAGATACCTCAGACAATTTAGAAAGTATTTTAATCACTTCTCACGCAAGGCAAAATTAAATATCACGACAGAACAGTATTTTCATTTTCGTATGTAAACATTAAAGAAATGCAGGTGCTCTACAGAGATTACCTTCTTTTCCATTTTTCATTCAGAGCAATCCAAGTGGTGGACCGTAAAATTCT
The DNA here is from genome assembly GCF_000276665.1 of Chinchilla lanigera. NCBI lineage: Eukaryota > Metazoa > Chordata > Mammalia > Rodentia > Chinchillidae > Chinchilla > Chinchilla lanigera. The sequence continues at coordinate 1,452,152 of NW_004955410.1, forward strand.
CGGGCAATAGCAGACTTCGTTTTCAGAGGGACGGGGGTTCCACTGCAGGGACAGCAGTCTCCCTGTGCCCCTGCGCCCCTGTGTTCTGCCGGCCCTGGGAGCCCGCCCATCCTCCTCACCTCATCTCCCCTTCAGCCTCCTGCTGCCTTGCTCCCCTCACTCCCTGCCCCTGCTGCCTCTCCTCCGCTTCCCCCTGCCCTTCCTCTTTCCCCGCCTTTCTCCTTCTTCCTCTTCCTCTCCCTAGTGGACCCCAGGCAAGCTCTGTACATAGATCACAGGGCTGAGCAGTTTGGTGTGCAGAGAGGACTCCGTCTTCCCCTGCCCAAGAATGGCTGTGCACCAACTAAGCTCACTCCTTAAACCCTGAAAGTGAAGCTCATGGAGCCGTGCAGTCCTGGGGCACGGGTGGCTTGCTGTGTGGGAAGTGAGCTCAGAAGCCCTGTGTGCCTCCCCCGCAGATGAGTACCTCTACTCGGGAACAGCGTCCGACTTCCTGGGCAAAGACACGGCCTTCACGCGCTCCCTGGGACCCACGCACGACCACCACTATATCAGAACCGACATTTCCGAGCACTACTGGCTCAGCGGTGAGTCGCACCTTCGCTTCTGATTGTTCTGGCATTGCTGTGGGGCAGACAAGAAGCTCACTGTTACTCATTCAGGGGCGTTCTGGGGTGGTCGGCTCAGCACAAAATTATAAAATACATTTAGGGCCGGGGATTTAGCTCAGTGGCACAGCGCCTGCCTGGCAAGCTCTAGGTTGTGAGTTCGATTCCCGGTACCAGGAAAAAATAAAAATAAAAATAAAAATAAAAATAAAATAAAATAAAATACATTTAAAGTCATTTCACATCAAGTTAGACAAAGCAGAAGCCTCTGTGTGTGTAGCGACCACTGATACTCACCGAACGCCCACTGCGTCCCCAGCACCATCCACCCTACCAGGCACCTTTCGTATTTGTGATGACATTTGAGACATGCTGTTGTTTTATAATCTGTGTAAAGGAGAGCAATCTGCTGCTGAGAGAAGGTGACTCATCTGGTCAAGGGTCAACTTGCCAGGCTCGGAGATGCGCTTCACGGCTGTTGTCAGTCTCCTTCAGTGTGTGTTTTAAGGCCTCAGCCAAACGCCGCCCCTCAGCTCAGTGGCAAGGGGGGCCTGCGTGTGATGCTAACTCCGTCCTTGAATACGTTTTTATTTTTAATTGACATGTAATATTGCACATTTTTCTTTAATTGGCACATAATAATTGAACGTATGTGGGGTACAATGTGAAATTGTAATGTATACAACATTGATCAAATCAAGATTGAGTGGGTCAGAGTAATTAGCAGTTCCTTCTTATTTCTTCATGTAGAGGTGTGAGATGATAACCTTTCCTTGCTAAAATTTGTGGTTGGGTGAGGACACACCCCTCCAAATTTTTAAGGATACTGGGACTGACATAGGTCTGTCTACTTACTATTTTATGTAAGAGTCATATTGTAATTTGGATTTTCAAAAAATATAGACCTTTCAATTGATGTAGTTAATTAAACAATGAATGCAACACTTGTTTTTTCACCTCACAGCCTTGCAACAGTCTGACAGCTGACTCCTAAGGGCTGTTTCCCCATCCCAGTGCCATGTAAGCAGGGAGCACACAAACACAAGGAAAAACACTCTTCTAAGACATTTCTTTAGTCAAAACCTCCAGATCCATTTGTTTACACAATGCAATCTCTACATTCACCCAAAAATTGACCCAAAATTTTATGTGTCTTTTTCAGACAGGGTCTCACTATGCAGTTCAGGCTGGCCTCGAGCTCACTTTGTAGCCCAGGCTGGTCTCAAACTCACAAGGATCCTCCTGCCTCAGCTTCCCAAGTGCTGGGATTACAGGTGTGTGCCACCACTCCTGGCCTGACACAAAGTTAATTTTGGTGAAACTTCTTGGTTTGAGAGTAACTCCATAGATTTCACCTCTAGAAAGGTTATTAGATATCCAAATTTTTATGTTTTTTGTATTTGTATTAGTGCCTATCTGCTATACATAACGGTTATGCTTGTTGTGGGGAGCTGTGCGTGTACAGACATCTGTTCAGATGATAATCCATTCTATGACTTTACAGGAAGTATAAGGTGCTGTCTCTGAGTTTGGGAATGAAGTTATCATCTGTCACTGTTCTTTTAGGAGGTTTGAGTTAGTTCCTTAACGTGGACATGTCCACAAATAAGTCAGCAGCTTTTAGACAACATGCGCACAGCAGTTCCCCACCCAGGGTGCTGTTATTGTGGTGCTGATAGAATTAGAGAGAGGGGTCAGTGTCACATTCCCTGCACAAGCAGCTTCCAGGGCTTCTTGCGTGGGGAGCCCTGGGTGATCACGCTCCTGCCCAGGTGGGAGAGGGAAAGAGCCAGGCAGGCTGAGCTCACAGATCCGGACCGCAGGGAAGGCAGGCTGTGGCGTGTCGGTGCTAGCCTCAGTGTGAGCGTGGCTCACTTGTAAATCACGAGGCAGACCACTGTTTTCTCGGGGTGTGGAGTGTAAGGGAGGAGGACGGAGAGCGGAGTCCCTGTGTGAACGTGTGGTGACGAGCAGGGCACCGGACAGAGGCCGGGCCGTGGGGAGGGGCGCAGGCCGCGCTGCCGCACGCATCTGAGAGGGGACTGCTCGTGGCGAGCAGGGAACACCGAGGCCACTGGACAGAGCTCACGGGGAGCAGCCGGGAGGAAGGAGAGTTTAGGAGAAAAGAGAGAGGATGCAGAGATGCCTCCATGTAACTAAATTCAGGCAAATGGCCAACAATGTCAGGAGCACACGGGGCTCCCGGGCCTTTAGGGCAGAGGGCCCCGCGACCACTGCCACGGTGACACAGAGCTTGGTTGGCCCAGGACATGTCCAGGCTCCTTCTGTCTTCCTCCTACTCTCAAATTTCCATTTCATCAAAACCTGCAGCTGCTTCCCGGGCACTTGCGTGTCTGTGTCTGCATCGTGACTGTCACTGCTGTGTGACCCTGGTTAGCCCTTGCTGAGCATTTGGACCCTGACCTTCCCGATAATAACAGCCCTGGACCCAGCGGGGCCTGTCAGAAGGCCCGAGAGCTGGTTCTGTCGCTGTCAGGGCCGTTGCTGCCCTCATTCGCCCCAAGGGAGAGGCAGGAGGTGGTGGGAGACCCGGCTGTGCTGAGGCCCTGGCGTCTGCTCAGCATCTTTATCCACCGCCCACTTCTCCTTCCCCGTGTCCTTGGGAGTTTGGTGACCGACCCTCCTCATCCTGAGGTCCCGTGTTCTAGTGTAGCTTCTATATTTCCAGTCATCTCCTGCGAGGGAATGGCCTTAAAAATCTGTACTATGTCTTCCATCCCATCTCAAGTGAAAAGGCGAAAATGACTGAACTATACAGGGGTGAGGACATCACCGCCTCAGCTTTGATCGCTCCACTTTGGGATCCTGCCAAGTTCTTTAATAACCCTTTGGTTTAATTTGATCTGAAATCTGAAATCCGAGTCTAGATATTTGCAGTCTTTTTCTTCCTTTCTAACCTACCCTCCAGTGCCAGCTTCCTGGTTGCTAGCTTTCTCACGCCCTCCAGCTGGTCACCTTGGGCTTATCTCTGGTTCCCCCTTCTGCCCCTTTATCTAATCTCTCAGGGAGGGTCAGCTTCCTTCTGAGCATCTGCCAGCCTTGCTGCTTCCCGCAGTCCTTGCACCTCCTCCCGGTCACCTCCCGGTCCCCTCCCGGTCCCCTTTCCTTGTTCTCAGATGCCACCTTATGTGCCTTCCCATGTGACACCAGGAGATGGATGCTGTGGCATGGACGCCCAGGGCTCCTGGGTGCCGACCCGGCCTCCTGCTGGTGTCCAGTGCTTCTGGGAGAAGAGCAGCTGGTGCGGAGGGGGGGTGGCATCCTTGGGGTCCGAAAGCTGAGTGCCTGCTGGGGGATCGGGGTACTTCCGCTGGAAGGGGACCCACCGCTTTGTGGTCACTGGTGCGGGACACCTGGTACAAGGCTGCCTTCCCACTGGGTCAGCACCATGCCTGTGTGGTGTCTGCGGTCAATTAGAATTAAAACGCTTACAGTTTCCTTGCTTTTTCACACTGGCCACGTCTCAAGGGCTGCACAGCCAGGACCCGGGCTGCGGGCTGCGGTACAGGGCGGCGCGGCCGGGAGCCAGCTCCCTCGGTGATAGAGCTTTTCCCGTGCAAGGCCAACTGAACGCACTGTGTCCGTGGAGCGTGCGGTGTCCTGCAGCCACAGTGCACGGCACACGCAAAACTTCCTTTACCGTCCACACAGCGTGCACACGTGAAAGTGGCTCTTCAGTGTCGTGGCTTGTGGCCAGGTTGAGAGAAGTGAGGGGCTATTGATATTTTAAGCAGTGGGCTGGGTATCTTTGTCTGTTTTCCTTTCTCTTGTATGTGATGGTATCAGATGCTGCTGATTAGATATTTAGCATCTGCTCCTGATTAGATATTTAAAGAATATTTGTTAAACTTTGCTTCCATTCTTTCATTTCCAGTTTGAATTTCTACTTACTATTTGTTTGTGATCAACTAAACTCTTACAAATGTTATATTTAGATGAGGTGAACTAAATATGTCACTGCGTATTTAGCCATTAGGATGTAGACTGAAGAATCGTGTTTCTTTAACATGAGCCACATGGATCTGTCGGAAGCGCGCCTTAGTCCTGGGACCTCTTGGGGAGCAGGGAGTCCTTAATACCTGAGGGCAGCCACTCTGCGTTCAGTGTCAGTGCGACATCAATGCTTTGTGCACCAATCCTGCTCAGAACAGCCCTGGCCTTCTCCTTCGGCTCAGAGACGGGTGGAGAACACCTGACCCCTGGGATGCTAAGCCCGCATTCTCTCTCTCTCTCTCTCTCTCTAAATGTCTCTTTCTCCCTTTCTCCCTCACTTGTAAGGTGCTCTCCTGGGAAACTGTGGATCAAGCCCACAAGCTGCTTGCTCTTCCTGCCGACTGATCTTAGCATGAAGAAATGGGGACACAGACGCAAGTCGGGGTGCTTACTCAAACACAATTGAGTTTTGTTACAATTTTAGTGTAAAACTAAGGCATGGGGCCACTTGGAAAATTAAAACAAACAATGACGCCTCACTTGCATGTGTTTTTGTTTTCTTTTTGGAGTAGATGAGGACTTTTGTTTTGGATTTTATTTTTAACATATGGAGACAGTTTGCATTTGAAGTTTCTGTTGTCTGTAAATTCCCCCACAGAAAGATAGAAATTCTCTTCAAAATAATAGGAAAGTGGTCCTATAAGAAGGAATGAAAGGAAGTTGGAAACTCTCTGTGAGCCCCGGGAAGGGTGAGCTTGCTGCTGAGAAGGTGCAGGAGGTGGCAGTGTGCTCTGCGGGGCCCGGGTGCGTTCTGCACCCCCTCGGAAGGGCTCCTGCTGTCACGTAGGAGTACATCTACCCAAGTGCGTGACTTCCAATTCCGTTGCAATGAGGGCATGTGTTTCAAATGCCAGAGGGGAAAATTGTGCTATAATGAAGGCCAGGTGCCTATTGGTACAGTTTTAATTTGTTTAACTCAACATCTAAGCACTCATTAAATGATAACTATTTTTACCCCGATTTGGCAGCCGGTCAGGAAAGAGTTCCTATCATAAATCGTTCATGTCAGCGTTCTAAGACAAGACCCCAATGTAATGTGCAAGAAAGAAACTCTGTATTCTTGAGACGTGTATTTATTTTTAACTTATTTTTAACTGTATGCTTATAATTTAAGTCACAAAACAGTCTTGTCTGATACTCTCTCTTTCCATAATTAGATCTCGTCATATAATAAGCACTTGGCTTAGCCGCCCCTCGTTCCTTCCTGAGCAGCTCCTTCGCAAGGTTCGTCGGAGAGCCAGCACTTAGGAGAAAGCGAGCTCAGTCGCTCAGGGGTGGCGGAAGGAGTAGGAACCCACAGTGCGGGGTGTTACCGGGCAGGTGGGAGTTAAGAGAAGCAGCGCTCGGAAAGCGGCCAGGACGCCTCCTCCAGGAGCAGGCCTGCGGAGGTGACTCCTGGCACACTTTACCTTTTGGCCGCCTCAGGGCTCCTGGCTCACCTGGATGACACTTGCTAGTGGAAGGGGTTTCCTGTGCTGTTCTGCTGTCCTTCTTCGCACGTCCTTTAGACCTCACACTGTCACTCTCCCTTGGGATCCCATTTGCTGTGTCCAGCCGGGCAGCCAGCTGAAGCCCCGTCGGCAGGCGTGACCGCGGCGTGGGAGATGGAAGGGCAGGTGCCCCAGGGCTTGTCCCTCCCCGCGGCATTGCCCTGTCCGAGTTGCTCCGCTCTCACACCTCGAAGGAGAGTGTAAATACTGAGCTGCTTTGTAAGTGTGGTGCCGCTGTGTTACTTAAACTACCGATGAAGGCGGTGTGGTGTGGCTCTGCAGGGTGCGTGACTGCTGCTGGTGCCACATTCCAGTGCAGCGGCACACTCTGCTTCCGTGAGCGCCCACCTCAGCTCAGGTATTCGTCAGCATGAGAGAAATGTATCGCCTTTCCAGCGTTACTGCGTGATTTCAGCTGTTTTCCGTCTCAGTCTACTTGCCTAGGGATGTTTCCTCCTCACCCTCTTCCTCCTCAGCCCCTCCCCACCTCTGTGACACTGACCCTGGCTAAAGAAGCAACTACGTCCTCTTCCCACGTGAGGAATGGTCGTCTACATTAGAGACGCTTTTATTTTTAATCTTTTCGAGAGAAGGTCCTGCTATGTAGCCCAGGCTGGCCTTGACCTTGCTGTGTAGCTGAGCAGACCTCAAGCTTGCTATTCTCCTGCCTCAGCCTCCCATGCACTGGGATTATAGGTGGGCTCCCACCTGCCTGGCTCCATATTAATGACTCTTAAATGTGGATACTTATGAGACTTCGCTGTACGACTTTATTTTTGGTCTGTATGTTTAACATGCAGCTGAAGACTGTCATGCACTTTGTTGGCATTGGATTCAGGTTTTTGTAAATTCAGAAGTTCTGTAGATCTTCGCTGACACCCAGGCCATGTCAGGGGTCTGCCAGGGCTGTGCCCCACTGCAGCCTCCTCTGAGGTTTCCGGACACCCAGGTGAGGGCCCTCCTTCGCACATCTTGGTCCTGCACCTTCATGCTGATTGGCATTGAAGAGTCGGTTCCCTTGCACTTTCGTGTTGTTTGGTGCCAGGATTCTTTCAGCATCATAGAATTAATAATGCCTTGTTTTTATCACTTTGCTAAAATCATAATCTCACATTTACAAGATATTTTTCCCCAAGGGATTTCTAAAAAAGAAATCATATTAAATAAAACCCAGAAGTTAACCTGCAATCTGAGAAGGGTTTGTGACCCATCTGTCCAAAGCTTGGTGGGGGTGGGGTGGGGGGTGTGAGAGGAAGGCTGCAGGGAACCTGCTAGGCTGCCCAGTGAGGGTTAGTTAGGAAAGCAATGATTTAAAAGTCTTACAGGGTTTTCTAAAGTTAATTTTTATGTCATTTTCTACCTCCATTCCAAAGTTGGGATGTTAGGAGTGTCAAGAGTCCATCAGAGTTTTACCCAGGAAAGGAGGGAAAAGTAAACATCAGAAGAGGAAGCTGGGCACATACCTCCTTCCTCCTGCTCCAAGGCTTCTCCCGCAGGCCGGCTGCACTGATAGCGCCACACCCTGCATGCCCGCAGACGCCCCTCTGCCGCAGGCTACTGTGGAGCTCTCTGCACTGTGCTTCCACCTGCCCCTGTGCATTTCAAGGAAAGATTTTCAGTGCTCCTGGGGCTCCCCGCAGTCACAGCCCTGGCAGAGCCTAAGACAGGGCAGTGCTGTGTTTCACACTTCTCAACAATTTTTTTCTTTTGTTTTGAAACCTTGTCTTCTGCGTGTGCTTCCCGACCACTCAGCCTGGCTCTGCGCTGGCCCCCGTGCTCCCCACCTTCAACCTAGGGTCCTGTCTGCGTTTGCAGCAGCCGCGATCTCTGTCTTCTTCCCTTTAGTCAAGAGATTACTTCCGGGCTACTACCAGCCAATTACAGGTCCACGCTACATAAACCAAGACTTTGGTCTTTAAATGAGGACTGAGACACATACATTCCTTTGGCACTGATACCTTGCAGAGGGGTATTTTGTATTGAAATTTTTACTGTACGTATATTATGGGTACCTGTCCATTAATACATGTACGTCATTCTCAGAAGCACATGATGTGCTAGGTTTTCTATCAGCCTCATGCTTATGGTCAAATAACGGTAAGGGCAACCTTAATAATGAATCACATCATTGAGTGCTTCTTAGATGCTGAGTGCCTGACAGGCATCAGCTCACCATATCAGCTATTCTGCAGTGTCCTCACATGGGGAGCCGCATGTTGCATGTGAGAAAGCAGACCTAGAGAAGAGGAATGGTTTGCCTGAAGTTACATTTACAGCAAGCGGCAGAGACAAGATATGAACCCAGAAAGACTGTACGCTGTAGATGACCTGAGCTCTACTATGTGTTTTCACTTATTTTCCCCTGGGACACTTCCACAAAATGCAAAAGAGCACCACATATGTCAAACTACAGAATTTATGTATATTTCCTTCCCTAAGCTCTTTATAACAGGCCACAATGATGCTGAGGCGGGAGCATCGCCACAAGTTTAAGGCTAGCCCAGGCTACATAGTGAGTTCAAGGCCAGCCTGACCTACATAGCAGATCCTGCTGCCACCAAGCACAATTCTCGATTTGAAAAGACTTTCAAGTAGAGTAACTGCACGTTTTCGCCAATAGTGGGCTACCTACAACACACTGAGCATTGTATAAAACAGTGGTCCTGAGAGGTTATGTTACTGGGGCAACGAGGCCATGCTGGCTCAGGTAATTACATTGTATTATGCTTGCAGGACAAGGGTAAAGCACCTAACAGTGGCTTCTCAGAGCACATCGCTGTCATTAAATGGTGCAGTATGGTGAGGCAGCGCAACTGCAGCAGCTCCGAGTTCCTCCAGGCGTGTCGTCACCCTGCTCCAGAATTCCCACCGAGCTTGTTCAGTGCCTCTTCTGTGTTTGTTTATTTACACATCTTATGGCCTACAAGGAACTCTTTTTAGTCTATTGCTCACTGTGTTATGTGCAAAAGACATTGGTACTATTACAGTCAGACTGTTTTGATGTTTTAATTTATAGCTTTTTTCCTTTCAAACAGGAGCAAAATTTATTGGAACTTTCCCCATACCAGACACCTACAACCCAGATGATGATAAAATATATTTCTTCTTTCGTGAATCATCTCAGGAAGGCAGCACTTCTGACAAGGCCATCCTTTCGAGAGTTGGAAGAGTTTGTAAAGTAAGATATTTTTATTTATTTTATTTCAGGCATTATATATATATATATGTATATATATATATATATATATATATATATATGAAACCATAAACCATGCAATGTGGAAATAAAAATGACTATTATTTAAAATTTGTAGGATAGATTCATACTATCATATTTGTGTGATGTTTGAGACCCAAAAGTGAAAAGAGAAAAAAAGGATTGTGATTCTCGATTCTCAGACACTGCGGTCTGTTTTCCAGTGCCGGCACGGGTGCCCCTGAGCAGTTTATCCTTTCACTGCAGGGTTTCCCCAGCAAGGTCACCGCATTGCCCAGAGCCAGGGGGGTAAAATGTTTTTATAGAATCTTAAACAATTGTTTTTTAAAACTGAAAGGAACTTTTCATATAATCAATAGGTAGCCTAAATATTAACAAAGTCACATCCTGTGTTTTTATCAAAACACAGACCTCACATGTGAAATTATGTATCTTTACAAGGACCGTATGAATTTAAAACATGGTCATTTGTTTCACCATATTAAATACTTTCTAGACCATTAATCTCTGTTGGGTTCTGAGAGAAAATAAAGAGGGAAAGCACATACCCCAAGACACTGCAGCTTTTTCAGTAATGTCCTTTCATGCAAGTTGTATTAGATGCAGGACCTAGGGGGTCCTTCTGCTCTGTGTGTCAGGCTTTTGTTGGGTGGAACATGAGCTCTAAAAAATAACACTGCTACTGGAGCCAGACTTCTGATCTTGGGATATTATTGTTTAGTTTGGATTTGTCCCCACTGAAATAACCTTTCATGAATGGACAGGTACATGCATCGTAAACACAGTCACTGAGGGCAGGCGCTGTTAAGCTCATAAACACTCTCCACGGGAGGCTTGCTGTGGTCCTGTGCAAGCGTTTCCTTTTCTTCCATGAGCCTGTCCCTTTTCTTCTCAGTCTGTGCCCTCGGGCTCCTGAACACCTCCAGGGATGGAAATAACAAACCATCGCTGCCCTGTGAGGTGCTAATGCCAAGGTGGCTTTTGTAGGCGGCCACCTTGTGAGAGAGCCCAGAGCCCTCTTCACCAGCTGCCCTGGCCACTGTTCCATGGCACCCTTGCCCCGGGAAAGGCGGTCCCAAAGGTATCCTCCTGCCAGCCGTCTGAGGAGGAGCAGCAGTTTTTCCCACAGCCTCTCCTGGTATGGAGGCTGGTGTGGGGTCGTGTGTCAGGGCATTGGGGCTCCGGTCTCCAACAGCAAGGGACCTGCACTTTGACACTCTCTGTGTAAGTGAGCTGTGTTGCACAAGTCCAAGTTGTAATGTGTTACAGTCAACTAAATGTATCTCAAGGTCACCCACATAGCAAGTAAGTTTGCTATCTGCCAGGCACTCCATGGCTCATTTCCTGATGGTTCTGACCCACTAGATAGTGAGTCACTCATATTCAGATGAGACAAGAGCTTTTTTTTTGGAGGGGAAGGTACCAGGAATTGAACTCAGGACCTTGTGCTTGCCGGGAAGGTGCTTATGCCACTGAGCTATATCCCCAGCCCTAGTCATTCATGTTCAAATAACACTTTTATCCGCATAAGTATAATCTTAAAGGTGAAGAAATATCTTCAAGTGTAGCTGAATCTTTCATAAATGTCTGTATTGAAAGTATCACTGGACGCTCAGCACCAGCCATGAAGGATTTCTTCGAAGGCTGAGCAAACTCCTGCTGAACAGAAGGGCAGAGATATTCAGCAAATGAGTCTCCCTGCCCAAAACAGTGAGACCACACAGGAAGGCTTTGTCCTGCTGTTCTTCTTGGTTACAAAGCCAGTAACCTGTGAGATCAAAGAAGCACACATGACAGGTAAATTTGCACGAGGGACTGGGGTGCCTCGCTTAGCGTGTTTGCTTAGTCACTACCAATGGTTCAGGAAACACCATCATTGAAGCTGTTCCCTGTGAGCATGACCCCGTGGTCTAAGGTTCCTAATATCTTATTCTAAACACTTTCAATACAGATTCTTATTTGTAGCACAACTGGTCCATGTTTCCAAATTTTACTTAGTAATTTAGGATTAAACTGTACAAAAACTGAACACTTCCAAGTGGAGATGTCGATAGCATTGATCTGAAATCAAATCTTCATATGTGTAGGTATAGATATAAGTATATAGGTGTGTCCTACGAAACAATGACACATTTAGTAGCGATTGGAACAGCTGAGTCACACGGCGGTTGTGCATTACTTTCACATACAGACGCTCCTGACATTGTGCGAAAGTTATTCCTCTCTTCACTTCCTTTCCTTTTACCCTCAAAAGTCATCACAACATTTTCTCCACTTTTAAAAAATAATAATAGAATGCGTGTACATTATGAAAAAACGATTGAGCCTGACAGTTAAAAGAAACTGTTGAAGACAGAAGAGACCATGTTAGAGAGAGGCAACACTGGTGCTTTCCTGAGGTACCACGCTCTTTTTGTAACTTGGGGTTCTTTGCCTTACCCGTTGGCCCCACCATTTCTCATGGTCATATTTGGAAATACTCAGGTTTAGATCTTTCTGTTATTGTTGTTTGCTGTCATTTTTAGCTGAATATTTAGGCTCAGTGAAAAAATGCTGACAATTTAGGAATTCTCTGCCTCTTCAGTTACTGAGCTAAAATAATTGTGTTGATCTGTGGCAAACTGTACTTTTTGAGATCTACCAAAAATATTAAGAGGCTGAATGGATTACAGAGATTGGTGGGGAGTTTTAGTACTAGGCAAACATCACCCAAAAAAACGACTAAAGGATTGTAATTCATTCATTATTTCCACAGTAGCAACACCTCACCAAATAACAGTGTGAAATGTGGTGCACTAGGCGGGTACTGCAGATAATAAGCCTCAGGATTTTTTTTTCTGAAACCTCAAGGTATCGTGAGGGTACGAGATACATGCAACATGTGATCAGAGTACACGGTAAATGTTTTAAGTTTTTAAAAATTTGCTACAGCAAAAGCCACATTGTCATTAATCCCTCTCAAAGTACTTCCCCTTGTTTCCAGTGGACTATACTTACCCCTTTGTTATGGTTTGTGTCTGGGTGTCCCCCATAGCCTCATGCAGTCATGAGGCGGGCTTCTAGAGTTTATGATTGATCCATGATCCAGTACTGGGATTATGAGTGTGAGTGCTACACCTGCCCTGGGGTGGGTAATTTGCATATAGTATCAGGGAGGGAAAGAACCTTGCTCCCCACCTACTCCTCCCTTTTGCTCTTGTTGCTTTTGGTGTTTTCTGCCACCATGAATGGTTGCCTTGTGCCATGTGTCACCCTCCCCTGGAGCCAGCTGTACATAGACTGAGGTCTTCACAGACTGTGAGCTAAATAAACATTTCTTCCTTAATTTTGGGTGTTGGGTATGTTGTCTCAGCAATGAGAGAAAAGTAACTAAGACACCCTTCATTCTCCCTACTTTCTGAAGTAGTTCTGGATTGCTCTTTCATGAGTATCTTTATGAGGTGTGGTCAGAAATACAGGGAATGCTGCTGCTGCATGCCCTCCAACAGAAAGGCAGCTCATAAAACAGAACAGTGTGTCCTCATCCACCGTATTCACCGGCTCTGACACCCTGTTACTTATAGCTCTTCCCCAAAGTCAAAATGACCATGAAAGGGAAAGGTTTCAAAACATCAAGGCAGCCATACAGGGTACAACTAAAGACCCTCAGGAAAGAGGAACTCCAGAGATGCTGCTGCAAGTGTCAGGAAACATGGGATAAGTACGTTCAAAGGGGAGAAGGTATTTTTAGAGGGGTCAATGGCAACGTGTCTTTCAGTGTAATACATTTTAAAAATTTAAACATTCACCGTATTCTTCGATTGCCTTTGTAAACAGATAATCATAGCACAGTGTGGTAGATGCAGAACCCACTGGGAACCTCAAGCATTCATGGAACTCAGAGCATTGTGCTAAGGAGGGGGAGGACCACATGGAGGACAGGCATTTTGGAGGACAGACCAGCATTGTCAGAGAGGGTTTTGCTCACAGAATGTGAAATCTCACAACTATAACCCACGGAGAATGTGGGAAGTGATCTCTTCTGAGTTTAGAGTGGTAAAGTGTACCATAGAAAGCCTTCCTTCCATGTGGGCAAGTGTGAACCCTGTCTTGCAGGAAATGAGTTATTTAATGTTTAAGGCAAAGAACTAACAGGATAGGTAGATGTATTTGGAAACAATTTGAAGAATGTGACAGCATTAAAAATACTTGTGACTAGGAGTCTTATTAGGTCCAAAGATAATAGGAGTAGGGAGATAAAGTTAAGTTCAAGAGATTTTTCCAGTAAATTCTATGCATTTGCAGATTTCTAAGTGGTCTTTCCTTGGCATTCTTTGATTAATTCCTTTGTAGAGACTCACGCTGTCTGGTGGAGTGTCTGAGATGATGGTCGTGGTCTCTCTACGTACCCACCACAGTGGCCACATGACTGTTAGCGCGAGTGAGGGCCAGCAGGCCTCAGGGCCTGAACGTTCAGTGCCTTCTACTTCCTCTGTGCTTCCTTCCAGGAGGGGAGATGCAGCTGGGGGACCATCACTCCTGTATTCCTGACAGTTGTTCTTTCTAGAAGATTAAGAAAATGCACAAAACAACACATTTTGATGAGATAGGAAACAGCACTGCTTAGGGACCTAGAGTTTACATTTGGGCATGAATTTGGTGGGCTTTAGGATATGCTGACACACTTGAAATGGAACCTGAGGCTCGGTTGTGCCTGGAGTTATACATTAAGAAATCACCATGAGCTTGGCATCATTGCACTGTCTGAAATTGCTTAGGAAGCTTTGTCGTATGAGGTCAAAGGCAAAGATAGAACCCGAGGGACCACAGTGCTAGGAAAGAGCAAATTGCCCTCAAAGACAGTTGAGGAGAAACTGGCAGCCTGGTGTGCCTGGGAGGGCGTTGTCACACCTCAAGAATAAAGGCCACTTGAAGAAGAAATTGATTTTGCACACCAGGAAAGAGGCCAGACGGTTATGAGTAGGCAGCAGGTATCCGTTTTGCCAGTGAGGACATCATCAATAAGCTTGCCTGAATGATACGAACATTCAACGTGCAAACAGGCTTGCTTCTCCCACTGTACTTCTCACTCTCCCGGTTTACTGACCTAGAAAGTGGGGCCCCCACCTCATTAGGGTTACTTTACTGAGCACATGGTGCTGCCACGTGAGAACATGTGGATTTGGGTGTGGCAGACATCAGGAAGGTGTGGAAAGCAAGAGGGCCTTGGAATCCTGCTTTTCAGCTTGTCACAATGATTGTAAGAGAGGGACATGTGCAGAATGTGGACACCTGGTCATACGCCAGGGAGTTCATGATGAGAACCACACACATGCACATGGATGCACACACACATCACACCCACACACTTCCGCAGCCGGTTCAACTTGACAGTGATTAGAGATGGGAGAGGTGGTGGTGTGGTGTGTACGAGGGTGTTAGTGGCAGCAAGTCCCCGAAGCTTACTGGGAAGTGATGGCATTTTATTGGTTTGAAAGGTTGAAATTACTGTCATCATGCTGCCTTCACTTCTGAGAATATTTGTACTTTCAAGAGTGGATCTTATTTCTGGATATAGTCAAAATCATTTGGATCCATACATGGTGAAAATCTGGTACACATTTGAATTGTGCAAATTTTGTTTATGAGATATGAATAAGAGAGATATTGTAAACTAAGTTAAGTTGCCTTAAAATACAATTTTTTTCACATGACAAAATTGATCAGTGGCAACCCGAAACAGTGTCCCTGCGTGGAGATGCCTCGCACTTCACCTGTTTACGTCCTACACGGCACACGCATTTCGTAGGAACTACTTCTTGGTGGGCCACTTAGGTAGTGATTTTTCTCATTTGAGGAAGGACCTCAGCCTTGCCTGACTCCTGGACCCTCGTCGGGCTCCGTGGTGCCTAGACCCCGCTGACCTGTCCACCTGTGAAGCCCTGGGCAAGCGGCTGGCTGCTGGCTGGTGACAGACGACAGGTCTGCCTGGTGGGCTGTTAGCCCTGCCTCGGGCAAAGGCATGTGCCCGTGGGAGCTGAAGCGGGGAAGATCTGTGTCTGTTGCTTTGCAAGTGGCCTCTCAGGTGCCGCTGTTTATGTCTGTGACGTTTCTCGCCCTGTGTGTTTCCCTGTAAATTAACGTGAGGAAAGGCCCATGCCCTCCTGCGCCCCCGGCCCTTCCACCTCCAAGCTGCCTCGCGTTACTTTAGATTCTGTTCCTTTTTGGAAGCCTGGTCCTGAGGTTTATCAAGCCAGCCCGCTGTGGAGTCCAGCTGCTGGTTGTGCCAGTTCGCGTTTCTGTTTTGCACTGTTTCCTCCTGTCGGTGCCAGGAATTCCATTCGAGGCTCCATAGAGCTGGCTCTGGTCTTGTTAATGCCCTTGTGCCAGCTCCACGTGCGTCTGCTTTGATGTGTGGCCCAGCACGGGCACTGCCTGTGAAGGTGTGTTTTCAGGCCATGACCCTTTCCGCATCTACCAATGTCCCGGGGTGCGGCTCGGCGCTGTGTTCAGCATCACTCACCACCCGGTGAGAGACTTAGCGCGTCCGCTGCAGACGGAGTCCAGCTGTTTCCTCCTCAGAACCCGCGAAGGGACTCGAGCTGTTTGATGTAGCCCCCAAGGAATGAGCTCGGGTCCTACCTGAAGGACTGCTACACAGGCCTCCATTCACCGAATGACTTAATCTTCTGCGTCTTAGAAACGGGATTCTTTACCATAATGAATTATGCAAGTCTGCGCTGCTAATGTTTATGAGTTTTTGAAGTAGTTAGAAAAACATGTGGTCTATTTCCACTTGCCTTGTCCTTCTCCAATGGCAAATCACAAACACTTGTCTCTAAATACTAGAGTATTTTTTCAAGAAAATTTTTTCCTTGAAGGCCTCTGTAAAACTTATTCCTTAAAAACTGCTGTTTTCAGTGGCTGCTGTAGAATATTTTAATTTATTTTTTTTACCCCCCCCACTCTTTTAACTTAGATGTTTGTATTTGTATATTTTTACTTCCTTTATTACTAAATATCTCATGACTATTAGTAGTGGATGAAATAAAATACTCTACCCCTTGACTGTCGAGCAATCTAGAATTTATTTTGGATTCCTAAGTATCAGAAAAGACACTGAAACCTTTTAAAACAGTGAAAAGCAAATGCTAATAGACAATATGCTGGTAAAGAGGAGAAAGATGAGCTGGTATGGCGGCCCATGCCTACAATCCTAGGCAGTACTCAGGAGGCTGAGGCAGGAGGATTGAGAGTTCAAGGGCCAGCAGGGAAACTCAGAGAGATCCTATCTCAGAATTACAAAAGAGAGAAGGGCTGGGAATACCGCTCACTGGCAGACTACCTCCGGCTCTGTCTGCAGCACACACAGTAAATACGCACACGAATAAATGAACCCATGAAGAATTAAATAAGAAAACATAGGAGAAAGGTGACAGTAAAGTTCCCTTTTTACAAAATACAAAGCCCTACCACAACTTCTCTTCCCTAGAAAATAAGTAACAAGCTGCCTTCTTTCTCTCTACGTCCCACGTGGTTTGTGGTTGTCTCCGCCTTGTTTCTACAGCATGCTTACCTGAGAAGATGACCAGAGTTGACACCGCTGGAGGCTCAACTCACAGACCTCTTCTTAATTAATATTATTGTCGTCTTATCTATTTTTTTTTGCTTTTTCCTTTTCGTAGTCAGAAGTTTTTCTTTGTCCCAGTGAATCAGTTAGTTGGGTAAACATAGTTATTGCAAAGGAAAACCCGTGGACCGCATGGGCCAGTTCAGTTCCCTTCCGTGCGCTAGTGAGTGTGACCTCACCGTCCAGGAGTGTGCGTGAGGCCAGGATGCCGCTGTTACGTTCTTTCAGTGTAGCTGTGCATTTAAATCTATGTATGACACACTTCTCAGTGAGGTTCTTATTCCAGTTCCTGCCATTATTATTTACACATATAGCCACATGCAGACCATTCATTCAAATTTTCAAAGAAGCACCCCAAATCTGTACCTAGCAGCAGCTCAGAGGAGCTGCAAGGGGACTGAGAGGTGACTCTGAGGGACGGCAGTGCCGGCCTGTGCCTCCTGTGTCTTCTAGCACAGCATCAGCCTCTGACAGGTCTGCTGGTATACCTCCGACCAGGACTACCTAAACCCCAAGGTGCAGCTTGTCTTATAAAAGAGATTGGATAGTGAACATGACTGATCAAATACAAATCTTAAAAAAAAAAAAATACAAAGATGCTAAATTTCCTTCACCTTATATGTTAAATGTTTATAAAATGGTCCATGGAAATGCTGTGTGGTTGCCTTTGTGACTGCCCTAGTGATGCAGCGGTATTTCATCAACTGATCATGCCTAGAACAAGCTGGGTGCTGTTCATTTAAGCTAAGACCTCGGATAGACGGAATTGGGAGAACAGCTGAGTCTGCACTGAATTATGCAGGGAGCACGTGGAAGCTGTGCAGATTACAGTTTTCAGAGTGTTTCACACAATCACATTCTTTTACCTGCAGACAGTGGCACTAGGCAAAAGTACTGCATTGTGGAAAAGGAGATAAACGTGTAGGTTTTAATTTCATCATTCAACCTATCTTTGTCTTTTAAAGTTCTTAAAGGTGTGGCCTTCTCCAGTGTCTGTTAGGAAAAGTCTGCTGCCCTTCACTGAAACCCAAGATCTCTGACCGCACATTACATTTGGGATACCAGATGCCAGCCGAGTGTGGTGGTGCACACCTGTAATCCCAGCACTCGGAAGGCTGAGGCAGAAGGATCATTGTGAGTTCAAGCCCAGCCTGGGCTACAAAGTGAGCTCAAGGCCAGCCTGAACTGCATAGCGAGACCCTGTCTCAAAAAGACAAAAAAAAAAAAAGGATACCAGATGCCATGTTCTCAGATGCCTTGGAGACTTCATTGGTTTTACAGACTAGTCACAATGCAAGACCAGAGAAAGTCAATGCCACATCTAGTTTTTCCAGTCTTAAAGGATTATTGCCCAGTATATGGATGGAAATGACAATATTTATGAAGTGCAGAGTGGTCCTTGGCCAGGATGGTATGTACAGATAAAACCCAGCATAGTGACAAAGGTAAAAGACACACTCAATAAAGGTTCATGTGTGGCAGGTTTGAGCCACTTCATGTGACTGTGAGATATGTAAGAACTGGAATTGCTGGGATGGTAGGGAACAAAGCACATCTCACTGACCCACCTGCTCACAGGCATGTGCTTAGCGCACCATAGCGACCAAGGTCCATAGTTAACACTTAGTCAAGTGTCTCAGTAGCTCTATGCATTGTCATCCAATTAATCTCTTTAAAAGTTAGAAATGCTGCAAACGTACAAGGCTCCACGGAAAAAGGAAACAGCGCTGGAGTAGGTGTCCCCATGTGCAGCCCCGAGCGCACAGGGTCAGGCCTGTTTACATCTCATGTCTGTGTCACTCCCTACCTAACGTCTGAGTCTCAGTGAGAGGATGTCAAGACTTCAGCTAACCTGATCACAAAGAGCCCTGACAGAGCGAGACCCAGAGAGGTGGCGGTGACTAAACGCTGCTGACTCTGACATCTCAATAATGAATCTATTGTGTGAGCGAGACCAGTGTATTCTTTAGAACTTCACCAAAATAAGCAAGGAGGTGACAGTTTACAGAAGTGCCTTTCTTCCTTTCAGCTCTGCTCTGGGTTTACGTTCTCAGGGTGGATTGAGTGGATTTGCAAACAAATCCTGGGCCTACAGCGGGTAAACAAAGTCAGCCCCACCGACCCCTGCCCGTGGGGGGAGCAGCTCCTAGTGGACTGAACTCTGGCACCGGGTCACAGCCTGGGGTGCGTGCATGTTGCCATCCGGTCATTGTAGCTGAGACCCCTGCCTGAGACCTGTCACTCAGCCACCACTCTTTCCCTGCCAAAGCCAGGTGGCTTCCCTGCTCGCTTGGCCTTTCCCTCCCATCTTTATCTTTGCCTCCCTGGAGGGCTGTGAAAGCTGTTGAGTGGGTGGGCATGAGCATTTAAACATTGTTTTCTTAAAGGATTACAATTTCCAGTTGTCAGGTTATAAAATACAGGTGCAGTGTACGTCCTACGATGGCCAACAAATATCGAGCTGGTGGGATAGAATTTTCTCGTGGTTACCATTTTGTAGCGCTGATGACTGCAAACCAGCAAGGGAGAAATATCTGAAAACAGACATCTCTTGTCACTTCTATGTACCCAAATATTTAAAAGAATGTACATAATTTCAGAATGAAATCATGCCGTGTACAATTGTCAAAGGAAAGTCTGTGGACAAAAATTTAAATATGTGCTTACATTTTAGCAAATATAATTGCAGCTCTTAACTCTCTGATGGGATAAGATAGTAAATCAAAAGTAGACCCTGGCATTCATATTCACGACTGGTAAGTTTATGTATATGGAATCAACACTAATTTTAGTACTCACTGCTGACCCTCTCAAGATGTATAAATATAAGGAAGGAAAATTTAATACCATACATATAAAAATCAGGCACAAGCCAGGCATGGTAATACATACCTGTAATCCCAGCACTCAGGAGGCTGAGGCAGGAGGATGGCTGTGAGTTCAAGGCCAGCCTGAACTGAATGGAGTGACCCTGTCTCAAAAAACCAAAATAGAAAAAGCATGCACAACATTAAATTTTTAACAAGGGCTCTGCTTAATACAACTAGAGACCTGTTTAAAACTAATGTGACTAAGAACTACATCACTTTAGAAGATGTAAATCAAGGATCACAAGAAAGGTGAAGAAAGAACTTACCTTGCATTTTAAAATTCACTTAAAAGTCCATTACTCTAATAATTCCATATTTTCTTACTGGAATCCTATTGTACTCAAAGACAGAATTCATTATAATCTTAGAAGAAAGCATCAATAGTTTTGCCCATTCATTTTAACCTCTAGACTCATATTTATGAAATGATCTGAGGATGTGAGTGCTATGGTTTGTGTCTGGATGTCTCCCCAAAGCCTCATGCAGTCATGGGGCGGGCTTCTAGAGTTATGACTGATTCATGAGTGTGAGGGCTACACCCATGCTGGGGCAGATAGTTTGCATATGGAAGGCAGGGAAAGAGGCTGCTTGCTGCCGCTCCTCCCTTTTGCTCTGGCTGCTTTTGCTGTCTTCCCCACCATGAACTGTAGCCCTCTGCCAGTGCCACTCTGCTTGGAGCCAGATGAATATGGACTGAAACCTCCACAAACTGTGAGCTAAATAAACCTTTCCTTCCTTAATTCTGGATGTCAAGTATTTTGTCTCAGCAATGAGAGAAATGTAACCAAAACAGAATTTGGTACCAGAGAAGTGGGGTCTTGCTGTGACTGTACCTGACCATGTGGTTCAAGAGCCTTTGGAAATGGCTGGTGGGAAGTGTTTGGAAAGGTTCGAAGATGACGCTTGAAAGAGTAGAGCTGGAATGCCTTTGGCTGTTCTGTGTGGAAGATACTGGTCAGAGCTCAGAAGACCAGAAGACTGACAGAAATCCTGCCCACAAATACCAGGTGCAGGAGGTTTCTGCTGGGAAGAAGGATTGCATTGGGTGCTGGACTCCAGACGATGTATGTTATGGTTTTTTTGTTTGTTTGTTTGTTTTTTCTGGTACTGGGAATGGAACTCACGACCTTGTGCTTGCCAGGCAGGCACTGTGCCGCTGAGCTAAATCCTCATCCTCTAGATGACGTATGTTATGGTTTGGCAGAAAGTTTGTCTGCATTTTGCTTGTGTCCAGATGCTTTGCCTGAGACTGAGATTAAGGGCAGTGAACTGATTAATCTGGCAGAAGAAATTTCAAGAGAGTCGAATTGGGGCAGTGGCATGGCTATTGTTGGGGGCTTTTAGCCAGATTTATGCCGAAAATCAAGAACAAAGAGCCCAGCAGGATGACTTAAAATGTTGTGACCTTGGCCAGAAGGAAGCTCCAGTAAAGCTGTGGACTGCAAAGATAGAGGTGAGGAGATCTCCACTGTTGAGGAGGAACAGGAGAATACAAAAGATGGCCTGAGGGCACCACAAGAAGCAGCAAGATTCCACCCTTTGCAGCCTCAAAACTGCAAAGATGAAAGACTTTGCTTTGAGAAGAAAGCTGCAGAGTGCCATGTTCCAGAATGGTGGCAGCATAGAGAATTTCTTTCTCAGAATCAGGTTCAGAGTGCCCAGCAATCCAGGCACTCAACTCCTATGACCAAGAGAGAGGAAAGCTTGGCTACTGCTCCAGGTGGCAGCAGGCCTTGTCATCACCCACGTGGCGCTGGCTTTAGGTGCATGCAGAATGCAAGAGCTCTGAGGTTAAGAAGGCTTCCACCTAGATTTTAGAAGGCCTGGGAGGCCAGGCAGTGTGCCCCTGAGAGGGCAGTGTGTGAGGCTGTGAGTGTGAAGTGAAAGGAACACTGGAGACCTCAGAAGTTTAGAGAAGCCAGGACCGTGGATCATCTGAGGAAGGCTGCGAGGAGGGAGCAAACCAGGCCTAAGAGAGAAGCCATGGAAGTGTAACCATCAGAAGTGCTGTAAGGGTCAAGTCACTCAAGCCTTTAGGAGTTCATAATGTGCCACAAGTTGCTTCAGATGCTGGATGTGGAATTATATGTTAGCTCTGCTGGATGTTGGACTTGTTTTGGTCCCAATGCTCTGTATTCCCCTGTTTGTACCTTTTGGAATGGTAATGTTTATTTTGTGCCATTAAATGTTGGAAGTGTTTAACTTTTCGTTTGTACAGGGGCTCACAGATAAGAGTTTGCCTTACATCTTGGAGGAGACTTGGGGCTTGGACTCGTCAGCAGTGCTGAAACTGTTAGGAATTTGGCAACTCTTAGAGATGGACTAAAATGTCTTTTACATAACAGGATGTACATGAGTCTTTGGGGGGCCAGGGATGGAATGCTATGGTTTATGTCTGAATGTGTCCCCAAACCCTCATGCAGTCATGGGGCAGGCTCTTAGAGTTTATGATTGATCCATGGGTGTGAGTGCTATATCCGCCCTGGGGCGGATAGTTTGCATATGTAAGGGAGAGAAAGAGGCTGCTTGCTGCCGTTCCTCCGTTTTGCTCTGGCTGCTTTCGCTGCCTTCTGCCTCCATAAACTGTAGCCCTCTGCCATGTGCCACTCTGCCTGAAGCCAGCTGAGCATGGACTGAAACCTTCACAGACTGTGAGCTAAATAAACCTTTCCTGCCTTGATTTTGGGTGACAGGTATTTTGTAGCAGCAATGAGAGAAAAGGAACCAAGACAATGAGCATTAGAAATAACCTACATCAAGATAAGCCTGTCTTCACATCTATAAACATTTGAAATCACCCACCAGCTAGCTGGAATGCAGCTTGAACAATGATACCCAGTCGCAAAAGAGCAGGGTCTGAACCATAAATTTCTGAGCAGTCGCACGCATGCTCATTACTACAGGGCTGCTGCACAGAATGTACTGTGTGGTTTTCAAAAACAAAATGCAGTTTCTCTTCTCTGCTAGTTATTGAACCTGTCAGTTCTCCATCAGATATTTAGTAACTCGCGGTCACAGTGGCCTGGTGGTGAAGCCTCCCTTGATGGTACCTGTTGACTTTCACAGCCGTCTCCTTCCCTGTCCCTGGTCTTCATCCACACCGAATCTGCCCTGGTCCTCCCAATGTGTTCGGGCCTCCCCCACCCCAGTCCTTTTACTGTCCAGCACCTGGCTGACTTCCAGAGCGAGTCACTGCACATGTCCTGTGACCCCACGCTGCCAGCCTGGACGCAGTGTTAGCCCAGCGCTCGAGGGCTGCTGTCCTCACTCACTGTCCCCTCCGGAAATGTCAGAAGAGAGTCGCTCCTCGGCTCACTGCAGAGGTTTCTAAAGTCTCTACCAGTTTTACCTTTTAATGGTGGTTTGATGAGCGCCCGACCGTGTTTCCGGAGCCTGTGGACCAGGCATCTCTGACCTGTCTGAGTGGCTGTGGGTGAAGGTAATGAGGAGACCCAGGAAGAGATTAAACTGAAGACAACCAGCCAAGAGCTACAGCACATTTTGTTACCACAACCAGCAAGCCTGCCTGTGCCCGGGACAGAGTGCTGCTGCGGGGAGAGCCTTTTGTTGGTTCTGATTGTACATGTGTCGGGGGGCGGTAAGCCGTCGGTACCCACGAGTCAGGCCGCACACATTTCTACACTGAGGTGCACAGTGGTCTGGAGTCCCTTATAGAGCAGTGAGTCCGCCCAGCTCATAAGGTCCGATATTTTGTCCATTGAGTGCACATTTTTAGTTCATGTATGAAACAGTTCACTAAACATTAATGCTTTTACACGTTCGTCGTTCTTTCACCTCGTTGTTTGTTGTAAGAAGTACTCACCTGACGTGAACTCTGCTGCGACCTCAGGCTCTGGCCCTCCTTTGGTTCGGTGTCAGTTTAGTGGCAGGCCGCACGGGCCTCGGGGAGGAAGGAGGCAAGCTGCGGAGGCAGGAGGAGGGCCGCGGAGGCGCGGGTCCCGGCTCTGCCTCCCCGTGGACAGTGCGGCCTGCTGCGGTCCCCGCAGTTTCACGGGGACAGCACCTCCGTGGCGGACCGCGTCTTCTTGGTGTTCTCCCTTTCAGAACGACGGCGGGGGGCAGCGCAGCCTCATCAACAAGTGGACCACCTTCCTGAAGGCCAGGCTGACCTGCTCGATTCCGGGGCGCGACGGGGCGGACACCCACTTCGATGAGCTGCGTAAGTCGCCGCCCCTCCCCTTCCCGGGGGCCCACGGAGTCCCCGCGTGCTGTCACCCCGCGCGGCCGTGTACCTCCGGAGCTGGCGGGCGCGGCCCGCACCGAACTGGCACGCAGACGCGGTGGGCAGTGGCTCCGGCGTCAGGGGCCCAGCTTAGCCGGGGGAGTGGGCGTCCGCGATGGGCAGGAGGCAAGGGTCGGGACTCAGCGCCCAGCACCCTGTGCAGGCTCGCGGGGGCTTGCCGGGAACTCGGTGCCTCCCTCGACCGCTCCGTCCCCGAGGCCTGCGAAGGCAGAGCTGCCCGCCCCCGCCCCGTCCCTGTTTGCTGCTCCTCTAGCTAATTGGAGAAGGAATACGTCTAGCTGCATATAAAGGTATCGCCAGGAGCTTTCATCTGCCCAAACTTGCGCACCCACCCCTTAAGTGATTTTGTAAGGAACATGATTTGCACATAATTCACTGTCGACACTGCGTAGGTACACTATAGCCACATCGGTGTAGATCTGGAAGAAGTACTTGAAATGCTAAGTGACACAATTGCAGAGCAGCGTGGCTTTATGCCGCAGAAGGGTAAAATTCTCTTTGGTTTCTGTTTTGTGTGGAATCACAGACTCTTAAAAGTATGCAGTTGTGGAGAATGTGCATTGGATTAGCTCATTTATAAGTGATTGAATTAAACCAAGGAGAGGTTAAGGGTCCAACTCAGGGTCACACAGGGAGAAGACTGACCCTTACCTCCTAAGGCACAGTGTAGCAGCTCTGTACACTTAATTATATGTATAAAACATTTAAAGCTTCAGTTATATTGTGCTATATTAAGAAGAAAACTAAAATACAGTGAAATAAAATACATTTTTTTTCCATTAATAGAAGACATTTATTTACTCCCTACAAGAGATGAAAGAAACCCGGTAGTGTACGGAGTCTTCACTACATCCAGGTATGTTTAACAAAATACTTGCAGTATTTTAAAGTCTGTTTTGAGGGTTTTCTTTTTTTCTCAGTACTGGGGATTCAAGCCTGGCCTCTCGCATGCTAGGCAAATGCTCTACCACTGAGCTGCACCTCAAGCACACCTAGAGAACCTTTATATACACAAAGCCAATATACTGGTATCTTTTTCTCTTTTTCTTTGCAGTAATCACACACTTTTTCATTGTACTGGTCCACTCAGTGGTTCTTACAGATCTCCTAACGTCCACATGAAAACTCCCATTTCTCCAGCCCGTTCTGGCAGCCTCAGAGGTGACTCCCACAGTTCGTGCACCTGGCCTCCAGCACTTCGTGGTTGTTTCCAGCTGTATACTGCATAAAACGTAACGCCATTGCGTGTGCCCAAGAGCATCTCTGAGATACATTCCAGCTGCAAGAGCCACACACAGTCCCTGTACACTGCTCACAATAAATTCGCCCAGGCTTATGGGCGTGGAGGTGGCCTGCGGACACGATGGGCAGGGTTGGGTTCATGAGGTGGGATGCTGTTGGCTTTTCAGATCACATCGGAGAGGGCAGTGTGGCTGTTATGACCCTAGGGGTCTCTGCCTCACCACTTCAGAGGAAGATGGTGTGCACTGCCTGCTCCACAGAGGCAGCCAGTCATGAGAGCAACAGGATTAGCACTGGAGTCTCCTCCTGTCCTTTGCTCTGTCCTTGTCTTCTCTCTGCACAATACCATCTTGTGCACAGTAGTGAGACTCTGTGACATCCTTAGAGGTTTTACTAACATCTTTGAAGCACTGTCAAGAAAGTGCAGTCCCAGCTGTCTTCAT
The DNA here is from genome assembly GCF_000276665.1 of Chinchilla lanigera. NCBI lineage: Eukaryota > Metazoa > Chordata > Mammalia > Rodentia > Chinchillidae > Chinchilla > Chinchilla lanigera. The sequence goes on from NW_004955410.1 coordinate 1,477,909, forward strand.
TTTACTTCATCCAGCGGCTCGCAGCGAGCGGAGCGCGTCTCCCCTCCTGGCACACACTACTGCATTCCACGCATGTTCTTGGAGACGCATTCCCCGCGTGTTCTTGGAGACCTGTTCCACCGCAGTCTCCCTGATCTGCCCTCAATCTTCACCAACATCTGCTGATGTTAGTGTTGGAGAGATGGGAGCGACGGCATGAATGTAGAAGAGATGGCTTTGCTGTGTCTTTTGGAACAAATTCTTAAACTATTTTGTAGCCAATTATAGTTTAAGTTCTTTTTGTGGCCTGATTCTCATGTAGGTTCAGTACCTTGTGTAAAAACTGAAATTCTCTATAGGTTCAGAATGGGTCAGATAACAAAGAAGTATTTGATTAATTACAGACAGGCGGTGAATATTTTGCTGTGAGAATATGGAAGATGCTCTGAGATACAGCTATGTGGGATCTGCTTTCTGCTCATTTACCCTGGAACAGGAAAGACGTAGAATTGCAAGCCTGGCTCCCGCGGGGTCTGTGCCGGACCCTGCTGGCACCTGTCCACGCCCTTTGAAGTCAGCGTGTGTTCCCCGTGCACAAGAGACAGACGTAGGTGCCAGGGAAATGTAGCCCCAGGACAGGCCTTTCTTCCCATCAAATTTCTGCCCACCCAGAGTGTGAGCTACAAGTGAGTTCTTTGTTCTCGGTGTGCTTTGTTGTTCTATTTTTAAAGATGCCCTGAAGACTGAGGTAACGCTGGCGTGATGTCACGTTGTTGCATGAAAGGATGTGACTCACCTGCAGTGAGGCGGTGCCATTGAGCAGCACACTGGGCACCCTCACAGCACACGGGCAGAGTCGGCGTTCTGGCGGGCACCTCTCTCCCCAGAGCTAGCTCCTCCTGGCTGCCTGCTGGTCATTTACCCTTACCTCCTGCTGCCCCCATCAAAGTCACCCGAGAGTATTAATGATTGCGTCACTCAGGCTAGAGCAGTGTGCTGCTTGTCTGTCCTGTGGAGATGCAAATCTCTGAGATCTAAAGAGTGATCTCACAGTCAGGAGCAGGAACTATTGAAAGTTTTATGTTCTAAGAAAACGTCTTTCATTTTCCGTGAACAAAAGCGAAATGTATCTGATGAGTGCTAACAATTTCCGTCATTACTTTGCCAAAAACTATCGAATTCCTATGGAGTGGTTCTGTAACACTACTTCTGAGACTGAGCATGTATCATGACTTTAGATATCAGAGAAGTTACTGTATTCTGAAGCTCAACTCTGGGAGCAAAATGGAAAAAAAAAAAGAGGTTATTTCAACCCTTTTGAGAGTCAGCTTAATAAAAATACTCTGAATATATTATTTAACAACTGAACTTTGTGTTCACTTATTAAAAAATGACATGTGAGGCAATGATTATTCACCTGTCTAAATAATTACCATAGTAAAAGTGGGTAAGGTAACTTCTTATATTGTAAGTTCTTTATAGGGCGTTATTTTATGATAAACGGGTAAAATTAAAGAATATATGGGTAAATATATACCCCTTCCTCTATGTTCCTCTTTGTCCTCCGGTTTTTGGGATACTTTCCTGTCAGTCTGTCCCCCCAGTGTCTGCATGGACATCTGCCTGGGAGCAGCCCGGCTGCGGAGAGCTGGGTGCCCACCGTGGGTCCCCTTGGCTTCCCTACTGCGGTCACCTCGCCCGTGGGCCAGGCTGCTCGGAGACAGGATCCTGCAGCACACAGACACATTTATTTTCCCACAGTGCCTTCCCCAGAGTTGGGTGACACCTGTACTTCTGCACCGGGGAATAGCTGCACCCTGTGTTTTCTTCCAGCTCCATCTTCAAGGGCTCCGCCGTGTGCGTGTACAGCATGGCCGACATCAGAGCCGTCTTCAACGGGCCCTACGCCCACAAGGAGAGCGCGGACCACCGCTGGGTGCAGTACGAAGGGAGGATCCCCTACCCCCGGCCGGGCACGGTACATGTCCACCTACCCACTTCATAATCTTCCTAGTCCCATATTCAACTGCTAACTCCGTTATAGTAAACAATTGTATTCCCCATAGCAGCATATGCTGTTGATTTTTATTTATTTACAGTGACCTAAGAGCATTTCCAGCCCCACTTGAATTTAACCTTTTACTTTGAATAATAATCTCAAGTGGGAGGGAGACTGTGGATCATGTTGTCATGAGCGGACAGCGCTGTCCACAGAGAGTCACACCCCCCCCCCCCGTGGTCTGTAGGTTCATCAGAATGATTTCTTAGGATCTAACCCATGTTGCTTAAATTCTGCCAAACTTTTTTAAACATATTTAATCTCAGCTGCTGAATACTCGAGATCAGTACGACCAAATTTGGAAATGTCTGAAATAATGTGCACATGTGTAAGCTCTCTCCTCCCTTACATCTTTAGTTATTTTTCAATGATACTTGTTTTTTGTTTGCTTACAGTGCTATTTTTCTGACTCCTCCTCATACGTTTTGTTTGGAGTGCTGGTGTTGAAGTTAGGAGCGTGGTATTCTGATGTGAAAACCTGCTACACAGCTATCACGTGTGCTTCTCCTAAAGAACTTTACTATCTTAAATAACTCAGCATTCATAAAATCATTGAAATTATGTTTCACAGTGTATCAAGTGGCTGCACTTATAAAATTTGAGAATGCAAGAACTGGAATGGCCGATAGAAACTATATAATTCCCTCTTATTTACCCAGGAGGAATCTGATGCCCAGAGTAATTAAGTAATTTCCCCTATATTATTTTTGCCAAAAATAGCAGAAGGAAAAGGGGTGTGGGGAGGGTCTCTGGCTGCTCTCCTCTGCTGTGCTCTGGCGTTCGCAGTACCCCGTCCTCCAGTCACTGGATGCGGCAATGAGCATCTCCCCGCTCTTCACCTAACTGCTGACTTTGGTCTCCACTCCAGCCATTCTGTCTGATATGTACTTTTTCAAAGCACTAAAATTTGCGATTCTTCTAATTTCTATTTCCCCATTTCAGAAATTTTATTAAAATATAGTTGAACATTCCCTATCATTTAGTAAATACTTACGTTAACTCACCACATTCTTAAATCATCACAGTGTATTATTATCCCAATTGTACGTAAAAGGGAAAGAGCAGCAAGAGTGCGCGTACGTCCATGGCCTCATAATTGTAGAGTAATTGAAGCATTAACTTAGACCTACCTCCAGATCAGAAGCTCTGGTGTTGCCTCTTCGTACTGATCAAAATGGTCCAGCAGGATCTTTCATGGATCTGTCCTCTCTGCCGGGAGTGATGAATTCTGAGACCTCACCCTACTCATCACTTCCAGCGGCTGCTCGTGGGAGCACACCTGGGTTTTATAGATGCATGGCTCCATAATTTGCTTTCTATGAAACAGTTGCACATTTTACTGACAGCTATTTTACACTTGTGTGAGAAAGTTTGAATAGATAATTCAGGAAAACTCGTTGGCTTCTACACTCTCCGCATCCTCACTGCTTTTAAGATTGAACTCCAGGTTAGCCTGCAGCAGGCCCTGTCCCAGCGTTCCCTCGCAGTCAGGTTCACAGGCACGGGAGCTGCCTGCTGGGCCTACATTAGTGTCTGGGTTTGGACAGGGTGCTGTAATCCCATCATCCGAAAGTCAAACCTAAGCCCCAAGCTCACGGTGTCACTCTACCAGGAAAAGCCTGGGAAGTTCACAGGATACATTTACAGAATTCCTTCCCTTCAAGTGGTTCTTCTGCCCTCTGGTGTCCAAGTAGGGTATCAGAGCAGTTCCTAGTGTGCCGGCGGGCTTCTCTGAATGGTGGGGAAGGGCCAGGGAGGAACGTATGGGAGGCCCACCTGAGAGAACGTACAGAGTCCCTCGTGCAGGGGCTGGTGCAGGTCAGACCCGACACCCTGGAGTCACTCTGGAACCTCAGACTGGGAGAGATCTGCAGAGGCGTGTTTCAGTGTTGATACGTGGTTTATTAGAAATAACTGGCTGCAGTTTTAGTGAGTAACGTAGTGCTGTTCTGCTCAGACATGAGTTTTTAGGACTTCTGCGTGAATTTGGCCTGATGGTCAGTGCTGCTCAGAAGCGAGGTTTGGCTTTTACACGATTATCAAAAAAGGAGCGAAAAGTGCTCATTCCTGAAGTTCAGATGCTCACGGAGCGTACCTTGTACTACTGCTGGCCCACCTTGCCACGGCTTTATTTCTGCAGTGTCTAGTTTTGTTAAAATAATAATTAATTTTAAAATGTATTTCCTTCTAAAGGGTGACTGCTTGCACTGTTTTGTTTATTTTACTTACTTTTAGTTTCAAGCATTAAAAGACATCACCCCGAGAGACCCTCCAGTTTTTGGCAGGGATTGAAAGGAGGTGGTGGAGGTGCTATTATTGATTTCATAGCTTTATTTTACTATGTGGGCACTGGTGAAGGATAAGCACACTGTAAATCTGATTAATAGCTTAAACACCAGTGTAGCCTGTTCTTTCTTTGTATATAGATTTAAATTTTTAATTTCACTTGTGCACGTTTGCCATTCGTGTAGTTTATAGTCACCTTGGGTGCACATAGACATGGTAAAGTCGGCACGTACAGCATGCGAGTTGCTGTGAGGTTCTTCACATAGAGCTTTGAAAGAGAAGCATGCCTCACGGAACGCTGTGGTGTGGTGCAATCCTCCGAACAGCGGGTACAGAGTCCAGCTCTCACCAGTCTCTGCCCGACCCTCTACCCACAGAGCCGTGCTTGCTTTCAGCTCTTCTAAATCTTTTTTTCCCTTGTATGTATGGACTATGGTTGATTTTCTTTTGTTTAATCTTCTTTTTATGTTGGAGGAAGAGACCACATAAAATATCAAAATCACTAAGCTAACCTTTTTCCCTTTATTGACCTTCTGTGTTAATTTCTGAATATCAAGTGTCCTCTTAGTGGAAAAAGGAGGACATAGATGTAAAAATGACCCATAAAATTTGATCAACAAAACATGATGAGATATATCTTGCAAAACAAGATTAAGAGAAACATTGGAATGTTTTGTAAAACTTGTTACATCTGAAATATCCCCTGGATAAACTTTTCTTCTCTAACTCCATCTTACTAATAATTCAGATCTTTATACAATTGAAAGTTTTTAAAAAGTCATATGTATATGTTAACCATTTTATTTTTAATGTAATTTATAACTTAATTTAATAGTCCACTGCAAAAACTATGTTAGACAATGTTTCAGCTTCCACTTAATGTAAAACATGTTCTGTCCCCCACTAAAACATTTCAAGTCTTCATCTCAACAAGAAGCTCTACCTGCTGTGACTTCTCATCTGTGTTTTCCTCTAGGAAAAAAATCAAAGTAAAGGCCTACCTCTGACTTTATGCCACAGTCTGGTTCTTCCCATCCTCCCTTTTCTGCTCTGAGATGAAACCTCCCAGCTCTGGATGTGAGTGTAGATATAACTAACAGTTCTTACTTCCCTTCAACTGTTGTACTTCCTAACATTGTAAAAGACATTGGAAATCATGAGGCTATTGTGATCTAGGTCCCCTGAAAAGTCCATCTTCACAGTGACAGAATCGTGGCCAGCCCTGATCCTGGCGTACCAGCTTTGTGAGAAAGATCTTTTTACTTGAACATACAGGGACATCATCGAGTCTGACCCGGACTTAGCTCACGATTTCCTGCACAAATACAAACCATGACTGGATCAGAACATACAGAAATAGTGTCTCCCAGTGTTTGATAATGGTCTACACAGCAGATGCTGTGGCTCGTGGGTCTTCCACCAGACTTACGAAGATTATTGAGAAATCCCAACTTTTACCATCGTTTTTATTCAAAACTCTAGGCTTTGAGGTGAAAATGGAACACTTGATTTCAGACTTCTTCAGGCATCCTGTTTTCCCCTAGATTTTAGATTCCATCCCATCTCAGCTTCTTTCCATCAGGAGCTGGTAGCTCTCGAATCTGGTGTTCTTACTAAATTAAAGATCTAAAATAGCCAGAAGACAGATTATAAATTATGCCAGCCTCTTGATGCTAGAATGTTGTTTACAAGTCGGATGATTGATTCCCAACGTGGGTAAAACTGGCCAAAGAAAAATACACACTTCAAAAATACCATGAAGAGTTTCCTCCTGCCTTTCATAGTGCTGGACGGTGACAGTCTGAGCAGAGGGACAGAGGACGGTGCAGAGCTCCCTCACAGCCTCGGCTTCCTCTCTCATTCCCACGCCTGCAGGGTGTGGTTGTCGCTGTGCTATCGTTGTTCGTGGATGCTGTGCTGTGATCACACCTTACTGTGTTTTCTTCTCAGTGAGCCCTTCTAATTAATTTAAAACGTGCAGGAAGTTCTGCAGACTTGCGTTCTATGCCTTGCTGGTCTACTCATGCCTCTTGCCTAGGGAATTCTGCTCTCTATTTTCCTTGACACCAGTTCGGCGCATCACCTTCTGTTTACTGGGTGCCGGCCATTACTTTGCCCGGGGCCTAATTTGCTTAAGAAACCTCTAGTCCTGTCCCGGGAGAGAGCAGCAGGGTCAGGACCTGAGTCTTTGCATCCTGGCTTGGAGCCCGCACAGGCTCTGTGGGAGGGACGCCTGGCCGTTGTTCCCGCACCCAGGTCCGGGCTCTGACTCTTCCCAAAGCTAACACAAATTAACCTTCCCTACCGGCCAGTGTGTGTGCGTGCATGTGTGTGTGTGTGTGTGTGTGTGTGTGTGTATGTGTGTGTGCACATTTGTGTGTGTGCACACATGCGTGTATGGCTCTGTGTGCATGTGTATGTGTGCATTTGTGTGTGTGTGTGAGATAGCCCCAACGTGAGATTTGAAAATTAGGGTCTCCAAATTCCCGATGATTTACTGTATTCAGCAGTGTTTTGCTTTTCCTGGTATAAAAATTCTTGTAAGAGAAAAGGACTCTTAAAAACAGAGCGGGTGATTCATCTCTGTACTTCACCGCTGGGTTTCTAGGAGGTCTCATAGGCTGACTCCCAGGCGAATTATCAGGGTGACAAGGTGTTGCCTTCTGCATTTGCATTTTGCATAATAAATACAAAAGCCTGGCTGCCCCTTCTGTGCCACACTTCTGGTCCCTGGGATTTGTTGAAAAGACGCTGAACCTGCAGAGAGAGCCCGCCGCAGCGGGGAGAAGACTTCTAGCAGCTGTCTGGGGCCTGGCCAAGGGCAGAGCTCTCCTTGGATGAAACCCACCTCTCTTCTCTTATCCATCGCTTCCCGCTCCGGTCCTGAAGGCCTTACACAAACATGTGCCGTGCCAAGCACAACACGGTCACACCTAGCCTCGGCCTCCCTCGGGCCCTGTCAGGCGCCTCCTCTGATCTCTCAGTCTTGGGTGACACCGAGGGCTCAGCAAGACACTGGGATCTGAAAGTTCGGCTGATAGCTCCCTTTCCCTTTCCCTTTCGTTCCCCCTCCCCTCCATTTTAAATTGTCCTGGCATGTGCCGGCCCGGCTGAATCGCCCAAGTTAGTTGTACAGCGTCAGAGGCTGGTGGCCAGTCAGGCTGATGGGTGCACAGCTAGAAGTTAAAAGGGCACCGGCCAGGGCAAAGCGCAAGGCTCCACTCTCCTGCAGTGCATGGCTGCGAGAGGAAGTTTTCCTAGGAGTGTTCGGAGGAGACTGCCTGACCGTGGTACCGCATTTCCCAGTACTTTGTGTTTTTCCTTTATGAAACCTTTCTATAATCTGGCCTAAATGTGTCATGTGGCTTCCCAAGTTACTTTTAGATTGCTGTTCCTCTTTGCTATATGGTATCAAAGCAAAAATCCCACCAGATAGAACACACTAAAGTAACAAAATCAGGCTTGCCCTGCCCTGTCCTTTCCTGGACCTGGAGTGCCGTTTGTCCCAGGGTGCACTGTGGACCTAACTTGCTCTGAGCAAGGGCAGGATGCGCGTCTTCCCCACGTCACGCAGCGTGGGAGGACAAGGAGCTGTCGGGATGTCGTGTGTCCAGAGAGCATTTCGTAAAAGTCAGTAGAAACCAGGTTTTCCTTCTCCTCTTCTTCTTTTTCTTAGATTTTATTACACTTTGTCAGAGACAGACAATACGGAAAACTGTGAGATTTATTTCTCTGCTAAATGTTTGTGTCACCATGCGGTGGAACTTTCTTAGGTTAAACTTTCTAATTATTTAAAATTTTGAGATGAAAATTGTGGCTTGAATGTCACAATTTGTTTTTCTGGAAATTTTGGCCACAACATCGCTACAGATGCAATGACAAAAAAGATTTCTTCTCGAGTTGGAAGGCTCTTTCAAGAATACAGTGCAGGCCCAATCTTGCCCCGCCTTTGATTTTCCTGATAGACCAACCAGGCTGACCGGCAGGCACTAAGAGCTGGAGGCCCGGGCTTCAGCCAGCAGCCTGTAATTGTGGAGAGCTTCGCATTTGTGGAGCTCTTTGTCCATTTCGTGTTCCTGCATAATCCTTTAGGATAGGCTCCCTGCCGGTGTCAGGCTAGCAGGCTCCCCTCAGTGAGGACTGTGTGCAGAAGCAATGACAGACGCACAGATTTGGACCCTGCAGACCACGATGTGAGAAATCAGAAGCAAAGGGCTAATGAGGGTGTTTTGCATCTCCGTGCTGCAGAGCTGGGATGAATAAATAGATGTCAGCAAAGGATCACTTTTTTAGTTCCAGACATGGAAAGTCTTGGGGAAGATAGGTACTCTGGAATGAATTATAGAGAATCAATAACAGTTTTCTTAGTACAGTTTTACTGTCAATGCTAACACGTAATAAGGCATTATGATTTTAATGGTATGCAACTTTGGGTCAGAGTCATAAATTGTAACTAACTCCTGGACATTCAGCTCCCCAGGAAGTGTAGTGTGTTCTTGGAGTATTGACATGAATCAAAGTTGCACCTAGAATACACAGCTTGGTTTGGGGGAGACTAGGTTCCAACTCATGTAAAAAATCAGAGAGGAAAAAAAATATTTTTTCACACAACTTTTCTCTAATGTCACTCATTCTGTTCTACTACATGCACCAATTAATTAAAGTTTCCCATCCCAGAAGAATTTATAGTCCATTTAAGAATTCAGATGTGATGATGGTATTGTACTGTATGAGAGAATTTGCTCACTTAGAATATTCTGTGTTTTTTTGTTATTTCTAATTTATTTATTTATTTTTTAACACATGTTTGCAGTACCAAATGATTAGGTTCATCTTGGGGTGTTAGTGTATCTACATACCACATATTAATTAAGGTAAAGAATCTAATCACAGTATTTGGAAAAAAATTAGGTTGAGGATGTGAAAGAATATATCCTTTCTGGGAAAATATGTCAAACTGTAAAGTGATCTTGTATTTTTGGATAAAAGCACATCGCGTTCGATGTGTGCTAATTTGCACTTTTTTATTTTACCAGCAGGGGGCAGGTCGTGCTAACTGTTTCTGTAGCAGACGTGTCTTCAGGCGGAGCATCCCCAGAGGGTGTGCTCGGATCCTGGGGTGAGGGCTGCTGCCCTCTTCACAGTAGAAGTCTCACACCAGTTTTAATAAAACTAGGTAGTAACAATTTCAAGCTAATGAAGTTCTTTTGGCATTATTTTTGTGGCCTGTTGATTTTCTTTTTAATTTTGAATAATCGTGGTTTCATCTGAACTGGAATCTCACCTTTACCCAGAAGAGATCGAAGGCAATGGCTTCCCATATATTCTCACGTTCATTATTTCAGCTCAACTTTCAAGTGTGCACACTGGAAACAGTAATCCTTGGGAGAGATTAATCTTTATAGGAAAAGACGTGGCAGAGGAAACTTTCAAAAATTCCAACAACTACGTATAATTGAGAGTGTTTGGGAGGGAGGGAACCAGGTATAAGCACCCTGGGGAGCACTGCATTTATCCACGTGTAGCGAGGCCGTGTGGGCTCTCTGTCGGCGTCCTGGCGCTGTCCGCAGCCCGCTCCCGGTGGAAGGGAGGGCAGAGTGAATTCGCAGGTGCCTGACCGTGTCTTCTCCCCGCGCGTTGCTCCGCAGTGCCCCAGCAGGACCTACGACCCGCTGATTAAGTCCACCAGAGACTTCCCGGATGACGTCATCAGCTTCATCCGGAGACACCCCGTGATGTACAAGGCCGTGTACCCGGCCTCGGGGGGCCCAACCTTCAAGCGGATCAACGTGGACTACCGGCTCACCCAGATAGTGGTGGACCACGTGGTGGCTGAGGACGGCCAGTACGACGTCATGTTCCTCGGGACAGGTGAGCCCGGCTGCGCTGCGTGCTCTGTCGCGGAGTGCTCACCAGGTGATAAGGAGACAAAACCTCCACGTGACTTACTGGGCAATCAGCCGATACCTTGTCAATGTTTTTTAAATTGTGCAGTGCATGTTTTTAGTTGATAATCATCATCGTCTCTGAGCCTTTTTGAGACTCAAAACCTATTTGCATCTTACGGCTGCAATGGGCCTAGTTATTAACTAGATGCTCAAGCGCTATTTATCGAACGATTGGGCTAAAGTTGGGCCACCAATGGCTCTTTGTGCTCAGACTTGCACCCTCCCTGTCTCTGCAGCCGGCATTCCTTCACCTGAATTTGGGAATCACTGACTTAGCTGACTGAACAAGCGTTTCTAAAACATTAAGCATTACTTTGCATGACCTTGAAGTACAGAAGCCTTAGAGATTATTTTCCTGTTCTTGAATTTTGTGGGTTAAAATGAATTTTATTTACTTTCATGAGTGGAGTTCATTTTTTTGGTCTAGCAATTTAGTAATTAATTATGAAATGATTAAAACATTGTTCCAAAAGTGGGTTGTTATTTATTTGAACATCTCAAATGTCAGAAAAATCATAATCTAATAATACTTCTGTGAATTCTAGCAGACAGCGTGTCTCATGAAAGCATAAGTATGCTTCCTAGGTAGTGCTGTGCCCTGCAATGCAAGCAGAAGTTAACTGGTCTTTAGCAGACAGACACGTTTGTTGGAACAGGTTCTTGGAGATTGTTTTCCTGTTCTTGAATTTTGTGGGTTAAAATGAATGAAGACAGTTTTAGAATTATTTCAGTTTTAAATGTGCTTTGCCTTTGCTGGAAACAGTCTCCTCAGGGAGCTGTGTATGATGAACTCGGAGGTCCTCAGGCACGGAGTGCCCCTGGCTGGTATACGGGGCACTTCCAAGAGCCACACCCAGGGAAGGCGCCCTGGGACTAGAAGATGCCTGCCGCAGGGTCCAAACGTGGGATCCTTGGTCATTACAAATCCTCACACTGTCCACTCAAAGTCCACGCTTGGATCTTTAGCAGTTTATGTCTAAATGTCATTCAGCCACTAGGTGGTACTAGGTAACCTTTACTGAGAAAACTGTAACAATGTTAAGATAGTTAATTTTGACACTTAGAAAATGTATATTTCATACTTTTCAGGGATTCCAGAGTCATTGAAAAATAATTAAACAATCTAAACTACTTTGTACATTTAGAAAAATACTGTATATGTTCCAGTAACCAAACCCTAATGTGCAGAATTTTAAAGATATCTGTTTCATACAAATAATTGTAAAGTGGGATTTATTATTTTCTTTCTAGTGTTCTTTTATCTTTTGTATTAGTATGCCACCTTGTGGAACTACAATATAAATGGCATATTTCAGATATCTTTTCTAAACATCAATCTTTGTTTTACATTATTAATCTTGTATCTTCTGTTAATTTGAACTAAAATAATTTTAAACAAAATCTTAGCTTCTGGTCCATTGACAATGATTCTGCAGGTAGAATACATTTGAGAAACTAGTTTTCCCCTATAGATTGTCTCAATCACTTATTATCCATTTGTTAACAGTATTAAAAGATACGCATACTTCACATTTTGTGGTGAATTGGACATAATAAATATTGAGGAAATATTTGTTACACATAGAGATAAGTACATGGAGAGACAATTAGTTATTTTAATACATTTTGACTGTTTAAATCAAAATCATGTTTCATTTCTGGTATAATTTCAAAAATATTTAAGTTAGACTTTGCATCATATTCTATTAAGAATATACTCTGAGTACATATGTGTTAAAATTCTTTTTATATGTGTCTGTTCTATTAGCTAAAAGCCATAACATTTCAGAACAGGAAAATCATATACACTAAAGTTCATTTCTTGTGTGTTTTATTTAATCTGCTTCCTTGAGAAGCACCTGAAGTAAAATGAAAACAAACTGAAGGTTTCTAGGTCTATGCTTGTACCTAAACATTGCCGCAGAAATAGCAAGCTCATGGCCACGGGTTTTTCAGATGTCGGGACGGTGCTCAAGGTGGTCAGCATCTCCAAGGAGAAGTGGGGCGTGGAGGAGGTTGTGCTGGAGGAGCTGCAGGTGTTCAAGGTGAGACTTGGGCAGAGGGGAGTGCAAGGCCGAGTCCTTGTGTAGGGCATGCTTTTTACACACAGCATCACTTTTCTTCTAGAAAGCAAGCGTTCTTATTTTCCTTTTCCCTAAGCACTGGAAGAGTTGTATAAGCAAGTAAGAACGGAGGGGTCGCTGCTCCTGGGGTCTTCTCTCCCTACCAGGTTCTCCACCCGGTAGCAGACAGGTTGCCGCAGTCAGTACCCAGATACCTTCCTGCTTTATAAATCCTACTTTGCAATTTTTCCCCAGTTGAATATGAAAAAATGGAAAAGCATATATATCACGTATCCTTGCTTTCCTATAAGAAAATTAAATGAACAGTAGACTGCAGGATCGCATGACTTTGGTGATGGTAATTCTTCACGTGTGCTAAATCCCTGCCCTTCCGAAAGAGTTGGGCACTCCGGAAAAGGCAGTCAAGTTTTGGTAATGTCTTTGACTTGTAACAGTAAATTTAAATCGTGGCATTCCTTATAAAGCCTTGACGAAACAATTTAAAATTACTTCCTGAAACGAACATTAGAAATAAAATTCTATGTCTTAGAAAAGCTTTCTAAAAATATGCTGCACAGTGTTACAACACTTAGCTGACACAGATTATTAACAGCCGTTCCCATGTAAACATCTATTGCCTAGAGGGAGGTGGAGTCTTCCACACAAGAGGGGCTCCAGGCAGTTAGCGCGAAGGGCGCATGGGTCCTGTTGACACCGTGATGATAGCAGTGGGGAGGTTACCTAGTACAAGGCCTGCTAGCTGGCCTGACCCAAATAAAACCTTGGGTGGGTCCTAGGGGAAAGGCCAAGGTCAAATACAAGGATGAACAAGAGGTTTAAACAAAGCCCACCCCATATGCGTAAACCCACCCAACAAGCCCCGCTCCACGGTTATCAGACAGCGGTCAAGAGGGATTGTTTGTCTTTTCTGTTAGAACTGAACAGTGGCCATGTTTTGTTCGATTTATTTTTTAAACTACGTTTTTTTTAAAAAAAAACCTATACCGAGACATATTTCATTAAAAATTGACATAATCAATTTACACAGTTTGATGAGTTTGGCCATTGTTAAAAGTTTATAATAAAAAGTTACTGGGTAGAATTTTCTCATAGTTTCTCCTTTATGAATTTTCTTTAACATCAGCTATTGGTGGTTGACTAGTAAATACAGGCTGATGGTAGGGGAATAAGTAAATAAATGAGAGATACATGGAATAATCTTTATAAGGCAACCCACGTCACCACTGTGTTCTCTCGCGTGTGGTCAGCCTGACCTCATGCTGTAGGCTGTGCTTCTTTTCCTACTTCTACTTGGCCCACGCTTGCTCTGCAGAGCCTCTTTCTCTTCCTGTCTCTAGTAAAACTTGGCTACTGTTAAGCATTCCTGCTCTTTTCTGTTTCACAGCCTTTGTGATGACATTTCTGACTTTACCTTGTGTGTAGAACCATATTATCCCATAGGAAGATGGCCTTAGCTCTGGAAGTTGTGTGCACTGCTGTCCTGAAGGGCACCGTAAAGGACCAGCATATCCACAAGGAGCAGTGCCACTGTTCAGAACTCTGCTGCTGGAGCGGATTTCTGAATCACTGGTCCACAGAGGAGCAGGAAGAGGCAGTAAATAATTACGGAGATGTTCTTGTCAACACTAGTTTGAATGATAAGGAAGCAGTTTACAAAAGCAGATTTTAAAGAAAGAGAAAACTTGTAACTGGGAACAACCTTCAATGTGAAGTGTTTCTTCAAACATTTATGTACTTTTCTTTAACCAGATATTAATAACAACGGTTTTCATCATTTCTATTATGGTGGAATCACTGCACACTGCAAGAAATTTACAGATATTAAGATCGTTTTTCCTTTGTCTGTGAGACATGAACATCTACTTCTGCATTCTTTGGTATAAGATTTAAAAAGTAGTTAATGTAAAGAGAGTTAACAATTATCTTTACTGACATTCAACTTCTGTTTTCAGCACTCATCGACCATCCTGACCATGGAACTGTCTCTAAAGCAGGTACCTTCTGATTTTATGCAAAAATTTGCCACAAGACTAAAAAGCTGCTTGGGAAAAGTTCATTTGCAGAATCCATTGAAATCAGAAATGAAATTATAAATAGTGTAGAAAGCTATAAATTATTTGTCTCTCTTATTATTGTTAGAAACCGTTATTTCAGCCTTGCCTCAGTAAAATGGAAAGTTCATCACTCAAACAATATATTATTTTCTTCCTTGTTCTTAAAAGCTGAGCTTAGTTTTCTGGCCTCGTAAGGACGTCTTTCAGTCAAAGTCACAGGAAATACATGTAACACATTACTCCTAACCCTTTAACAAGTTTTTAATTGGGGAGCCCAGGGGCGAGAATATGGAGTGTGCTCAGCCTTCCCCACACCACTCAGTGTCCCACTCTAAGAATCGATCTCCTCAGTCGCAGTTAGAGAACCCTCCCGCTTGTAATGGGAATTTAAACAGGACGTGGCATGGCGGCATTTGAACCGGAGCAGTACATTATAAATATGAAGCAAATGGAAGCTCACAATAATACTGATATGTAATACTGCATAATGTGATTTCTCAGTTCCCGGGCATGATTCTCTAAATCCCAGCTGATTTAAGAGATTGAGGCTTGCATCACCATTTCTACCTACATCTTCAAGATTTAAGAAAATCGTGATAATGTATGTTCAACACCATGACATTGCTAACATATTCTTAATCTCCTCTGCCTACCATGGCAGAACTATCATTAGGGAATGATCTAAATAGGATTTTTCTTCGTATCTTTCCCATTATTTGTTCATTTATCCAACATGCGTTTCTTGAAAGCCTACTGCTGTGCTTTCGGGGTTCAGAAAATATGTGACTGACACAGCCTTCACGTCCAGAGGCTGGAGCAGAGTGAGAGCCTGAGAAGCACGCTCAGGATGCAGGACAGAGGTGGAGAGAACAAGAGGCAGGAGGAGAAGGCAGAGCAGCCAGCAGGGGGCAGCACAGCTGGAGCCGCGGAGGACATAGTCAGCCAGATGAATGGAAGGGCGTGGATGGGGCGAGGGCAGGGCAGTGGGGGACACTGGCAAAGCTGGGGAGGGGAAGAGACCGCTGTGTGCTCTGTTCTCAAACCATTAGCGCCAGGGCCCGTGAGCGCTCGGGAGAAAGGAGTCAGAAATGAAGCTGCATAAGTAGTCCAGCGTGAGATTAAGCCCATCCTCGTGTCCTCCCAAGATGTCCGATAATTTGACTCAAGAACAATAAAAAGGCTGAGGATGGTAAGCTGGAGGCTGTCCCTGTCAGATTGTCCTTTCAGAAGGGTCAGTGCGGTGTGGTGTGGGGGCAGAGATGGGGTCCTGCGGCAAAGGGGGCTCCAAGGAAGGAGCTGTACTGAGTGGAGGTCGTCAGGACACTTGCAAGACGTCCAGGAAAGAAGGGATAAGGGCGGAAACGGAGGCTCAGTGGTGGGGAGGGAGGAGAGGAAACAGCTTAGCGATTTCTGCGTGGGAGAGTGGAAACAAGGTGGTGACAGGCCGAACGTGAGAAAAGGAGTCTCGGGCGCTCCCAGGGCCAGCCAGGCGACGGTGGAGGAGACACGGAAACCACTGTGCTCATGACCTCGTTGTTTCCAGGCTAGCTCTGAGTCCTTGTACCACTGAAAGAATAAGAACAGAACAGAAGAAAATCCCACATTTCACTCCAACGAAGAAAGCGCAAAGGAGATAGATGTCTGAGGTGGAAATCATGAGACTAGGAAAGGGTGGAGAGTTATAAGAAAAGCATCGTCACCCATCTCAAATGCCATAGCGAATTTGGATAACACAGACAGCGAACAGTGTTCATTGTGTTTCTAAGCTGGGAAGTCTTTGCTGAGAGTGAATGGGCTGTGAAATAAGAGGTAGACTTCTTTAGCTTGAGTGTGGTGTGTTGCTTCTGCTGGTCATCGTTTCAGAGAAGCTTTTCCTTCACCAAAAGCTCAGCGTGGCCTGGCAGATTTGGCAAGGGGCTCTCTGAAGACACAGACTGTGGTTCTGCTACCCAGGACTGTGGCAGACACCCAAGGCGGTCATGCGGGGAGCAGTGCCTACGCCTCGGGACGAATTTTCAAAATGCAACTCCATTTGCAGTGTTTTCAGTACCCTATGACACAGGATCTCCCCAGCCAAATTACGGCCCAAATTCTTTCAGGGATCAGGACTTCATTAGCAAATGTAGTGGTTAATTAAGACAAGAAGGAAGTTTCCAACTCTGCAGTCACCTCTCACACAGGGAGCCCGGGGGAGCCGTGCCAGGGAGGACCACTCTTTGTGCCAGCTGCATCTGTGGCTGATGTAATCCGCCAGAGTCCACTTCCTACCACTGAGAAAGCACTTGACGTCTTCATTCCTCAGTGTGGCAGCCTCTTGGACCTTGGCTCACTGGCAAGCCGCCTCGAGCTTCGCAGAACATTGCCCGTTTCACCATCAACATCTTCACACGGAACAACCCAACCAGGAAAGGGGGACTTATTTTCCCCTCAGTACGTCCCTGTGCAAGTGTTTGTAACAGGCAGGACACCGGGCAAACAGATTTAGCGCTGTCATGTGGCCTTCAAGAGAAGGAAGTTGCTGAGGCTAGTATGAGAGACGCTGTTAATGCATTTGCTTTGCCTGATTTCCAGCAACAGTTGTACATCGGTTCCCGAGATGGGTTGGTTCAGCTCTCCCTGCACAGATGCGACACTTACGGGAAAGCATGTGCAGACTGCTGCCTGGCCAGAGACCCGTACTGTGCCTGGGATGGAAATGCATGCTCTCGGTATGCACCCACCTCCAAGAGGTAAGAACCCCGGCCAGCCAGGGCGGGAAGCCAGCCCTCTGTGAGACCTGTGTGTCCCTGGGTCCCCTCCAGACTTTAACAGAAATCCACAGAAAGCTGGCTCTGTGGAAGGCAGAGTGACATTAAAGTGCTAGTTCACAGTTTCACCTAAAGCTAAGTATTAAAGGCAGGTAGACGAGGTGTTCTGAAACTCAGAAGTGTGGAGCTTTGAAAAACTCTGATAAATTGTTTGTATTGTTTCCTCTCATTTATGTCACGTACCATTAAAATTTGTTTTCTGTCATCACTTTTTCACATTCCTTCCCTCTTATTTCTAAATATGCATGTATTTATGCTTACTGTTTTGTAAATAATTTGTAAAGATATGTATTGATGAAACTGCAGAGTATATACCACAAACTGTATATCCCAATGCCTTGGAAGAATTTTATCTTTACTCTAATAACTCTTAATTCGTTCAATTTCTTTCACTCAGGCACATTCAATAAACTGTTTCCCTGCTGTTCCTAGATCTTTGTTTTATGAGCTCTTGGAAATAATGCTATTTTGATCCAAGAATTCTCAACTAGGGATTTATTCTCTACACACATGTGCAAAATACCGCAAAGTTATAAGATACTCACCTCAACACCATTTTAACACCAAAATAATGGAGAAACAACCAAAATGGCTATCAACATGCCCAACACTAGCTAAACAGGCAATAATTATTTGTAGATGTGAGTTATAGTAACATTATTTTGAAAGTATTATATAAAGTATATTTTCTTCAAGGTAGAATGTTAGAAAATTGTGATTGTTTTCCCTTTATGTCTTTTTTAAAAATGAACGGGTAAGCATACACTAGTTGTAGTACATATGTACTTTTTTCCTTTTGACACTTTACTGATTTGCAAAATTCTAAATTCTAGGAATTGCAGAGTGAATGCATGGCATACATCAAAGACAGCTTAAACTTAGGACGCATTTCACATTTTCCATTCTCTCACGTCTCTGAATGAAATGTAATGAATATATTCAGTTATTTAGAGTTAAATATAAAGATTCACTAGAAATTTTGTGTAGTGCTTTGCAGAGCACACAGCGCATCACAGTGAGTCCTTGGGGAACGCTTGCCTGGGAGCTCAACACCAGAATGCTCGTTAGTTGGCAATAACCCTTCAGTTTGATTAATCGACCCTGTTCCTTAAGAAGCTGAGATTTGAAAACATTCTTGACCTTGTGTACCTCGTCCTGTCGTAACTTTTCCTCTGCATGGTTCCCAAGGCCGTGTCTCTGCTTTTGCAGATGCACTCCTGTGACGTTTTCCCCGAGCTGACACCGGGTCCGCGTGTGAGCCTGAGATGCACGCGGTGAAGGGGCTCTCTGACAGGGTTGTCATCGGGCCGGCGCCCGTGCCTAAGAGCCCCAGACAAGAGAAAGCGTCCGCTGCTTCTCTGATCTCTGAGGCAGCTGGGGAGGTCGGGGGAGGAACGGAGGTGGGATGAGCGTGGGTGCCTGAGACGCTGTGCTCCCAGGAGGAGCAGGAAGGCTGTGCTCAAGCTCAGAGGCCGCTGTAGGTAATGTAGGTTCTGTGCATCTCTGCATGCGGCTGGAGAGGAGTGCAGTACTTTCGCCATAAAGAGATGATGAGTGTTTGGGGAGAGATGAGTCTCACTTGATTTAAATGTTACACAGTGTGCATGTATAGAAAAATCATGCAGTCTTCCACTAATATGTATTTTTATTTGTGTGCATCCGTTAAAACTAAATGTAATTTAAGGCAAAAATATACCCAAAGCAAATGAAAATATACTTTAAGAGTGTAAGCCACACAGTGTAGATATAGCAGAGGTTTTTCTTTTTGTATATGATATTTGCTCTTTTCTCTGAAGGAAAACGTGACATAACGCAGAAGCCACTGTGGTGTTGTTATTGATATTTTTATTATTATTACAGAAAAGTGTGAGGTACTTGTCAACACATACAAGCATCATGTAGCCATTTGTGCCACATCAAACTCGGACTTCTTCAAACAATGTGAAACTCATTGCTCAACCAAATCTGTGCAACTGTGAATCTGTACATGATACGGTGTTTCATTCTGTGTGTCCTTTCGGACCCCTTAGTTAGACTCTTTCCCATATTATTGCTTTTCCAGTGACTGACGGAAAGAAAGGAGTGTTACTCTCACGCCATCTGTATCTTCTTTTTTCTAATTATATTCCACCTGTACTGTTGAATAATTGGTCAAGTCAGAGAAAAAGAATGGTAGTTAAATAAAATTCAGATACTCTTAATGTTAAATGAATTTTTATTAAGTCTTACTCTCAGAAGTATTTAAATTAACCTAGATTGATTGGAATAGTGACCTCCACTTCAGAAGAACAAAAATAAAGATATAATTCTGCATCTCTCACTGTTAACGTTAGCCATGGCCTTCTTATTTTTCTTTTGATGAGGTTCTGGGATTGAGCCCAAGCCTCATGCGTGCTGGGTAAGCACCCTGTCCCTGAGCTGCACCCCATCCCTGATGTGGCTTTTCTGTATCCGTTGCTCTACTTCAAGTTCTCATCAAGTGACTGCTTTCCGTAGGCGAGCTAGGCGCCAAGACGTGAAGTACGGCGACCCGGTCACCCAGTGCTGGGACGTCGAAGACAGTGAGTATACACGGCTTCTTACGTTTTCTTCTCATCTCAGATGATAATTTCAGCCTTTATTGTACATCTCCAAACGTCTATTGTGTGAGACTGTCTTATTTCATGCAGTGCTTATGTTCTGGAAAAGCAGCAGGAAATTGATAAACCAACCCCCTTTCTAGGAACCTAAGTGAATAATCCTTTGTTACATCATGATTTGTTTCACATGTCGTTTAGGTTCCTATGCCGTGGCTTTTGTTTCACTTTTACTACCTTATCCTTGTAAAACCTGAAAACTGCTTTTAGAGATGGAGCAGGATGTAGCCCACACCATTCAGACGTGTAGAGCGAGCTCAGACCTCCCAGGAAGGCTGAGAGAACCGCGGGTACCGATCAGGAAGGGGTCGGGGAGCCTGCGCCGGGCGCGTCCTCACGTAGGATCCCACGTCCACCCACTCAGTCAGGAAATGGGTAGTGTCCTGGGCATTCCGCGAGACAAACGCCCTGCTCAAGGAGCTCCCGTGCCCCAGGGAAACATCATAAACACAGTTGGTGATATGGGGGGTTAGCAGAAACTGAACTCACTAGAGGCGGCGCTGTTCTGCAGAAACAACTCGTGGAAAGCGAAATCTTGCAGGATGAGCGGGAGAGGCATGGGCAGGGCGTCGGAGCACAGAGAACCTGAAGGTGGGCGGAGCTTTAGCCACTTTCTGTTCTCAACTGTACCTCCAGGTAGAAAGTGCACACACACTATAATGCACTCTCACTATACACACACTCACACCGCACTGTGAATACATACACTCTACACACTCACCCGCACTGTACATACACACACCATACACAC
>NW_004955410.1:1507282-1569461 GCF_000276665.1 Chinchilla lanigera
CGTGCTCCGCGGCGGGCCTGGCCTGCGCGGCGCTCCAGGACTCCCCCGGCCGCCGGCCCCCATCGGCTGACTCACAGAAGGGCGTTAACGCGGCTCCCGGGTCGCTCGTGATTTGTAAGGAGCAGCGGGCTCGCAGGCCGGTCCGGGCTGCGCGGTGGGTTTCCGGAATACGTGCGGAGCTCTCCCGGGACAGAGTGCTTGATGCGTATTTTAATAAGATAGGGGAAAACATTTTAACAAAATAAGGGAAGTATCTTCATGCACACGGCTCCCTGACGGGGTGACATGCAGACGGGGTTTGTTACGAGGCAGAAGCCACGGCAGCAGTGAATTCTGGCTCCGGGGGAAACCCAGATCCCCAGGAAAAGGAAGAGCAACCGCAGGGAAAGTAGACAGGGTGAAACGGCTGCTTCTGCAGGAGGACAGGTAGCTGCCAGCTCGCACTTCGTCTGTGAAAAGAATCTACATGAAGACACACTGCTAGCAAAAGTCTGAAGAAAAGTAAAGAGTTAAGGACCATGGGAAGGGTGAGCTTATTTTATTTATAACCAAGTCTGTTAGTATGGGCTTCCTGCCCCCTAAGTGTTTGTCGTTCTGTGTGTGATTTCCGTCTGCTTCCTTTGCTACCCCAAGCGTGTGGGGCTACTGGGTTGTGTCTGAGTGGATGAGAAGCCACATGTGACGCGTGGAGACCTTGGAGGGCAGCTGGGCTGGGGTAGGCACTGCTGCACAGTCCACGCTTTAAGGAGAGGAAGGCTGAGCTCACTCGCCGTTTTCCGCAGTTTAACAGCAAGTCGAGCCGCCGCAGGTAAAGCCCGCACACTCACGGCACCAGCACGGTGCCCTTCCCACTGGTGAGCAGCTCGAGGGTTCGGAGTCCTGCTTCCCCGGAACACTTGCAGAGCATTCCGTCTGACTGAGAAGGGCTCATCTTGCCTTCGACCCTCACAGCCCCTCGCTTTCTTCTGTTCCGCCCGTCCACGCCCTGGAGGGTGTGAAGTGGAAATCGGTCACTCCCTCTTAGGAAAGGCAGAAGGCTGTTCAGAAAGCACCACAGCACTCGGCTGCGTTCTCATGCATTCTCCTTGCAGGAACATCTGTGCAAACCCAGGGTGGACTCACTATCGTCGGTGACAGTCCGTGTCCACAGTGTGGTCTGTGCTCGGCCTTTGTTTTCTTTGAGCTTTGCCCTTTTCAGAGCAGTCAGCCTGGCATGTGAGGTCCAGCACCTGCATTCTGATATTACGCGCATGTGTGTTAGTAGATATTTCCCTGTAAGGAGACGTTAACTAACAAATTTAATACCGGTGAACTACAACGAACTTGTAAAGAGTAATGCATAAGAAGAGCCGTAGCCAGGTCAGACAGCTGACTGCGTGTTACCCACAGATGCGTATTGCAAGTACGGATGCGGTGACATACCCTCTCCCTGGAGCTCAGAGCTGACTGGGGGGCTGGGCTCTATGTGTAAGATTTCCACAGGCAGAGAAAAGTTACAACAGAAGGTTCAAATATTGGGAAATTGGGTTCAAATACTGTGAAAATACATTTAATTCAAATACAAATGTCCACACCATTTTTAAATTACTTCTACCTAAACTTAGATATCAGACAACATTTTGGGAACCTATACTATGTCATGTATAAAAATCTGACTGCTTTGGCTGTAACGATATTAATTTATGTTAATTACTTAAAATAAATTGGAAATATTAGTATAGTACAATCTCATATAAGAAAATGGGGCAAATATTTATATATATATATTTTAAAGATAGAGAATATCTGAACTGCATTTAATTTTTTAATCTTTTCGTTGTTCAGAACACCTAGAGCAACTGTGATTATGTTCAATCTACAGAAATAATGGTTTTTTACCACTGATTTTGCCAAGTCTGTTTGGAAATAATGAGAAAGAAACTATAGTCAGTACGGTGGTTTCCAGCAGTCTAACAGATCAGCCCTCTGTGAAGAGGGGTTCGAATGCCCGGGCCTTGGAGTTCCGTCTTCAGTTCATGCCTTTGTCTTCCTGGTGTGTTTTCCCACAGGCATTCCAGTGACTTCTGCTGCGAAACGGAATCCTGGCTGTCTGCACTCATTTCCATCCAATTTATTGGGAATTTTAAGAGTTTCTTTAGAAATGGATAGCTTAAATAATTAATTTATGTAAAAGTTTTTCTTTCCTAAGAAGCTCAAAATATTGCATTTACATGGTTGAACAAAATTTTTGAAAAATCAATCAAATACTTAAGAGATGTAGAACAGCTGTAGAATTATTTAGTAATCTCCAAAAGCCATAACAGTAGGAGACGTGTAACTAGGTCTCATCATTTTGTTGATTAAATAATGCTCATTTATAACATGCTGGCAAAATGGTTTTACTTTGAACTTTTCTTTGATCTGTAGTTGGTTCTCATGGGGTGTTATGTTTTATTCTTGTTGATTGTGTGGACTGAGCTAAAAGATAAGTTAACAAACTCTATGCCTATTTTTAAATATTTCTAAATTGAACTTCCAAGGGCAACTTGGTATCTTTTATATTTCTACAAAATAATAAATTCATTAAACCCTGATTTTTGTCAAAGTTAAATATACTTCACATACATCATTAAGACAAATGTAAATCAAAACTGACGTCCTCTCTTTTCAGAATGTCACGTATGCTTTGATTAGTCTTAAAGAGAGTTTAGGAAAAAGATATTTGAAAAGTTTTTATGGAAAGGTCTATTTTTCTCAGTGTGGTAGCAATATTTGAACCGTTGAGCTAACATGTGAGGTTAAAGAACTAAATTCCAAAAGTCCCAGTTTCTACATGGAAAGTGCAGACAGGAGCGTGCACATGATGTTTACCTCTTATGCAAATATTTTGTACTATAAAGTATTTATGGAAGGTTTGAGGTAGATGAATTTTTTTGGGGGGAAAGGGCAAAACTCTGTCAGAAGCAATAAATAATCATGTAATTTAATCCTAATATTGTGAGTGGTTTGCAATCATTTTGGAATTCATAGTTTTGCTATTTTAAAAGAAATGTAGTCTTGTAGTATAAAATAGTTAAAATTATTAATGTATATTTTGATTTTATTATAATAAACCACAAACCTTAATATTCTATGATTATAAACTGTTGATTTGTGTGTAAATTTTGTATTATAACTCCAAATAATTATAGATAAATTTAATATCGATTGAACTAAATAAAATGTCAAAGAAAATATTTCCTGAAAAACCTTAGAAGGTATATTTTGTACTGTTAGTATGCAATAATTTCTTTTGCTAAAAAGGAATATCTTCTAATTTGATGTAATTATATGATTAAGCTTTATTGTGTTTTAATTTAGATTTTGGTGGACTGAGATGAAATTACTTTTTTGCTTGTTCTCATTAAGATAAACATCATTATCACAAATAACTACTTCTTTTAAGGTTTCCAGTTGACATCTGATTTGTAAAATTTACAGTAATCAGCTATACGTTTATATATCTATAGTGCTCTTTCTATATATACTGATATAGATACAGATATACACACACATGAAAGAAATAGCTGTAGTTTTAATGAAATGTCTTCATGAAGACATTTCTTGACATTCTTGTAGAGGAGGGTATCGTTCTTTCCATCTTGGTATATACATATGATCTTATATTTGCAAACAGATATTATTATGTGCTTGCATATGTGGTGCTCAAACAACATAAGCAAATGCTGTGTTGAGAGATAACAAGGAAAAAAGAAAGAACAAATTTTCTGATCATGCTGATAAACTTCAACTGTAAGTTTGATGTGTGATCTTTAGCAGAACAAATAATATTATTTAAGACACTTACTTTAGTCTGTCTGAGCTGTCATAAATATTGTGAGCAGGTAGCGCATAGACAACAGAAATGTGCTCCTCACACATCTGGGGCAGGGAAGCCCACACTCCAGCTAAGCTCTGCCTGGAGTGGGCACCGCTGGCTGTCCTCCTCCAGTGTCCTCTGTGATGGAAGGGGCAGGCATCCCGCCCACTGGGCTGGACCCTCAGGACTGGATCGCCTCTCCAAGGACCCACTTCCTGTTGTGTTGCCTTGGAGACTGGGATTTCAGTGTACAGATGAGGATGGGAGGAAATAACCAAAGTCTGATCCAAGATCAGGTTCAAATTGGGACTGTAAACACAGGGTTAACAATGGAGGAGCAAGGGGTGGTGACACAGCACTGTAATCCCGGCACTCTGGGGGCACAGGCAAGAGGACTGCTGTGAGTTCAAGGCCAGCCTGAACTATGCAGCAGGACCCTGTCTCAGAAAATCAAAATGATAATAATAATAATAATGATAGAGGAAAATAAGGTACATTTGTTTGAATATCAAAAGACACATAACTAATTCTCAAGACAAGAATCAAGAGCATAGCATTTAAATGAAGAATGGGAAGTATCTACAACCACACAATTTGTTACCTGCTCTAAAATGGTTTCTTTAGTCCAAAAACTCTTTCTCAGATAGATGATCTTGTGAAGAGGGTGGCTGAAGTTTGTCGCAGAAGCTCAAACGCACATCCTACAGAGTGATGAGGCAGTCAGTGTACCCCAAGTCAGAAATGCATAAATCCCAAGATCCAGCTGTTCTCCCTTGGAGAAGCTTCCCACAGCTGTAAAAGTGCATTGCAAGATTAACTATAATAGAAAAGGCTATAAGAGAACAATTTATATGATCAATAAAAAGAGCATACATAGGTTAAAGTCTAACCACTACATGCATATACGAGTGTAAATGAAAATAGAAAAGGTTGCATGTATCAGAATTAGAAAAATCTCAGAAATACAACTTTGAAGAAACGAGATGAAAGAGTGAACAAATGCAAAGAGAATTTTTCTGTACATACGAAGTTTAAAGGAACAAAGATACTCCTTAGGGGCAGATACTTTATTGTGTAAGTAAGAAATGCATGAAAACAGTGCTACAGAAGTTAGCAATGTTACAAAACATTGCTACAGAACACTAAATTAGAAATACATTTTCATTTAAGAAACAAAGGAGAGAATAAAGACACAGAGTTGCTGCTGTTTCGGTAATTCATTTCCTTAAAAATATAAAATCAATATAGTAAAATGTCAAAATCTGACAAAGTTGGATATTGGGTTACAATTTTAATGTATGTATTCTGGGAGCCTGAGGCAGGCAAATCATAGATTCAAGCCCTACCTGGGCAACTTAAGTCAGAGCAAGACTCTGTCTCAAAATATTGGTGCATCTTTTAGGGCAAGTTCTCACTATGTATTCCAAGTTGTCCTTGAACTCATGATGTAGCCCAGGCTAACCTAGAACTGCTGGCAATCCTGACTCAACCCCCTGAGTGCTGGGATTAAAGAAGTACACCACCATGGCCCACTTCAAAATAAGAAATTAAAATCTAGAAGGGCCAGGGGTGCAGCTTAGTTTGAAAGTCCTTGGTTCAGTGCCTAGTGCCGAAAATGAAAACAAACGCATGCACACACCAAGAAGCATCACATGTGGAGATGTGTGATGATCAGCCACCCTACCATAGAGCAGCCTTCTCGCTCCAGTCTTTCTGTTGGACTCTACTGACTCAAACATCTGTGTCCCTGAGGCCATGGCTGCCCTCAGATCTAGACTGAGGGCTGTTTTCCCCTGTGGATCTGGCAGTACCTGGGACAAGGAGCCGCTCCCTTAGCCATAAAGGCTCCAAACAGCTGGGCTGGGTTTCTCTCTTTTCTCTCACTGAATACTCTTGGATGTTTAAAATACAGTTTCTTCTTTGCGGCTTACATATCAAATTTATAAACCAATTCATGCTCTTTATTTGACCTGAAGAATGAAGAGAAATATTTATACCTTGCTAAATGTCTTTTATTGGTCGCCCAAGTTACTATTTTCTTAAGGACATTCTATACTCATTCCCACTTTAAATTCCCTATAAACCTCCTGTTTGTGTGTATGGTGAGGCCAACTCAGCCCACCATTTTTGCCTTTGAAAGTCAGGATTCCAATGCTTCTGCTGGTGAGAGTCTGGCGTACTTAAATAGATATTCTAGCCATGCCAGTCAGCACGTTCAGAGAGTACTGATTTAAAAGTGCATACACCAGCATAAAAAAAAAAAAAAATGAAACCAATTTATCACATAGGAAATTCTTATTTAGAATCAGGAAAAGGGTTGCTTCACGGGCCATATCACTCTAAGCTTTTAATATCTTGAGACAGATTACTACTGGGCAATTATCTTCAATTATTTGATTATCTTATAATTATAGCTCTTTCAGGTTATTTTTACTACTAAAAAACAAATAAAAACTGAATCTCCTGGGTGACTTATGTAGTCGTAGTTTCTCTTTTATAGACATTTCCAAGTACTCACAGGCGACATTAAGGTAGGAATTACAGCACTTTATTCATGCATGGAAATGAGACAATTCTGGACAAAAAAGGAAGGGTCTGATTTTTAAGAACTGGCTCAGACGAGGTGGCTTCCGCCTGCAGCAGGAGCGGGTGTCTGGGTGTTTCCAAGAAGAGCAATGGCGTGACGAGATCTGCTCATGTTCACCAAACAGGCGAACATCTCATGCATGTCCATGAGGCGCCTCCCAGGGACAAGGCTGCCACTGAGACGCAGCAGAAAGACGGGGAGGACGCAAGCGGCCGGGGAACGTGGTGTCAGCGGGGAGCGTTCTGCGTGTGAGGTGTTTGATGTGGGCCTGGCGGGCATCTTGATTTATGGGTTTTGTGCTCAGGAAAAACAAAAATTGGGATTATTTTGGGTCACTGGCTCCTGGATGGGGAAACGCTGTATTGGGGAATGTAGTGGACGTCTGCAGGAAGTGGGCCTGCCTCTGGTGGACCTGAATTAGCCTATGTCTTGCTGTAAAGTGAGCAGCAACTTCTCTGTGTCTCAGTGAGATAGAGATGAGGTATCAAAGAACTCAAAATTGAAGAATTTACTCTATTTCTAGGGCCAGAAACTGAATATTTGGTTTATTCGTGCTTATTAGTACATGTTTCCAGTACAGAATGAAGTGTATCATGAGAAGTTGGTACATGTACATAAGACATCTCACTTTGTGCCACAGCTGAACGTTTTGAAGACTAAATCTTTAGCCTCAATATCTACTTCAATTTGTAGCAACTAGAAAGACAGTTAAGCCTGTGGTTCAAAACAGCAAAAAAAGAGTTTTCCTCCAAAACTGTTATGATTCATTATTTAAGAAGCGAGTAAGGAGAAAATTTCATCAAGTGGAAGCGTTTTCTATAATTCCTACACCGTGTGCTTCTTTTTAAATCAAGTAGGTACATTGATGAAGGTCTATTTTCATTGTGAGTGTTCACCTGTTCTAAAGAAAACAGTTACAACAAACTGGCCCTGTGGGTCTCCTCAATCCTTCGATCCAGATGCACCCAGTGCTGCAAACACCCTTCCAAAGTGCTGGGCAGCGGCCAGCAGTCCACAGAGATCTGGAGAGCAAGGGCCTTCGAGGAAGCTTTGAAGATCTGGACTCGAGTCAGGCTTAGGTGGATTTCTCTGTCAGGCAGTCTTTGGATAAAACTATTCAAAATCTGTTTTATTTCTGCTATGCTATTTTCCTGCTTGAATGTGCATATCTCTTAAATAGAGACTTCTTGGAAGGACATTTCACCAGACAGACCTGTAAATCTCACTGCTAAATGAGACCAAACAGAACTATTTCTGTATCCACTCTCCACTGTGTTCACAGGGTCTCAAGAATGTGGTTGAATTTGGCAAACTGCTTACATTTACACATTTTACATATTAAATAGCTGAAGAATAATAGTCACTGATAGAACTATTAAGTTGTACTTTTTAAAGATGAATTATATAATTTAAAAAAACAGATTGACTTATGAGAGTTTTAATTTGAACCCAGGATGATGTATGTAATTTGATATCTAATAAGCAGAAATCAGCTTTTTAGACTTTGTTTCTAAAAAGCAAACATTTTCAGCCATTAGATCCAAACTTGGATCTCTTTCCTTTCTTTGTGACTGTATAAAAACAAAAGTAAGAAAAAAAGCATCTATTAGACCTTTAATATTTATTAAAATTGTAAACATGTATATAGCAGCATTTTATATGGCAAGTTTATAAATTTAATTAACAAAAATAAAATATTAATGCATTTCAATATGTAGAAATTTAAGATTTTTATGATGTGGATCGCTATCTGGGAAATCTAAGAAATGACTCCAAACCCCCACGTGTTTACACAATCCTCTTTGTTTTCCATTTAATCTCACCAAGAGAAACTAAACCGCATAAAGAAGTTTTTGTGGCATCTCTTCCAACAGGGCAAGTTGAGTGAGATTCTAGCTTATCCCTCCCTGCCAGCCTAAAGGAACCTCAGGAGACAGTGTCTGTAAACCCTGGGACAGGGGCCGGGAACAGAGAGGAACAGAAGCGCTCAGTTCTTACTGGACTGAGGGCGCCGACAAGTACAAGAAATCAGAAAGTGTGCAGCTAGGAGCGTATGACGCAGGTAAAAGGAAGCCAGCTACACCAACAGAAGAAAATTGCTTCTATCGGGGGAAAACAGGGGGAGAACAAAGAGAAACAAAGAGAGGGTATTGTAAATATCTCGCATGGAATAAGATTACAGAAGCATGGCCTTAAATGGTATCTACAACAGATGAAATTAAAAACACACCTAGAAGATGAAGACTTCAGCATGGATTCTGAAAAATTCCAACAGTAAGCCATGCAGAGAAAGCAAAAATCCCCAAAACAGAGGAATTTTGATAGTGAACATAAAAAAGTTGGGCAAAAATGATTAAAAAAGAAATATCTTACCAAATACTGTTTTTTCAGTGAAGAGAGTAGTATGTTGATTGTAATTAAAGAAATATTTTATCAGTTAAGACATATATGTAATCATATGACTTTTAAAGTTAAAAAATATTTTTGAAAAGAACATGAAATACACTGGAAATGACTACTGAGTCTATGTCCTGGTCACAGGGGACTTAGTGTACTGTTCTCTCTGCACTTTTATGTATTCTGGAAAGTTTTCAAATTAAAGAATTTTATAAAAGTAATATAATTGACAAACATGATATTAAATTTGGGTGACAATAATAATGGAAAGATAAAATATATCTATTTAAATAATATTAGTAATATATCATGGAATAAGAGCAACACGATGAAATTCCAAGAATAGAGAGACAACCCAACAAGATTAGTTGGCTGCCTTAATGCATTCATCCTGGAAGCTGACGTAAGCAGCAAAAGATGAGGCAGAAGGTACAGTGAACTGTGTCCCACATCATAGAGGTCATGTATGCTCATTTTATCCACACAGGAAATGACAGTCTTAACAAGTGTCAAAGATCATACTTATAGAATATACTCACTATAAAGTAATAAAAGTTAAAATATAATTTAAAAGTTTAAAATCTCCTTTTAGTACCTAAATAATGTATTTCTAAATATTCCTAAATATTTAATCATTTAAGGAAATTAGAAAGTAATTAATAGAAATTTAAGAAGGGCTTAGAACTGAATATCAACACATTAATTTAGAAATATATCTGAGGCATAATTTAGCAAGATACTCATTAATTTAAAAGCACTAATTAGAAAAAATATAAATAGTGAGGAATTTTATTTAAGAAGTTTGAAAGTACACAAAAACAGCACCTAAGAAAGAGTAAACAAGGAAAGGAATCATCAAAATAGAAAACTAGAAAAATAAGACAGTAACAATAGTAAAGGACTTACAACTTCAAAAGCTGACTTTGAATGAGTTGGCCAGGTGGATGAACTTTTGTCAAATATTATCAAGAAAAATGTAAAAGAACAGAAGCAAATTACAGATTAAACAGAAGAAATAACTACAAACACAATGTATATGAAATGTGCAAAATATAAAACTTGAAGCAAATAACTTCGACACTATTCACAGTAGCCACAAAATGGAACCACCCGAGTGGGCATCAGTGTGTGTGTGTGTGTGTGCGCGAGCGCGCATGTGTATACGTGTGTGTGTGTGTGTGTGTGTGGGGTGTGCGTGTGGGTGTGTGTGACAGCCACAGCACAAAGATGAACTCCTGCCACTTGCCGCAAATGGATGGAACTGGAGGTCAGGACGGCAAGGACATAAGGCAGACACGGGAAGGCAAGCGCAGCTTGATCTCACGCCGACGTGCAGTCCAGACGTCCAACTCGCAGAGGTTGTGAGGAGGAGGGCGGGTGGGGAGAGGCAGCCGTGGGTGCAGTTACCTGAGGAGTGAGAAGTCCTGGGGCGCTGTATTGCCCAGCACAGTGAGAGCGGTGGAAGTAAGGACTGTGAAAGTTTCTGCCACATAGAATTACAACTTTGGAGATGCATTTAGCTTGACTTCAACATGACACAAGTATAAATGCATTGAACATGGTGTTATCCCCCTAATGTGAACAACTGGTTTCCAGTAGAAATACACTTAAAAAAAAAGAAGAGTAGATAGAAAAAGGGTAACTTTGAAACCAAGATGAAATTAATATATAACCAGAAAAGTACAACATGTGAAAATCACATCAGGAAACTAAAACTAAGAATAAGCCAGTAAGTCAGAG
Source organism: Chinchilla lanigera (assembly GCF_000276665.1). Taxonomy (NCBI): domain Eukaryota; kingdom Metazoa; phylum Chordata; class Mammalia; order Rodentia; family Chinchillidae; genus Chinchilla; species Chinchilla lanigera. The sequence continues at coordinate 1,517,845 of NW_004955410.1, forward strand.
AAATTTAAATTATGTTAAAAGACCCCTTGAAAAATAATCAGAAAACCTAGATTACTATAAAAGTGAGTTTACCAAACTTTGAAGGAATATCAAGGTATTGCTTCATATAAATTGATTCAGAAAATAAAAATTGAGCTAAAGTTTCCCAGTTCATTTATGAAGTAGACTAGTGAATTCTTGGTCACAGAAGTACACAACAGTGGAAATGAAAATCATCCCATTTTATTTGAAAATATGGATGCAGTCATCAAAAATAGAATATTAGTCACCCGAAGCAAATAGTAGCAAGCGCTGAGGAACTGGCAGGTCTATAGAGCCTACCGTCTTTTTATCTCTCATCGGGTCACTGGTTCTGCCTCTCCAGGAGACCAGCGCCCCCTGGAAGCACCGCCCAGGACAGCGGTGGCGAACCATGGCACCTGTGCTATTTGTTTTTCTTTTAACTCAAAAGATGTTTGAGTTGTTTTTTCTAACCTAAGACCTCAGTATTCAGATTCAACTGTGCTGCTGGCACTTTGTGGATCAAGCTCAAGACATAAATTAAAGAAAAAAATCAGATACGAAACCCATGAACTGGTGGTCCCACCTGCAGTCAGCACAGTGGTTTCCCTGAGAGAGAGAGGACCTGCAGGGGGAGCCAGGACTTTTGATGCTCAGCTCATGTTCCATCTCAGCATCCGGGAGAGCCACACTGAGGCACTGAGTTGTGATTGTTACTACTCTTACACTAAGATGGATAGATAGAATACAGTTTATACAAGATATAAAAAATTGTGTAAAGAATGATCTTTCCTGGAAAACTAAGATGGTTCATTTCCAAAATAATCTACATCAGTGCTATGAATATGTTAAACATCATTGAATCATACAGTGTAAATGGTTGCATATTATTACATATGAATTATATCCAAAAAGCTGTTTAAAAAGAATTGATAAACATAATTTAAAATATTAGTAGTCTACATGAAAATGATATAGCTGTTTATCTAAATTTTAAAAACTGATTAAATTTAACGATGTTTTTTATTTAATTATTTTAGTCAATTTTAAGCCAAAGGGAAGCATGTCTAAATCGGTAAGGATTACAAATTCAATGTAAATGTTACAATAAAATCTCCTTGTATCCCTTTGAAGTTCAAAAATAAGATAAAGACCACCATTATTGAGGCTGCTGCTTACCACAGTAGTGAAAATTTCTTCTCACACTAAAGGAAAGAAAATGAAGCAAAGAATGGATTACAGGAGATTGATAAAGTTGTTATTCATGGATTTCACGTTTATCTACTTAAAAAGAAAAGCTAGTCATCAAACCTAATGAAAAGATCATTTCGAACTTACAAACTTTCTAGTGCTTTCTATAACTGTTTAATAAATAAGTTACAAACAAAATTATGAACAATACAAATCACAAAAATAAAAAGAATTATAAGTATGTTTGACTTAATGAAGGATACACTCACGTTTTATGGAGTAAACTATAAAACTTTCACTGGAACGTGATAGGAAGTGGTACTCTATGTAAAGGGTGGAACAGGTTACAGATATACAATGTAAAAAATTTAATTCTCTCCAATGAGGGTACAAGTTCAGTGCCACTGGGATCAAAATTGGTAAATAACATTGATACTCTATCTTATTTGTTCCTAAAGAGTTAAGTTAATGTGTAGTAATTTCAGCTTGCGAGATGCTAAGCCATCTTATCACAAAGCTAGGTAGTAACAAAGGAGGAAGACTGGTAATAGCACAGCACGAGGTGAACTGATCAGCATACCTGAAAGTGAACACAGATTGTTGACAGAAGGTGAATTTATAACAAGGTGGAACAAAAAATCAGTGGGAAGACAGTTACTAGTAGATAATGCCAGGTGAACTAGCTCACTGCGTAGATGAAAACAAAATGGCACTGTAATGTAACGCTGCTTAAAATAATGAATGTTACATGATTTAATGATCTTAATGAGAGACATAAACACATGCACTGAGAAAGGAATGAATGTAAGGGAGTGCGAAACTTTCATTAGAAAACTTCTGTAATCACAGGCCATTGAAAAATGGAATTACATTAAAATTAACAATCTATTAAATAAAGAGCACAGTTAATAAAATGATAGGCAGCTTTCAGAATAGGAGGTCTTTGCAAGTTCTGCAAACAGTAGATGATATCTGGACGAACATTATTATCGTATCATAAAGCTTCAAACCAAAGAACCACAGTTCACAACCTGAACGTCTGACTCTAAATTCCAAGGTGTTAACAATAATAAAACTGTCTTTTGGCACAAAGCAAACTGAAAATGTCAGTAATAAGTATTCTCACTAGCTCTAGATGGAAATTTAATGTAGTTTCTCTTTGTTAATAGCTAATAATTTAAAAATCTAATATTTAAACCAATATATATTCAATTATAGTAGGAATCTATCAGAATAATTTTGTTTACACTTACACATGAAAACCTTAGAATTGCACACATTAGATTCACTATCTAAGATATTTATTTATTTTACACCTAAGAATATAACATAGGGCCGGGAAGGTAGCTCAGCAGCACAGCACCTGCCTAGCAAGCCCAAGATCCTGAGTTTGATTCCCGGTAACAAACAAACAAACAAACAAGAATTAAAGAACATAGCATATAGTTTGTGCCAGGTCTATTTAAATTTTTTTTTTCTTTGCTCATTTAATCCGCCACAGCCTCCTGTGAATTAGACACTACTTCAAGCTAGATTTACAGGTGCTGTCTGAAGCCACATGGAAGCAAGGGATAGGGACTGGACCCAAGCTAAGTGACCCTAACATCCGTCCTGTCTTATTTTACAGCGGAAAATTAGTAAAGCAAAACAGCTCCTATGTCTGACCTTCAAACTCTGCTAGGAATGTATATGTCAAGTTAATGCAGTGAAGAGATTACACTGAGGGTGACGCTCAGCCAATAAAAATTGAGTAGTTGTGCTAGTGCTCAGTCGCAGCCTGTATTTATGTTTAACTTCATTTGATCTCTTTTTCCTGCGATCATGTTCTTTCCAATGATTCTCGGCATCAGTCGTGACCATAGATTTAGAAAATGCAGTCATGGAGTGAGCTAGGCGTGGTCTTGGCACTTTGTAACATACTCATGGTAACAAATTCAGTTAGTAAAGTTCTAGTTCTTTATTCACATCTGTGAAGCTGAATCCATCTCCTCCACGAACATTCCATAGCGTCTGCGATTTAGCATCAGCATTTCGGCTAAGAGCAAGTGTGGCTTCCAGAGTGAGTATCAAATTAACATCAAATAAAAGCTCTGCGGGGCTGGCGGGGTCTGCCGGCCGGAAGCCGCTGCTCCTCTGCCTCGGAGTGGCGGTGCGGTGTCTGCAGGGACCCGAAAAATTATGGCTGCCTTGGGGGAAACAAACTGTGCGTAACACTCCAGCTGGAGGCTGGGAGAATTAATTCCACTTTCAGTTTGGGCAGAGATCATTTCTCTTCTGGCGCCGAGGGCAGTCAGGGTGGGGCCGGCAGGGTGCCGGAGGTGCCACTGTCTGCAGAAGCAGGCCGTGCTGACCCCGGAGCGGCGCTGAGCCTGGTACTGACCTCGTGCAGGACAGGAACGTCAGCTGATGACGCACAGGGAAGTGGCCCCAGGAGAAAGCTGCCGGCGTCAATGTGAGTGTTTATAAACATAGGAAACAGGACAGAACACCTCGTTCTCAGGTCTTGACTTACTGAGAGCAAAATTAGAGCAGAAATAGTATGAGAATAGTGATTAATAATGTACATGCTAAGTTTCTACAGTGGAAACTTGGCACTTTTTCACTAACAATAGTGATAATTTCTTCTGAGTTATCTCCTGCCAATGTTTTTATTTAAATAAGAATTATTATATGAACATATTGTGAGTTAATGTGTGTGACATGATCATCCACTATAACGAGACAGAGGGAAGCAGCACAGACAGGTTTATTAAACTCCATCTCTTGCTTTCCCCTCAGAAGTCTTTGGGGAAAGTTCACACATAAGTGTGGAAGAGGAGAAATCCCCACAGAGATAGGATCAGGCATATTTCATTTCAGTCAGCCATCTCTTTAGCAGCAGAATCTAACCTCTGTGTGTGAGCGCGTGAGTGTGTGTGTGAGTGTGTGCAATCTTTACTTGTCATTCTGACCTTTTCCAACTTCGAACGGATGTGAGGCAAGAGCCGGATCTGGCCAGGAAAAAGAAGCAAATGTTGCGTGCAAAAGCCTATGCTTCCACATGGAGATCTGGGTGTGACCAGAGGTTAACAGGGGCTCCCCCGATGCTCCTGGAGACCTGTGCAGCAGACTTGCTTGGCTTCCTTGGCTTGGTCAGGCTCTGTGCTACCTTTCCTGGCCGTGGCTCCATAATTCAGTGAGTCCCCAGTGTCCAGCAATGTCCTCATTTGATTTATATGTACTGTCTTAGTCCACTTGGGCTTCTAGAATTTATAACGATATAAATATTTATAAAATACTTCAGACAGGGGAGCTAAGAAATAACAGATATTTATTTCTCACAGTTCTGCGGCTAAGAAACCCAAAATCACCGTGCCAGCAGTTCTGGTGTCTGGCGAGGTCACGTGTCCTGGTTCACAGACAGTGTCTTCTCACTTAGCTCTAGCAGACAAGGGGTGCATGGCTCCCTGAGACCCCTTTCCTCAAGCCCTCCATCTAGTCATCAGCTCTGATCTAGTGCCCCAAACCACCTCCACGCAGAATCACATTGGAAATCGTCTTCCAAAGTGCGCATATCAGGGGAACACAATCAATCTGCAGCCCATCTCCTTTTAGGGTAACCACCATACATCCGCTGCACACTTTCATACCCACACACGAGGTCCACATCCAGGCAGAGCCACAGATTCTGGTACATGAAGGATGAAGCTAGAAGTGAAGGCTTCTGAGTAGAGCAGGGTACTAGGCTAAGAAGGACAGCTGGACCGGTGGAACAAGTAGTGGTTGAAATTACAATGAAAAAGAGAGCAGGGAACAAAACCTGGGTGAGAAGCCAAGTTAAGGGCCAGAAGGAGGCAAAATGAATGGCTTCCAAGCTGCTACACAGGCTCTGACGCTGATGTGGACATAGCAGCAACATGAAATCTGGTATTTTAGACTTTCACAGAGGAAAAATGAGATGGGTTATGATGGAGTTAGGGTCAATAAAGATTTTTACCTCTGAGGACAAAATGGTCCCCAGCTAGAAGAACCCAGTGAAAACAGGTAAAAGGCAGTGTAAGCTGAATGATTCCATTTCTTGTGTCAAAGAGAAGGGCTGGGCTGGGGAATCCAGACAGGGACCAAGGATGGGGTTCCAGTCCTATGGATGAGCAGGGATGCAAGTTCCTCTTTCCTTTATCACTGCTGGCTGCTCAGGTATTTTTAATTCTGCAAAGAGTTGGCTCACAGCCTGTGCAATACCCAAGTGTGATCTCCTTATCTAATTACATTATCTAAAATTTGCCTCTTATATCAAGGAAAAGATTTGCAAATAAATGAAACTCAAAAGATTCCCATGTTTATAGCTTCACACCTCTGGAATGTTTCCATAAATTATTCCACAAAGGCTTCAGGATGTTTTATGTCCTTTTGAGCACAGAGTACCATTCTAGCATAGGAGAAAAGGCCTTAAAATAGATCATGTAAGTTCTGAATGTCCGCCGTAATCAAGCTCTTTAAAAAATCCTTTCATTACCTCTCAGGTTTCAGCCAAGACAAATAGTAAAATTTCCTGACAGTAATAAGTTCTTCTTTTTAAACAAAAGTCTAATTGTGAGTCAAAACCCAAACCAGTACGCTTTTGTAACTCACCATAGATGCGAAAGGTAGTCCCTAAGACACCCACTCCTGGTCCAGCCACGTATCCAGAGCTGGCTGGAAAAAAGGGGGCGTGATGACCCCAGCGACCTGGCAAAAGTCACTCAGTGTCAGCCACAGATGAGCTGCAACGCGCATTTCTTTTTTTTTTTTTTTTTTCTTTTTGGTTTTTCTCCGGTACCGGGAACCAAACTCACGACCTTGTGCTTGCCAGGCAGGCGCTTTTGCCGCTGTGCTAAATCCCCAGCCCTGCAGCACGCATTTCTGTCCAGCTGTCTAGGTACAGGCAGGGCCCCAGCCTGGTGGTTTATGGCTGAAAACACAAGCCCTCGCCGCCCACAACCCGCAGGAAAAATGCAAAGTTTCAGGGCCAACAATAGGCAAAGCAGAAGTCACAGCGCTTCGCTGCAGGGCCTGGGTCAGTGGCCAGTGAGTACCAGGACCAAGTGCACAAAAAACAGAGCTATTCTGACAAATACCTTCCTCCACTTTAAGTTTGAAAGAAAAAGATGAAAACTTTACTACCTTTGCGTGTCCAGAACCTGCGAGTGGAAATCTGAGAGGCCAGCACTGGTAACATGGTTAGCTGGTGGGGGAGGGGTTGTCAGAAGTCCCAGGTCCCCCATGGCGTCCAGAGCAACAGGAGGATGTCCACAGCCCCACCTTTCCTGTTGATCAAATTGCAGGGCAGGAAAACACAGCTCCTCTGCTCATATTAGGTTCCTCATCTGCGGCACGGCCAATCAGACTGGGTAAGGACAGGATGCCGCCGCACAGCTCAGCCGCACACCTGTCTGCTTTGTCCAAGACGGTGCCGCTTCCGCTGTCACACCAGGCTCTGGGCTTCCTTAGGAGCAAAAGTAGAACCGCACTAGCAGTTTTCTTCACAGCAACTTTATTTTCTGCAAAATAATTTAGTTCTTATCTTAAAGCTTCCTCTCAATCAGGGTATGATTCAGGCACCTCAAAAATGAGATACAGGGGGTCTTAGAAACTCCCCCCAAGCAAAGAGCTGTTCCTCATACACACGTGCCATGACTGGAGATGTGATGTCTTTGTGGAGACGGCGATGGACTTCTTGTCTTCTTCATGAAAGATTCAAAGTACAAATGCTTTTATTTTGCAAAGAAAAGACAGTCTATCCCATACAAATTTCTTCAGCCTTCCTTCTATCTACGTGATAGCTGCACCTGCTCTCCCCTAAGCTGTGCTTCAAATTTGAGGCTGACGGTCCGCCTGTGCTCTTGGTCGCACCCATCGCAGCAGGGACTTTTATTGTCTTTCTTGATTTTTCTAGCACCTCAAATCCTGATGATTAATGCCAGCTCTTTCACTTAACCTCACATTTGATTTCCATTAAATTAATCTCTTTTGGCTTTTTGTTTCATTGTGGTTAGCTTATTTTTAAAGTAACTGAACATTTCTATATAGTTATGATATGCAGTGTAAAGTCTCTACCTGTGTGTGTACTGTAGAGTGGCTAAACCAAGCTGTGCCCTTTCGCTCGCATTCTTAGGACTTTTGTGGTGACACTTAAAATGTAGTCTCTTAACTTTGGAACATAGGTTGTGCTGCTATTAACTATCATCACCATGTTGCACATGTATCCCTTGGACATGTCCCTCCCACCCACCCTACATTTGGTATCCTTTCCCCAGGGCCTTTCCCAGCCCCCTCCTCCCCGAGCCCCGGGTGACAAGGTTCCATTCTCTGCTCCAGTGTGTGTGACTCTTCAGACCCCACATGAGTGACAAGACCTTTTTCACTCAGCGTAATGTCCTCTTGGCACGCCCACACTGTCACAGGTGAAGGATCCCCTTAGTGTTATGGCTGGACAGTGCTCTATTGCATTCATATTCCATGTGTCCTTTACCTGCTCCTCCATGACACTTTGCTTGATTTCATTCGTGTGTATTGTGAACTGAGGCATACTTGGCATGGGGCTGTGGACATCTTTTTGATGTTCCACCCTTTGTGCTCCGACAACACCTCAGCCAGCCCTTGTTATCCCCACTGCTGCTGCTCTGCAGGTCCAGACGGCCCAGCTTCTGTGTCTACCTGGCTCTGCGTATCTCACCCATTTTACTTCTCCTGTTCTGTCCACACGTGTCATTGTGCATCATAGTGAGCACTTAGTACCTCTGGTTTCCACCTTTAAGAGTTGATCTACCAGCTCACATTTATTTGTAAACACAGAGTCAGTTAGTTACAGCACCTTTTCAGTTACTTTTGGACATGTGGATGAGCTTTGGACTGGCACATGTTATACAGCTGTTAGCCATGACTTTGATGTTAACTAACCAAGGATATGCACTAAGCAATACATCTTTAAACAGAAAGCCACATAAAGCAAAGTTTCATACTGATTGCACCACAGAAGTTGTGCACAACTAACTCCATATTGCTGTAGGAGACAAGACTCAGTATTCAGTGGTCAGAGTTCACAGTGAGGTGTTTATTTGTTTACTTGTCCACGTGCGATGTTTTGGGAGTGTGTTCCTTTGTCCTCTCCTGGTGTCTACTGCCAAGTCCTGCACCATTGTTAGCAAGGAGGAGATATTTAATAAGTCCTTGTTGGATGCATGAGATGGGAGTACGCGTGTGTGGGTCAGAATGTGTGGCAGCTCTGGTCGCTGAATGTGTGCATACGCTCTGGAGCAATAGCACGGAGTAGGTGAGCTCTGAGGAACAAAAAGAAGGAAAGCAGTACAGACAGACAGAGCTGGCTGGGACCCTGCCACTGGGGGTTCTGTGTCCTGAGGAGGGACCCAGGCAAGTGAAGGGGGATGTGGGGGGGTAGGGAGCAGCTGGGGTCACTGCCTCCAGGCAAGGGCAGCTGTACAAGATGAAACCAAGCACACGAGGTTTCGGGGGAGGCCACAGAAGCAGACCTCACCTTGCTCCAGATTAGAGGTTCCTCCCTCTGCTCCCTGCTCTTGTGTGTCCTGTGTACAAAAGGGTAGATGAATCGCCTAAGTGTGCTGACCCTTTAGTGCTGAACCTATCTCCTGGGAAACTCCTCAGTTCCAGTTCCAAGAAAGCTGTCAGGCTGTTGATCAACTATTATATCTTTAAGCATAAAATTTTCCTAAATAGCACAGAATTAAATTTACTGCATACCCATTGCTCTGTCCAAGTGTAATGTCAAACTCGTGTTACCAGTAGGCACTGTTCAGCTTTGAGGACAGGGAGGTAAGTGCCACTGAGGATCCATGTGCAATAATTTACACTTCAGATAGGCCTTTGTACATAGGCCTGGATGCAGGAGAGGGAAATCAAAGCAACAGGTCCTTCTGAAGCAGATCCTTCACAGGGCCTCGAACTCCACTGATTCCAGAGACGGGGTGCGCAAAGGTCACACGCAAAAGTGCACACCTTTTCGTGTGTACTTAGCTGAGATGAGAAGAAGACCAGGAAGAAAGGAAGCTCTTGAGAATGTAGAGAGGACATCCTGAGGAAGAACACACTCGGGGAAAGGGAGAAGGAAGCTTCTGCTTCTCAGACTGCAGATGGCAGGTTTTCCCAGCACAGAAAAACAAATGACTCCTTTCATGTACAGATCTCTCTCCATTAGAACAGCATATACTTCCCTTTCCCTGAATTAGAGCTGGTGACAGTTGAGTCAAAAATACTTTTGTGCAGTAAACACTAATAGGTATATTCCCTTGGAGAGCATGGTAACAATGCAGTTACTGTACAAGATAGTTATATTAATCCAGATATTGTATCTTGGCTTAAAAGTAACAGTTCTCAGTAATGGCAGTTATCAGATTTTTAGTATATTTTATTTCCTAAGTTATCTCCAGATTGGTTAAAAATATATTCTTTATTCAATTTACCACACAGATTACAGGCCTCTCAGGGGAAGTTCCAGGAGAGTTCTGCATAAAAATGCTCTTATATTTTCCCCTGACTGATTCTTTAACAGTTACAACTATGGCGGAGCTTTCCTTACTAAACTAAGTGCTTCTCCAATATTTTTGTAGATGATTCTTACCTTCAAAAAACTAATATATTTTGCATATTACTGAGGTATTGAAATTGATTAATAGCAAAGCTGTTTATTTACAACAGGGACATCACTGAATGCTTAATTTTGAATGTGTACCAGATATATAAACATGGGATTCAGTTTAAATTTGCAGGCATAGCAATGAAGAGAAGCATCTGATAGGCTGATTTAAGTTATTTGACCATATTTGACTGGATATAACACAAAATTTAACAAAATAAAATTTTGTTAAAAATTATTCACTCCTATCAGTCTTAGTTTGTTTATGCTTATATATATATATAATTTATCTATGTATCTATATATCTGAAAAGCCAAATACAAACAAAATGTTAAGCATACAATTTTTACATTTGCAAATTATTTACTTAATTATAAAAGTCATGGGCCAAAAGAACTCTTTAATACATTCTACAGATAACACATTTTATACATGTAAGCAGGTTTAAAAGAAATACCTGTTGCTGATAGATATAAGTATTTGCTGTGTGGAAGATGTTAGAAAAATTAGCTTGAGAAGAGGGTCCCAGGTACCATTCTGGACACTGATGTCACCAAATTATGGGCAAATCACTTAGCTGCTCTCCATCAGGTTTCACTACTAAAAATGAGGAAAGTTGTATAGATGTGAGTTTTTTCTATGCTGTAGAAAATATTCTAGAAAATTTTAATAGCCGTGATATTGAAAAAATTTTGATCATATAAATGTAGGAAATTATTTTCCATCCTGTCTTGAAAATCATAGTACAGAGTTAGAAATGAAAAAATCTAAATAAAGCTACATTTACTTCTTGAGTGATTATGTGTTTAATAAAATTAGTTGAACCTGGGACACATTTCTTTACATTCTTTTAGACAATTTTATAAAACAGATTCCTTCCAATTTTTCTCATTTTAAAAGTTTATGATTACATTCATGAAAGCACATAACTAATGTGCCATTTAAAAAGAAACTAATCATACACTCTCACCCAAATTAGTGCACAATATAAAAAATAACAGATCTTAGTTATTTTGCTTTTACCTGGAAGAATGGCTGGACAGCATGTGGAGATTCTGTATTGCTCTGAACTCTTGCTGAACACATCATTCAATTTCCTACATTCCTTTCTGCCACATTCACTGGGGTCATGGGTCAGTGGTTAGGGTTTTATGTGAGAAGAGGTAGTTTGAAGTATATTTGATTATTTCCTGTTCACAAAATCCAATGTTAGCTTTTCGTTACTATGACAGAATACTTGAGAAAAAACAAGCAGCTCGCAGTAGGAAGCCTCATCAGGCTCCTGCGTCCCAGGGTCTAGTCCATAGCACTTGGCTTCAGTATTTCTGGTCCCACTGGGAGGCAGAAGAACATCAGGCTGGGAGCGTGTGCGAGAGCAAAGTGGCTCATCTCACAGGGACAAAAGAAAGAGAGAAACTGAGAGGGAGAACCAGGCAGATGTGCCAGAAACAAGTCTCTCAGGCACGGCCCCATGAGTCACTTCCCCTAAATAGGCCCTGCATCCTGAGGGCCCACTCAACCTGGCCTCAGGTGATCAATCCATCCGTGCTGTCAGTACCCTCAGGATCCAGGCCCCGCCTCTGAGAATTGCTTCCCTGGCGCTCACATTTTCACCCTTGGTCTTGAGGAGAATTTCAGATTCAAACCCATTCTTCCCCTTCACCACAGTCAGCAGGTTCTGATGGGTCACCCATGTTGTGCTTTAGATCGGTGCATGCTTGAGGTGTTCAGTTTTGTAGCAGACAGAGGAGGATTTCCTTAAAAAAGATACTAAAACCATTTTCAAACCTCCTTGTTAAAGCCTATTTCCTTCACATTTGGAAACAATGAGACATAAGATCTGTTATGCTCTGAGAATTTTAGGTTGATGAAAGTTTAAAGAAATTAGAACTATTCACGTATAGATCTTTCAAATTCTCATCAGGGAAAATATGCCTTTGCTTCCTTTGGTCTTTAGAAATCACATGCATTTCTCTAGAGGAGAAAATAAAATCACATACATTTCTCTAGATAAGAAAAAAAAATTGCTTTCCAAACTAATTTCTCTTTCCTCTCTACCAGTTCTTATGGGTATTACCAAGAAAATATAACAATAAGAAAAAGTTACGTCAGCACCAAAAACTAAAAATAAGGTCTGTTACTGAAGCTTTCCCAAACACTTCAGGGTCTTTGGTTATTTCTAGACCCATTGGCATGTGCTTAAGGGGAAGCGTGGAGAGACACTTGCTATTGGCCCCAAGTTTTTACAGTTTGGGGCAATTCTGGTAAACACCCATCGGTATCACTTATTCAAGGTGGAGACAAGGGGCAAGCTGAAGCAGGTGGGGTCATCAACCCAGGAAGAAGACACTCAAGCAGTCCTGGAATCATGTGGCTAAACTGAAGTCCAGACACAGGCAAGACTCATGTGGGTGACTAGACGGCTTGACATGATCAAAGCTCTTGACTCCGACTTCTTTGACTCTGACACTGTTTCATTGTCCAGCTGAGATCTCTGATATTTTAAAGTAAGTTCACAGTAGCTCTGCTGTTCTCTCTTATTGTAGAACTAGAGGTTTTGGCAAGGGACTGTGACAGTTAAGGGGAGTGTCAAACTGACTCGCTCTGGGAGCCACCTGGGGGTTGGTGAAGCACATGTTTTGGTGTGTGTGGGTGTGTCATGGAGACATGACCGTGGGTGCTGTATCTGGTCCGTCTCTCCTTCTTCTCTGGCATGGTTCCTCTTCCCTGCTTCCCAGATGCTGTAATCTAAGCAGCTGTCTTCACCAGGCCCTTCCACCATAATGTTCCCGCCTTGAAGCCAGCGGACCATGGGCTGAATCCTCTGAAACAGTGAATCAAATGAACATCTCCTTCCTTGAGTTGTGAGTATCAGATATTGTGTCTTAGCAATAAGAAAAGAAATGCAGAGAACCACGCCACCATCTTGCTAGTTCCTGCACCACTTTATTTGATTATTAGTCAATATTCTCAACTAGTAAACATCTTCATAGGAAGAAATATAAACAAATAGATAAAGGCAATCATATGAATAAAAAGATTTTACATTCAGAAAGATGAGGATTTGGAAACGGAGCTCTGGACCAGGCCAAATATTTTCAATGAGCATCAATAATGCTTGAAGACCATAAGGAATAACCAGAAGTGGAGACCAAGGTAGCCAAGACAGACAAGGCCATCCCTTGACTGGGTCTGAAAGAGAGAAGGATACTTTGCACCTACCAACATAACTGCCCTTCCTCTCGCTAACAAGAGTGACAATTTCTTTTTTATTGGTAGCAACCCCAGTTAACATTTCATTCTTTCACCTTCTGCATAAAAATGACTAACTACCCAGTCATGGAATTGTTTCTTCTTCCCAACAGCACTTAATGCAAGATAAATCCCCCATTCATTAATCCTCTCTTGTAATAATGGCATCTAATCCCAAATACCATAGTATGCTCCTTCTCAGAACTTCTTTGCTGTAATCCCATGTGTCAATAGACATGGAAATAAACACAACAGGTGTTTGCCTGGAAATCAAGGCTGGTGGGCTTTGATACCACCTTGAATCATCACTATAATTTAGTTTGTCAGATATATATATAAGGCTAAGATAATTATACTACATATATATATTAGCTAAGATAATTATACCACTAATTTCTATTAGTTCATTGAAAGGAATAGTTAGTGTTTATATTGTTTGACCAATCTTACATATCTATATCTCATAGTCTGATCAACTACTTTGAAGATAATATGCAATATAATAACCATTGTTAATTTTGTATCACCTTGTTTTAAATTCTGTATCATTTTATTGTTTTTATTATTCCCTTTAAAATCAAAAATTAAAGTAAAAAAAGGAAGGTTTGTGCTAATATCATTTGGAGAATTTTTTATAGGCGCAAAAAAATAGTCAGAGTGTTTTGTACTCTGAGTAACTACTTTGAAGATAACAATATGCATTGTATTAACTATTGTTATTCTATGATTTTGTTTTGAAATTTTTTTCCATAAAAAATAGATCAACTAGACAAAAATACTCATCAAAGCAATATGAGAGTTAAATTAAACCATAAAACAAGTGGAATTAGTAGATTCCTGCAAAGTGTCCCACCCTTCAACAAAAGAATACATGTGCTCTCACTAGTACACAGGGTTTCCCCTAAAACTGACTACATGATCCCATCAGGAATCCAAATAGTACTATGCATATTATCAGATGAATCTAGAAATCACAGGCAAAAGAACCTCAGAATTATGCAAATACAAGAAGATTAAACAATGCACCCATGAATAACCAACAGGTCACAAAATAAATCAAGGAACTAGAAATAAATAAATGATATCACAGCAGACATCACTGAAATCCAAAACAATATTAGCACCTATTTTGAATAACTATACTCCAGTAAATTGCAGAAGCTAAAAGAAATGGATAGATTTCTACATATACTTGGATTACAAAACCTGAAGCAAGAAGACATAAAAACCTTCAACAGTCCAGTAACAGGCAATGAAATTGAGGCAGTAAAAGCAAGAAAACAAAGACAAAACCTATCAACCAAGAAAAGCCCTGTAACCAATGTGGAATTCTATAAGAATTCCAGGAAAGAGCTAATGCTAATACTCCTCATACTAGTAGAACTGAAAGGGGAGGAGTACTGACTAACTCCTTCCTGGAAGCTAGCATTGCCTTAATTACAAAACTGGACAAGGACTCAACTGAAATGCACTGAAATACATACAGGTCAACTTCTCTAATGCACACATATGCAAAAATTTCCAGCAAGATATTGGCAAAAGGAATGCAGAAAATTGTTAAAAGCTTCATGCATTTATGACCAAGTAGGCTTCGTCTAAGGATGAAAGGACAGTTCAGCACATGCAAATCAATACACGTATTATATCACATAAACAGAAGGGAGGGCAAAAATGACATGATTGTCTCAACAGACACAGAAAAGCTTTTGACAAAATTCAACATCCATTCATGGTAAAATTTATGAAAAAATTATGAAAGGACCTTATCTCAGTGTAATAAAAGCCATGTGTGACAAACTTACTTCCAACATCATAATAAATGGGAAGAAACTGAAAACTGCTCCACAAAAGTTAAAAACAAGGCAAAGATATTCACTATCAGCACTCCTGTTTGATACAGTGTTGGAAACTAGCAGAGTAATCGGGCAAGAGAAAGAAATAAAAGAGATACATATAGAAAAAGAGTAAGTCAAACTATCTTTGTTCACAGATAAAATCATCCTTGCTAAAAGACCCCAAAAATTCCACCAAAAGATCCTAGACTTAATAAGCAAATTCAGCAATGTAGCAGGACACTAAATCAGTAGTGCTGTACACCAATTATGAACCCATAAAGAAAAAAAAATTAGGAAAATAATATTATTCATAATAGGTTAAAAAAATTAAATACTCCGGAAGTAACCTATCAAAGGAAGTGAAAGAGTTCTTTAATGAAAGTTATATTACTTTACAAAAGGAGATCAAAGAGGACATCAGAAAATGGAAAATTGATATATGGATTTAATCCAATCCCAGTTAAAATACCAACAGCTTAACTCACAGAACTAGAAAAAAAAAAATCTTACAATTTATATGGAAGAAGAGACCTAGAATAGCAAAAGCAGTCCTGGGTAATAAAGGCGAAGCCAGAGGTATCACAATCAGGGATTTCAAACTACATTACAAAGGTACTATGATAAAAAATCACATGATACTGGTACAAAAACAGACACGTGGATCAATAGAACAGAACAGAGGATAAAGAAACAATGGCAGGCACATACAACTGTCTGATGTTTTGTTTTGTTTTTTGAGACAGGGTCTGGCTACCTAAAGCAGGCTGGCTTGAACTTGCTTATATAGCCCGGGCTGGCCTCAAACTCACAGTGATCCCCCTGCCTCAGCCTCCCAAGGGCTGGGATAACAGGTGTGTGCCACCACACCCAGCAGCTGTCTGATTTTTGACCAAGGAACCAAAAAACATATGCCAGAGGAAAGACATCCTCTTTAACAAAGGATTCTTGGAAAACTAGGTATTCATATGTAAGAGAGACCTGGAACTCTCACCATGGACTAAATTAAAATCAAAAGGATCAAAGACATAAATATTAAAACATAAACCTTAATATGCTGGAATAGGCAAAACTCTTCAAGATACAGCACAGGTAGGATTTTCTGAGCAGAAACTCAGTCCCACAAGAAATAACCTCAAGGGTCAACAAAGAGCATAATGTCAAACTAAAACTCTGCTGAAAGCAAAGGAAACAAACAATAGAGTGAAGAGAAAATCCAGAATTAAGAAAGATATTTTGACAGCTACTCCTTGGACAGAAGGCTAATACCTAAAACATATTAAGAATTCAAAAAAAATTAGACCTCGCAAAATAAAAGACCCAGTGAAAAATGGGCAAGTGAGATGGATACACACTTCTCAGAAAGAAGACACATAGCTAATAAGTCCATGAAGAAAGTTCAACACCCCAGCCATTAATTAAATGGAAATTAAAGAAACACTGAGATTCCATCTCACTCCAGAAAGAATGACTATCATCAAGAAAGCAAATAGCAAGTAATACCGGCAAAGTTTCTGGGGAAGGAACATTTCTGTGTTGTTGGTGAGAATTTAAACTTGTAGAACCACTATGGGAATCAGCACGGAGATTAACCCAAAAGTCAAAATTAGAAATCCCATCTAACTTAGCTATTCCCCTTCTAGGTATCTTCCCCAAAGAGTTAAAGACCTCATACTACAGTGAGAGAAAACATGCATTTTTATAGCAGCACAACTCACAATAGCTAAATTTCGGAAGTGGCCTCTATGTCCATCAAGACATGAATGGATAAGGACATCATGGTATTTATATGAATGGAGGACTACTGTAGGGAAATGAATGCACCTTGAGAGTGCAGTGTTACATGCAATAAACACACAAGCTTAAATATCACATGGATTTTCTTATATGAGAACCCCAAGATATGTGTAATTAAGTGCAAAATGTAAGACAGAAAATAGGAAACAGGATGATCTTTGGCAAAGGGCAAGGGGACGCGGAGATGGAGGAGGGGGAGGGCAATGAACGAAAGAGGAGGTGAAAGGAGTGAAGACGAGTTGTGTACACACACAGCTCCCCCGACACGTGTCACCGCTGTGTGCTGCAAACACACAGTGATTAGGTAATACTTGAAAGTAAAATAAAAGCACCACAAATACAGATAGATTCCTGAGTTCAGTCATCTTGGTAAATTGGCAAACGGTTAGTTTTCCCGCTGGGCCCTGAAGAACTCATCCAGGATTAACTTCTTTTAATGGCTCTGCAAATCCTTCCCTCTCTCTTTGTAGCTCCTTGCATGAGGCTCAACATTTTGAAACCTAACTCTTTTCTGGTTAAATCCTACCGATTCCATTTTCAGCCTTGACTTTGAATTATTTCCTTCAATTTCTCTTATAATATCTGAATGGATGAAGTGTTGCCTTGTGAATTTTGGGTTCAAGTTTTTGTGGGGAGTGAGGGAAGAAAACAAAAATCTATATAAAAAATAAAATGCAAAGCCAGTAACAACTTCTAAGCCACCTCCTGTTCCATCACCATCAACCTGCTTCATTCTCTCTACAAATTTCTTTTCTGTGTAATTTCCAATCCTAGTCCCTGACCCGGGGCCCACTTTCTATGCTGAAGCTTTCTGAATATCTCTAGAATCCTTTTTCACTGAGCATCAAATCTGGGTTCTTTACTCTGCTTCCTTCCAGTGTTCTTAGAGGGCTCGCAGGCGTGAACTGAGACAGCGTCTCCAGAGCTGTGGTCATGCAGCGGCTCCTGTTCGCGGGCGCAGACAACCTAATGGCAGCTGTGACTCCCGAGGCGAGGAGGGATTGAGTGGGTGCTGCAGACATTGGGCCTCCCGAGCTGACACAATGCAGGGAATTGCCTGGCCCGGGGAAGGCTGCTTGTCTTTCATTTAAATTTTCTTGGTTGAATGTGAAGTTCTACTGTGCCTGATTTGGGTTTTTCTGAAATAGAAGTTAGGTTCACATAGTTTTTGAAAACTTTATGTATAAAATCACTAGTTCAGTGCTGTTTTCTCCATTGTTCTATGCTGTTCTCCACCTCCTTTTCATGTTGTGTTATTGGTGATTTTCACTGATGCGATTTATTCTATTCACAGAAAATCACTTCACATGTAGTAGATGTTTAGTCACTGTAACCTTCACTTTGCTTACGTTTTCTGTCTGAGTTCATTTCCCCAAGGTTTTTGTTCCTATCTCGTCTAGTAAAGTAGATCAGTCCATACTTCCTGCTGAACATCATTTGGGCTAATATTATTTACAATTCTAGTTCTCGTTGTATTTGTAATGTAAGAGCAATGACAACTCCAACTATGTTTTCAAAATAGTACTGGTCCACTGCTTGCATTTCCATGAGTACATTAGTCTCACTCTTGGGAAAAGCATTCAAACCCATAGTTTTTTGTTCTAGGTGTGGTATTACTCTAACACGTCCCTCTCAAGTGTGAAGTCCCAACTAATTAGATACAGACACTTTTCCTTTCACTTATCACCACTTACTTACTTTTCAAATTCTGTTTTAGGAATAAAGATGAAGAAAAGATAAAAACTTATTTCTAAGTTTTCAAACTTTATTTGCCTGAGTTCCCCTGAGAGTCAGGGCTCAAAGTCAGATAGATGTTGTTCCCTCTTAAAGTTAAAAGGAGATACTATTACCACACATGGTAAATAAATCACCATAAATCTAAGACATGGAACAAGATGGGCATTAGCAGGAGAGCAGAGAGCAAGTTTGGAGAATATGAGGATTAGCCAATTGCTCCCTAACGTCAACCCAAGATCCAGTAGAAATAATCATTCTGGCATCTGACAGAAGAAGTCAAAGGTCGGGATTTAATTCCTCTATCGTCTGATTTTCCAGCTTCATCGAGCAGGTGCTTAATAAGGCATAATTATTTGTTATGTTTAAAGAGTTCAGAGCAAAGTAAGATGTAGAGTCACAAAGAGAATGCTTTCCAGGGCCATTATTCTGGTGAGAACACTGTAACCTTCTTGTTAAGGACAATTATGTTGAGGTCATTACTTTGTCAGAGTTGATTTCTTTGCCTGCAAAAAAAATGGAATGCAAACGTATTAGATTACACGGAGCCACTAATGTCACCCGTGAGCCTTCACAATTACAAAGGAGAAAGAGTTTAAGGTCAGCAGAAAGAGCCCGGGTGACTGGGTGATTGGATAAAAATACTTCAGGTAGACTCCTAAGTGAAAAGGCTGTGGAAATTGGAAAAAATTTCCAAGCAACCATCAGAACTTGCCCACAGGCAAAAATAGAGCATGCAAGGGCAAGAGGGAATGAGAAAGCGAGGAAGTCAGAGGAAGAGATCTTTCCACAGCAAAGTAATAAATGCCGACCGTAGAAAAGTAAATTAATTAGAACTTCCTTAGCACAGGAAGCAGAACATCAAGACTTTAAAATATACCCCACTAGGCCTGTTTTCTTCTTCTCATTCTTTTCTTTTCTTCCTTAGGAGTTATTAAAGTCAAAAAAGTTTACACATAATTAACAAGCCTGCCTGGGAGTGCCAACTTCCGCTTTTGGAGGGAGGGACTGCTACACCATCTCTGCTATTTCAGGTAACAATACACAATGGGAGATTAGCTGTGTTAATCCTTGTGAAGCAAGACACTTTCCCATGGAGTTAGGCCTCTCACTGTAATTGCAATAGTTAGTGCTCTCCTAGAAATGTAGGGAACAGCATCATGAAGCATGGTCTTGACCTTTGTAGTGTTAAAAAAGTTTCAAGAAGTAAATATGTCCTGAAAAGTGAACTCATGCTTGGAAACACTGGTCCGCAAATGCACGCAGGAGGCCAAGGGTCTGGAATTAGTGCCCTTGTGTGCGCCCCTCTAACCGTGAGCCTGTGCTGTCTCTGGGTCTCAGGCAGCAGCGTGGGCATTATCCAAGTCTCCGACCTCAGCCTTACAAAAACCAGCCATTTCTACTTTTGAGCTTTGGCATCCCTGAACCACCATGCAATAAATCTGCCCTGGGATCACAGGAACAGAGAGGGTGGCTCTGCAATCCCAGCTGTGCAGCTGTCCCTGCCCAGGGCCAGACCGGGACATTCCAGACCCAGCGGGTACCGCACTCCACAGGCAGGGAGAGAGGCTTGAAGTAAGACCAGAAAACTGCCTACACATCAGCTTGAAACACTGTGAGACATCATAAATCGCTGTTGTTTTAAGCCACTAAATAGGGTTTTTTACAGTAGCAGAAAGTGAAATAAGCAAGAAAAGCACGCGTGGCACTGTGCTATCTGTGAGGTGGTCCTGGTGACAGGAGCTCCTTGTGCTCCAAACTGAAACTTGAATTTTATACGAGTCAAAGCAAAGCAGTGTTTAGAAGAACAAATATTTCACACTGCTGCAGTTTTTAAATTTAAATTGCACATACCTGCACGATTTCCCCTATTTTTAACACCTTACTTAAGTACAGTTCACCTGTTACAGTGTGTGAACAGATACCGATACACTGCTATGAAAGTCTGAATCTTTCCAGAATTCTTTAACTGTTGCCAAGGCCCTTTGTCCACCTCGGTGTTGCACTGGGCACAAGCCAGAGGGTTTGGGCGCTGTCTTCTCAGGCTCTCAGCCGCCCACCTTCACTCTTGGTTTCCGATGCTTGTCATGAGGGCAATGGTGGCCCTACAGACACGTTTTGAGTGGGACCTCACTTGGGAAAGATTCCTTCACACGTGCATAGGTTCAAGATCTTGAGATGAGACCATCTGCTACGTGGCCAGGCCCTAACTGCAGTGACAACTGTCCTGTAAATGACACAGGAGAGATGCGCGGAAGCGGAGGCAGAAGCAAAGTGATGCTGTTGACCAGAGTGACGTCCACATGGGGCAGAAATGCCTGCGTTCCAAGCTGGAGCAGCCCTGCAGCCCAGGACAGACTCTCCTGGAGGCTGCGGGGCACAGCTCGGCCAGCGCGCTGACTTCAGTCTGTCCCCCAGAGTCCTGACAGAGCCCCCATTTTAGATCACTGTGTCTTGGTGTTTGCTATGGTTGGACAGTTTTGATAGGGTGAACCCGGTGAGGTCCCACCCTGGGAGGTGTCTGGTGTCTGTCCCTGGTTAGCCTGGGCAATGCAGCCTCCCAAGAACCACAGTGGATAGATGCAGGCTCAGCTTACACCCACAGTGCAAGCTCTCACCCTGTTCAACTACACCGCCGTTTCCACCATCACCTGCGTCAGGGCAGTGTCTCCTGACTCCTGATTCCTGACTGTTTCTTCTCCCTTCCATGCTTTACCTTTTGGAAGGAATTTGGACAAATTAAAGTCGTGACTAACAAGGAAGAACACCATATCCACAACAGCTGCTGAGAGGGAGCATGGACCTTGATTGGCTGTTCAGCAAATCAGTGATGAGCACCGTGCAAGGCGGGCTTGCATTTGAGTGGAGAGGAGAACGTACTCCGCTGAAGTAAAGGGAAAGGGACAGAAAAAGGACAGAAAGAGCTGGAAAGGGAAGGAAAGTTTGAATAAGTACAGAGAGGCTGGGGATCCCACAGTGAAGGCTTCTCCTCAAGAATATAAAATTCAACTAATTCAGCAAATATTATTGAGGCTTCGTATACATCAGACACCCAACCTGAACTAGAATAATCTAAATTTAGCAAGATTTACTTTCTGTCTTAAGATATTTATTATGAGAAAAGGGCAACTTATGAATAAGATATAAAAGTAAATGTAGCAATGTGGAATATCTTTAAAGGGGTATACAAAAGCAGCATTCACATACATCTGAAACTCAGGAAAATTTCTAGGGATCAGCTAGTATTTGAGAGAAAAACCACTGACCACAAAAACTGAAGTGATAGCATGACCTAAGAATGATTGTCAAAATAGCTCTCGACTCTGCAGTTTCTGAAAAGCTATTTGTCATTGACCCGAGGTTGACTGGACTTGGGGCTAGAATCCAAGCCAAGAAAAATCACCAAAACATAAACTGTAATGAAAAGTATTAATTATATCAAGAACTAAAACTGTCAGGCCAACTTTATGTGGAAAGAAATTAGATGGAAAACCAAAGTATTAAAAGATTGCTTGGTAAGCTCAGAATGGGAAGATGGGAGATCAGTCATTTATACAGCTCAGTGTGTACAGGTACTAACCTGGAGCATGTCAGTGCTGTGGCCTTAAAAAATAAAGGTAGCAAAGAAAGCTTGCACCAAAGGGCTCAGTGAAGGGAGGCACGCCTAGTACAGGCCGGGAGCACCCAGAGTGGCCGCGTCACTGTGCTGATAATTCTGTGCGCAGCGTCATGCCCTCCCCACCTTGCAGCTCGCGATCCGCGCGCTGTACCATGCGTGCCTGTTCACTCCGGCACCCAAGGAAAGTAGTTGTTGCCAAGGAGAAACACAGTGATAAATGAGCTTATTCCAGTTAATGAAAAAGGAGTTGACTACGGCCAGAAGTGGAATTAATTTAAAAGATGCTAGAAATAGTGTGCTTTGAACTAACTTGGTACTTCAAAAATGGAGAAAAATACCCACTTGAAATAATGTATTATTAAAAAGCACTTTTAATGATCATGAATGTGTACAGAAGGAAATGCATGCATGAAAAAGCTACAGTTTCCTTTGCAGGGTACCAGCCCTGTTCTTAATTAAGTGGAAAGGATTAAAGTCAATCAGGGAGGGGGCTGGGTGCCTGTGGTTTGGAGGCTTGGTTGGTATTTGTAAGTAAAAATGGAGAAGAAGTGTCATAAACCTAAACTCGGGAGGTCCAAGACTAACGCAGGCATAAGACTGTCTCTGTGGACTGAGTTAAGCCCCTTAACAACTCCTCTGTTTTATTTTCTCCATCTGTTTTACCAGACTATTGGGAGGATTATTTAGTTAATGTTGAAGACTATATTTATCAATTCCGCCGAAGGCCTGCTATTTAACGACGAGCGAGTTGTAAACGATGCCCTGGGACTATCACGGGGTTAGCAACAGCATTAGGGCCGGTTGAGTCCTTTAGAGACCCACAGGACAAAATATGATACTTGGTTTTTGGAGCGTTTGGAATTATGTTTCAATAATTATTTCTCCCTCTAACTCCCCCAAGTCAATTGGGTTTTCTGCTTTGTGGGTTTGACAAGCAATTTGTTTTTCATGGTGGGGGAATTTTTGAGTGGTCTCAACATTATCCGGAAAATGATTTCTCTGAACAGAAATTACGGTGACACAAGGTGCTGTCCAAGGATCACCTCTTTCTACGTGTCTATGTAAGAGCATTTTTCACTTTTACTAGGTAACCAACAGCTTTCTTTTTTCTTTTTGTAAAAGAAACAGTCTAATTTTTAGTAACTTGATCTCAAACCACAGACTGGAAGTCCTCAATATATCACATTTAAGCACAGTTCTTCTAAAGACTCTATAATGCGGAGAAACTCAAAATTTGATGAAATAACTAACATATGCTGAACACTCCTTTGTAAATCAGGTTTTATAAACAGTCTGCATTTAAAAAAATGCATAATCAATATTATCTAACTCAGCGAGGTGAAAGGACAGCCCTTCCCTACCTCTAACCTCAGCTCTCAAGCACTAACTCAGCTCTCCAGAATCTGAAATAAAAATGAACCTTGCTACTCCCAAACGAGGGCCACAGGAAGAGGAGTATCCCACGCACTCTTAATCAGCACACAATACCTCTGTTTTGTAACAAAGCCTGGCAAATAAAATCTCCTCTAACATGAAACCTCCGTCAGCTCCTCCAGGTCAGGCGGGTGCCGTTTGTTAAATTACCTCTGGCCCCAGCTGTGAGAGCATGCTGTGACCTCAGCAAGCACAGAACGCTTCTGAATTGCCCAACCCTCATGCCCAGCTTGAGTAAGACTGGAAATGTTATTACTGGGCAATTTAGACTTCAGCCCGAGGCTAGGCTCATGATGCTGCTCCATCAGGATATTGGCACTTTTTCTTCTTTAATTTATGTTTGCACAATGGTGACATTAGCTAAATTCAAATATCCTCGCGGCAGGCTGGCCTGGTCACTCTTTGTGGGTTTAATTTGTACTCCTCAGAGTATTTCTGTGTATTATAGTAGCTTACATACTGATTTTAAATGAAATTTCAGACATGACTGAAAAGAGTTCTGTTTCCATGACTCAAAATTAATCTTTCCTGGGAAGGTGCAGGAGGCTTTCTGGGTGGCAGTCCTGAGGCGAACGTCCTCATCTCCACGCGCCCGTCCTTGGGGTCCGACTGAGAGTTGTGGTGTCTCAGGGAGCATCGTGTATGACTTCAGCTTTCGACCACAGTCAGCGCTGCTGGCCGCGTATCTGTGTCCAGGCCTGGACCCAGGTCAGGTCAGGCACGAGCTGGAGTCTCAGGTGCTTCCAGGTGGAGGTGACTGAGGAGCCATGGAAGGGGCCGTGAGGGTTCAGAGGAGACTTAACAGAAGGCGGAGGGAAAGGAGACCCTCCCACTGCACACCTCCTGTCTCACATCTTTCTCCTGCCCACCTCCCTCTTCGAAGGAGATCTAGGCAGGTTAGGGAGCTTGAGTACTGCTCTGGTGCGAACTTCCCAGGTGAGCCTCCTCCATCCGTTCACTCCCTCCGTCCTCTTATTCCCGTGATGCAGAGACTTCCTTTGCCTTTGCTCCCCCAAATCTGCTAGGAGTGCAAGCACGGTGCTCAGCAGACACCGGCCTTCCCCGGCAGAGGTCATTTGAACGGACAAAGGATGAAAAAGAACCGACAATGATTTGAACTAGTGCACGTGTGTGTGTGTGTGTGTGTGTGTGTGTGTGTGTGTGTGTGTGTACAGTTTTCTGTGTAATGTTTATGTGTCAACGGTGTCCTTTAATAATTTAAAGTAGAAGCAGTGTTGGGTGATACTTCTTTAGGTGCAGTGTTCGAGGCATTTTCTTCTACTTTAAATCGGTGGATAAAGTTGTTTTTACACAACCAGGTATTTTGAAGTACATATACATCACAGAATGACGAAATCCAGCTAGTTAACAACAAACAGTGTCCACTCAAGGGGCTACTGCAGTTTTCACTGAGAACATTACACATCCACTGTCAGAACACAGTGTTTCACAAACTGCCATCATGAAATTATACAGTGGATTTCTTGATTTATTCCTTTGCTCTCACCAAAAGTTTTGATCCTTTGAGCAGACGATCTCCCCTCTCCCCTCACCCCCGTCTGCTGCAGCCCAGATAACCATTGTTCTCCTCTCTACCTCTGTGAGGGTAATTTTGTAACATTCCATTTGCGGGTGCAGTCATGCTGCTCTTACCTTTCTGCATCTATTTCTCTTAGCATAATGTCCCGAGTCTTTCCATGTTTCCCAAAATGACAGGATTTCCTTCACTTTTACGGCTGAATAGTATTCCTCCACGCCCATGTTTATGCATATGCGTCTGCGTGTATGGGCGTGTAGGTGTGTACTATATTTTCTGTACCTGCTCACCCACTGGGCAGCAGTAGGGCTGATCCTGTATCCGGGAAGGTGAACAGTGCTCCAGGAAGCACGGGAGTGAAGATACCCATGAGACATTCTGATTTCACTTCTGCTGGCTATTTCCCCACTCGGCTGCTGGATCCTGTGGTACTTCTACTTCTGGCACTATGGGGAACCACTGCGCTGCTTCCTCCAATTGCATTTTGCTCAATAACATGCAGTAGTCCTTTCTCCACAACCTCCCCAGCACTTGTTGCGTTTGGTCTCTTGGGTAACGGGCATTCTCACTGGGATGAGGCGACCCCTCCTTGTGGTTGGAACTTGGGTTTCCTTCATGATGCATAATGTGGAGGGAAGAGAAATGTTTATTTAGGTCTAATGTCCTTTTGAAAATTGGGTTATGTGTTTTCATGTTACTGAATTATTTGTGTTCTTTCCAATGTATTTTGGATATTAACTTTCACATACATGATTTGGAAATACTTTTTAATTTTGTAAGTTGTCTTTTCACTCTGTTTATTCCTTTGCTGAGCAGGGTTTTAGTTTATGTAATCTCATTTGTCTGTTTTAGCTTTTCTTACCTGTGCTTTTGGGATCACATCTAAAAAAGTGTTATGAAGACTAACGTGGTGGAAATTTCTCTGTATGTTTTTTCTAGTATTTCATTTAAATTTTGAATTTACATTTCAGGCTTTAATCTATTATATGTGAACTTTTATCTGTATTGTGAGATGCTTTCTAATTTTGTTCTTCTTGGGGTGAATATCCACTTTTCTTTTCTATTTAATAAAGAGGCCATCATTTTCCCCTGTTGCATTTTTGGCACCTTTGCAAAAAGTCAGATTTTTGTTAATGCAGGGATGTATTTCTGGACTCTATTCTGTTCCACTGGTCTGTATCTGTTTTTATGCCCATATGATGTTTTGGTTACTATGTCTTTTAGTAAATTTTCAAGTTAGGTAGTATGATGCCTCCAGTTTTGTACTTTTGTTTAAAACTATTTTGGGGCGTGAGGTAGATTAACTAGTGGCCACCTTGTGACACTCAGCTGAACTCAGCGTGGTGCAGGAATTGGAAAGCCCACCTGATTGCCGCATCAGCACAGAAAGGGAGCTGGAGGGGGAGACAGTGTGCTGTTGGTTCTCCTGGTGGAGCTTACCACGCTGGCTTTCCTGCTATGAACGTGGCTGTTCTCATGGTTGGAGGAGCCCGGGTCCTGCTGAGGGTGGCTATGGTACTTTTCAGGGGATCTCTGGTCCTTATTTGAGTGTCTTGGCTCCAGTGTAGATCCTTCAGCTTGCTGGCACAGATCTTTCACCCTGCTGGGGAAAACTTTCTAGCTTCCACTACTGAACTTTTGGGCCTTCCCAGTGCAGGCCCTTGATACAGATTTGCATGGGGCATTGTTGTGGGCTCTAGGCCTCCAGCTAGACTCATGGAGGACATTGCCATGGGCTCTAGGTCTTCAGCTGGACTCGTGCAGGCAGTCACCATGGGATCCAGGCCCTCAGCTGGATTCTTTGAGTCTCTACTGTGTGGACAGATTTCCCACACTCTTCTGCATTTAAATCTTGGGTAAATATTATAAAAATAACCCTATAAATTGTGTGTCTTGTATTAAATCTTTCTCCTTTTAAACCCTGACTAAAACAGGCATTTGAGTCTTTTTGTGATGCCATAGAAATTTTAAAAGTATGTTTTCCTCTTTCTGTGAAGAGTGTCATTTGTGTTTTGATGTAGGTTGCCTTGAATCTGTAGATTGGTTTGGGTAGCATGGGTATTTTAACAATATTAATTACTTCGATCAATAAAAATGGAATATCTTTTCATTTTTGTGTGTCTTCTTCAAATTCATCCATCAACATATTATAATTTTCAGAGTAAAACTCTTTCATCTCTTTGGTTGAGTTTATCCTAAGTATTCTTGCAGCTGCTGTGAATGGGTTTTTTCTTACATAGTTCACTATTAATGTGTAGAAGAGATACTGATTTTTGTGTGTTGATTTTATTGAATTTATTAATTCTAACCTGGTTTTGTTGAAGTCTTTCCAGCTATCTGCCCATGTTTACTCTTGCTCTATTAACCTGTCTCTCTTTTCCCATTTTAAATCTTGAATTTCTTTATATTCATTTTCTTCAAAATTAAATAATATGATAAAATTTATGTCCCTCCAATCACTCCTTTACCCAAGTGTATATATGGGAAGAGCTTTTGTGAAAAAACCTTGTAACATATTGGATATTAAATGCTCTCCTGGTCTATTTCGAAAAAGTGTGAACTATCAGCATAAGGGTGATGTATTTTCAGATACGAGAATGGAAATTGTAAACGCTGAGAGTGCTGGTGCCGCAGTTGCTTGGCCATTTGTGCTCTGTTAAGTGATACACTGTGGGAGTTCCAGATTCTGAACAGTATTCTCTAGATAGTTCCACCTCTCCAGGATTTTTACAACTGTCTCTTCTGTAATCATTGCGCAGAAGAGAGGTAAATGCAGGCATTTGAAAGAAAATCTTTCTTGTGGGAATTGACTCAATACAAAGGAGTGCAGACCTCTCTAGCTACTTAGAGGTCAGAGTAAGTTATAAGACAAATGAAATCTCACCTTCCAAATGGAGCTGGAATCTCACATGCAGTCTTTATAAAGAAACTCAATTATCACCTGCCTAAATACAGTAACTGCCTTGAATACCCGTGGCTATCAGCTTATCTTTACTCATAGTAAGTACTCTGTTGGGTTCTCTTCCATTAGGCATTATTTTTAAATCATTTGTTTCAACAAGAGTTTATGATGTTACATGTACATGTTAATCTATGATAGCAAAGCCAACTTGGTGTAACCACTAATTAAGAAGGAAAACACTCAGCTACATATGGCAGCTTCTCCCTGTAGTTCTGAGAGGCTGAGGCTGGAGTATCTTACATTCAAACCATGCCTGGAAAACTAACTGAATTAGTGGCTTAGTTATTTTTCTCATTGCTAAGGCAGAATACCCAAAATCCAAAGTTAAAGGAGGAAAAGTTTATTTAGCTCACAGTTTGTAGAGGTTTCAATCCATAATCAGCTGGCTCCAAGGCAGGGTGGGATAGCAGAGGAGAAACAGTTCATGGTGAAGAAGGTAGCAAAGCAACAAGGGCAGCCACAGCTCTTCCTACCCTGCGTATCTTATCCAGGCTACCTAGGGTGGCCAGCACTCACACCCTTAATCCTAGTGCAATTGTTGAGTCAAATGGAAAATGTCATTAAATTCACTCAGCATTTCATAGCACATTACATCATAAAAGAAAAATAATAGAATCAACAAACCACCAGAAAGCCATTGTTTTAAAAGATTTTTAATACTCTCTGAACTTTTACTATTGAATAAACTATTAATAGTCTTCTTGATAGATTAAGGACAGATGTTAAACTAATTTATATTAAATTTAATACCCTGAACATACCTATCAGATTATCATAAACTGGCAATATTTTATTTCTTATTATATACTATGGCACAGTGCCAAATCTGATAGTAATTGACAGTTTTCTACCTTCAGTAAATCAACATTTTAGAATAAGTACTCAGGGACAATATAATAAGTCCAGATATATCTGTGTGTGGGTAATGAACACATTATCAGTATGGAATTAAAAAGTAAGGGGTTCCTGATTTTAAAGTGAAATCTTTCAGTTATTGTCTGTTTAGTGTGATGTTGGCTGTTGGTTTGTCATAGATGGCTTTTACAGAGTGTGGTAAAGACCATCTATTCCAGTGTTCTGTAAAGTTTTTTTTTTTTACAATGAATTAGTGTCAGACTTTATCAAAAGCTTTTTCTGCATCTATTGAGATCATCAGGAAATCAACCAATAACAAGTGATGGAGAGGCTGTGGTGAAACAGAAACCTTTCTCCACTGCTGGTGGGAGTGCAGACTGGTGCAACCACTGTGGAAATCAGTGTGGAGATTCCTCACGAAACTAGGATTAGAGGTCCCACCTAACCCAGTTATTCCCCTTCTGTAAATTTTTCCAGAAAAAACTGAAAACATCATACCACAGAGATATATGTGCACCGATGTTGATAGCACCACACTTTGACATAGCTAAGTCTTGGAAACCACACAAATGCCCATCATAGGAGGAATGGATAAAACAGATGTGTTATTTTTATACAATGAAGTATTACTAATTGCTCAAAGGGAAGGAACAACTGGGATGGGGAAAGGAGAAAAGAAATGAAGAAGGAAAGGAAAAAATGTATATGTATATATAAGGACAGCTGGGTTAATTGTACTGCTAATGCCTATTGGTTTATTGAAAGGAACAGTTAATGCTTAAAATTTTTTTGACAAATTTTGCATGCTTATTTTTGGTATTCTGAACAACTAATTTGAAGACAGCAATATGCAATGTAACAACCAGTGGTGAATTCCTACCATCTTGTTTCTAATGGTTTTTTACAATTATTTTTATTCTCTTTAATGATTTGATCAGTCTTGCATTCTTACAACTGGTAATCTGAGCAACTTCATTGAAGATAACAATATGTAATACAACAACCATTGTTAATTTCCTATCATCTTGTTTTGAAATTCCATACCATTTTTATTGTTTTTGTGTTCTTTTGTTTTTGTCTTTGTTGTCATTTTTTCTGTTTAAAATTTAAAAAATTAATCTGTAGACACAATCTAGAGAGGATGAAATATAAAGAAACTACGCAATTATCAGATAAACAACGGAAAAAGAGCAGAAAAAAGGTAAGGGGGCTTTACGCAGCTTTGGCAAGGCAGAAGAGGAGTAATGAAAGCGACACGCCACACCCCGAAAAGCAATAATTTGACCTTCTTTGTGGAGATGAAAGTTAGGGAAGTTTTTTAACAATCAAATTACAAATTCAAACCAAGACAACTTATCACCATTGCAGGAGATCCAACCTCTTATCCATCTCTGATTATTCTCTTTGATTGTACTTTACCTTACTCAGATGAGAGATATCATTCAGTATTTAAGCTTGTGTGTCTGGTTTATTTCACTGAACACTGTATTTCCCAGGTGTATCCATCTTCTTGCAAATGTCCTTCTTTATAGCCAAGAAGTATTTCATTTTGTATAGATATCACACTTTCTTTGTACAGTCATCTTGTGATGGGTACACAGGCTACTTCCAGGATCTAGATATTATGAATGGTGCTGCTGTAAGCATCGGTGTGCATGTACTGCTGTAGTATGATGTCTTAAGCTCTTTGGGGAAGATAACCTGGAAACGGGATCACTGAGTCATATGGAATTCCTAATTTCAGTTTTCTAGGAAATCTCCATACTGATTTCCCTAACTGTTGTATTAGTTTACATTTGTACCAACTTTTTAGCCTTTGTCTTTGATTGGCAAATTGAAAGCATTACTATTGAAAGTTTCTATATCAAGTTGCTTATGGAATCCTGTCACTGAATTATTTTTCCTGCCCTTATTCCTTTTCCACCCCTTTCTTTCACTGCTCTCCCGTGTAGATGTGTAGGTGCCTTTGGGCTATTTGGTCCTGGTGGACCCCATCTCTGTCTAAGATTCTTGTTTCTACAGTGCTGGCTTAGTAGTCATGCATTTCTTTAAGATTTCTTTGTCATAGAAATCTTTGCTTCTCGGTCACTTTTAAGACTAATTTCTCAGAAAGTAAGAGTCTGGGTTGACAACTGTTTTCTTCCAGGGTTTAAAAAACTTCACTTTAGGCCCTCCTGGCCTTTAAGTTTTGTGCTAAGAAATCCACAGTTATTCTGAGGGTACTTCCTTTATAGGTTATTTGCTACTTTTGTCTAACAATTCTTAGTATTCTCTAAGAATTTCTGGAATTTTGATTATGATGTGTTGTGTAGAAGTTTGTTTCTGGTTGTGGCTATTTTGGGTTCTGTACACCTCTTGATTTACAATATTGAGTGCTTTCCCTAGATTTGGAAAATTTCTGCTATGATTTCAGTGAATAAATGTTTTATTATATCTTTTGAGTCATGTTTCATTTTTCCTTTATTTCTGTTATTCTGATGTTCATTCCTTTTGAGTCTTCTAGTAGCTATTGACTCCAGCTTGCATGATGTCTTATTTTTTTCAGGGTGTTACTGAGTTTATGATATACTGTGTCCTCCCTTTCCTTGCATTGTTCAAGTCTGCTACCATTGCTTTCCATTGAACTTTTCACGTCATCTATCTCTGCCTGCTTTTTTCTCATAGTATCTAATTATTTTCTAAAGTGGGCATATATGTCTTGTATTTCTTGCTTAACTCAATTTTTTCTTTGTTCTTTAAGTCTCTTTAAAAATTTTATTGGTAAAATCCTTTGTGTGTTTAATTAAATCCTCTCTGAGTTCATTACATATCTTATGTAATGATATATACTTATGTTTCCCCTTTTATTTCTTCAAACATTTTGACTATTTTTATTTCTTGTCCAGGATATCAGCTTTGGGAAAGGTAAGGTTTTGGGGAATATCTGGTTGCTTTGTTTGTTCAGGTTTCTATTGTTTTCCCACTGTGGTTTGAAGATCAGTTAAGAGAGAGAAACTGTGTCACTACTGTGGAGATCTCTTTAGTCTGGGTTTCCACAGGAGGTGACCTTGGATGTGATGGTGTTTACGCCCTCTTCACCCCGTTCCACGGGACATCTGAGAGCCCTCTTCATGTCCACTCTTCTTCCCAGAGACCTTGTCCCCAACACTTCTTAGAGTGGACAAAACAAGGCATAATGATATTGAGTATACAAAAACAAAGCAGACATTGGCATATGTTAAAAACCAGTCAAGAGCAACGACTTTGTCATCATTAGCAGTAGAAATCAGCCACAATAAAAAAGGCAAAGACTAACCTGTTATAACATGCCGCAGAACTGGTAATAGTGACAACCATCCCATCTTTTTTATTTTAAAGAGGAAAAAAACCTAACAAAACAACATTAATGAGACAAAAAGCAAAACAACAAAAGCAATACATGATCTCAAAACAAAATGATAGGGATTAACAATGGTTGCTACATTAGATACTGTTATCTTCCATAAAGTTGTTCAGTCCACCAGATGTAAGAAAGTAAGATTCATCAAACAATCAAAAATAGCAGCAAATAATAAAAAAAAAATGGAAATGGTGCAGAGCTTCACCATACTAGATGGTAGGAATTCAGTAATGGTTCTTATCCTACATATTGTCTTCAGATCAGTCCTTTTGATTATCAGATACACGGTGGGAAAAATTGGTCAAGAAAAAAGAAAATTTTGAGCATTAACCATTCCTTTCAATAAACCACAGACCTGTCTTTAAGACTAGAAAAGTGATACGATAGTAATGTAGACATATACAAAGCAAATATTGGCATACAGTAAATATCTACTAAGAGGAGCAACTATACAACCAACAGTGGAAAAGAATTCAACAGTGGCATAAAATTAATAAAGTTTAATATGATCTGAAGAGCTAAAATTAATAAAGCTTAGCAATCTTAATAATAATGTTAATAAAAAGGAGACAATGCAAAAGGAGATGAAAGAAGTAAAATTTGAAAAAAGATGACAGTAAAGTGAGATATTCAACTAAAGAACAAAAGAAAATAGAATTAGCTAAAAGTAACAGAAAAAGAAAAACCAAAAAAGGAAAAGTAAAAAGAAACAGAGTAAAAGTTAGAAAAAAAAAACACCCAAAAACTAAGAAAAACAACAACAAAACCCAAAAGAAACCACAGAAAATGAGAAATGATTCCAAAACTTTCCTTGTGTGTAGGTGAGAGATTTCTTCCTGGGGCCAAAGCACTGGGATTCACCAGATAGGAGTGCTGGATACTGAGGTACAATGAAGCACCTGCTTTTCGCTGTGTGGGTGCTGAGCCTGCTGCACGTGGTCGGTCACAGGCATCCTTTCTGCCTCCCTCAGGGGTCTCAGCACTCCTGCGCCTCTGTGGGGCCCTGGTCACTGCCATGTCCACTGGGCATCATGGCCAGTAGGCTCGGGAGGAGCCTCCTTTCTCCAGGGGCTCCTCTGCCCATGTCTCAGGATAGCAGATGGGAAAATGAACAGGCCCTGAGCTCTGTACTGGAAGTGGGCAACGAGGGTGCCCAGGCTGTCCACTAGATGCAAGGTCAGCACTTCCAGCTGCAGAACCCTCAGATAACCACAAGGCTGTCCTGGCTGTCGCCTCAGACAGTGGGGCTCCATGTTTTCTCAACCCAAGTACACTGCTGCTTAAGCTTTCAGGGGTCTGCAACGAGCCAGCCTCTCTCTGTGACTGTTTGCTGAGGCTGTTTCCCACCGAGTCATGATGGTAGGTAGGGTGACATCAGGGACCCTGAAGTCTAGTTATTTTGTGACTTTTTCTTCCAGGAATAGCTCAATCTTGAACCATAAACCCCTTTTCAAAATGGCTTCCGACTACCTCAGCCCCTAAGAATGAAGGATTCTGCAGTGAATTTCTTTCACATCTCTAGTCTACCATGTGGAAGTGGTCACATTTAGGGTAAAAGTCCACTCTGTATTCGAAGCCTATAATAACCATGGGCTTTTCTTGGGGCTGTCTCTGCCTGGCTCTTGCTTCCCCTGGAGTTGGTGAATCTCTCCAGCTTACCTCAGTGTTGTGGAGACAGAGCCCATCCCTGGAGCCAGACCATTGTCCCAGACTGTCTTCTTGTGTTCACTGCATTGTCTTCCCTTTCTCTGTAGTCTCTAGTTTTCCTGTCTGCTCTTTCTTGATTTGTACAGTTCTACTTTTGTTTTTCTTCACTAAATTGTTGTTTTCCAGGTGTCTCAATTCTGGGTCTCTGAGAGGCTGCATTTGGCTGCCTGCCTTTACTGTGCTACTTTTTTCTCTAAATTCTTTTTATACAAAGTTCAGCATTTAATGAAATAAAATTGCCCTGTGAATAGGCACGGTGATATGGTCAAAATCCAGGAAAATACCCCGAACAAACAACTCCTGATGCACAGAACTGTCCTAAAGGCAAAGACTTTAAAATAACCACAATTGATGTAATCAAGAGTAAAGGAAAAGATAGAATAATAAGAAATAAAATGGAGAATTTCACTATAGTATTGAGATTATGTTTTGGAAAATTAAATGATTATTGTAGAGTTCAAAAATATAACATGAAACTAAGAGCTGAGTGAATAAGCTTATAACTGACTAAGACACTGCAAAACTAGAATAAGACAGCGTGGGTTTGGGGTTGGGTTTGTTGTTCAGTGGTTGAGAGCTTAACTGAGATGAACAGGTCCCTGGGTTGATCCCCAGCACCACTAGACTAAACTAAACTAAACTAAACAGCTAAACTAAACTAAAGCAATACAAAATATTTAGTGATATTGATTCAATAATAAGTATACTAACAAATAGAAAGAAGCAGTGGTTAACAGTCTACACCCAGTAGAAAAATGACATCTGTTTTTATATGGTCCTTGAACTAAGCACAATTTATATTTAGAAATGATTGGAAAAAATGTGAATAAAAGATAATATTTTTGACATGCAATATCTGAAAACACAGAACAAGGTGATGCGAAGAAGAGAGGAAGGAGTTTCTAATACCTGGTTTTCATTACTCTGAAACTCTGAACCATGTAAGTACATAGTCCCTCCAAATTATAAAAACACTGATGACAAGAATAAATAATATCTAATGATATTTTACATTTGTGGAGCACATACTTGTGCCAGGCATTTACATGCATCACTTTGTTTAATCCTTACATCAGTGCTATTTCTCATATTTGGGGAAAATGAATTTTAGTAAGATTGTCTTGTAAATTAGCCATAGATTTATCTCTTTAAGAAAGACAGTGAGAAAACTGAGCATTTGCCCTTGATTTGTCTAAGAAATTAGGTATTCGGAGAAGCTTTGCTATATCTTTTACTATGACCATTTCCTCAAGGTGTTTCTTGGTACACGCTGTGGGGGAGCATGTATGTATTCCAAAATTTGACTGAAAATGACTTTCACTAAACATTATATATTACTTAAGGCCTCAAACAGAGCTGTGGAACCAGAGTTTTGTTAATGACAGTTGCAAAGTAGAAATAACCTCCTTACAGACCCATGATGCTACCAGCAGAAGTGGACCTACAGTCATATGTTGTCATTGTCTTCCCCCTCTACTCCTGGGAATGACCTTCAAAGAGGTCTGGATCACAGTGTGCTGAAAGCCATGTGGAAAGCATTTTCCTCACCAGCTCCTGAGATTGATAGTGATCTTAAGTTCACCTTCAGAAAATCATTATATGTTATTTAGTGAGCTGTCCAACATCACTCTTTGAACAAAGACCTAACCGTCAAAATTCTATACATAATTTTAACATCTCCCACTTGTTGAAGAAGTAGACCAACATGGTATGGGAAAAAGAACTGGACTCTGCCTAACTAATGTTATATTTCTGGACACTTGCTTTGTAAATTGTGGTGTTCGGTATCTGAAAGAAGGGCAGCAAAAAATTATTCTTTAATATTTGTAAATAATTCTTAAAATATCAAAATATATACTAGCATTGGGCTATGAATCTCTGAGAGCTTAATATCCTTGAGCTGAATGCTAGTGTGTCTAATAATTCCACACAGATTTAACGTATCCTCACATAAATATTACTGTATCAGTCATGTTCTCCTTGCTGGAACAAATACTTTTCACTCAAAAATTGAAAGAACAGAGGTTTATTTCGGCTCATGGTTTCAGAGAGTGCAGTCCTTGTTTGGCTGGCTCCTGGGAAGAAACATCACGGCACAATGGATGGAGAGGAAAGGCGCCCAACCCACTGCGTCCAGGAAGCACAGAGGGTGAGGGGAGGAGCCACGGACAAGAGTACAGCTTCCTGTGACAGCTTCTCCCCCAGGCCCGCCTTTCCCCAGCTCATTCAGCTAGGAACTGACCAGTGGGTTACTCCACTGATTGCTTAGCACGTGCCTTACCCAAGCACTTTCCAAAGCCCCAGCTGTGAACATAGGAGACTTTCAGGGATGGAAACCATGCCAGCTACTTCTACTGTTTAGTTTTGGGTCCTACAACGTCTGGATGATGGTTGATTCTGGACTGAGAGATATCTAGGAAACTGATGAAACACACTGGAGGGGTGCGTCCTTGAGGGGTTTCCAAAACTGTTGCCGTATGGGCCCGCAGACCTGCCACTGGTGTGGGTGGCATCGTCACCAGGTAGGTGGAGTCCAAGGAGGAGGAAGGAACAGAGCCCCGGGTAACAAGGCAGGGCCCTTTGCACTGCTCGCGCTAGTGCTGTTCATTGCCGCTGATTAGAGTCTCCGTCTTGGAATGAGGGCTACACTAGCGAATCTCCAGGGAGCTTCAGGTCCTTCTCCTCCGCTGACCCGATGCACCACTGGTCCCGCTCATTCCAGCTCCCAGCTTCTCGGACTGAGCGGCCTGTGCTTTTACTCTCAGGCCGCAGACACTGCCAAGGGCTGCGCAGACCGAGCCAAGCTGACAACCCCGTCCTGGATCCGTGAGTGTTCTACTGGTGCTGGTCCTCCTGCGAGCCCTGCGCCCCGACTAACGCAGGTCCCACACTCAGCGCTCATTATCAATTATTTTACTAAAAAGAGGCTTCTTGCCCTGCACCTCTCTTCTGCATTCAGATAGTATTTACCTCAATAATAGCTACTTATGCTATTTTTAAAAGATTGCTCCACATAGGCTTACCAAATAATTGTCGTGTCATAGTATACATGTCTGCCTTTTAAGAATAAACATTAAATTTCATTTTAAGTTGCTTTAGTGATTTATAAGTATGATTTAGATTAAGTCAAATTCAGAATGATATGTCAATAGTTAATAAATAAAATAACTGACAGTATAACACTAAACTCCATCTCTTATAAATAATTTTATTTTAAAAAGAAATTGTAAAATTCATAAATAATAAAAGAATAAAATCAACTGCCTCTAATACTGAATTCCATTTGAGAGACTATATTCTATGTAATGATGAATATATTCCATATGGAATGATATAATGTATTAACAAGCCTCTTGTGTTTCTAGATTTTTACTTGTATTATTTACTAAGAAGCGAACAGTGGACTTCTAAATTTTACTCTGATTGCCTTTCATTTCTTCACAACTTCATTCCATCTGAAAATAATCTAGCAGAAGGTCACACCTCTCCAAGTCCAGGGGAGATGGAAACACTCAAAGATCTCTTTGGAGGGAGGAAATGGTATCTTTATTACGCCTCTCTATTTACTGTGCCAACCCCATAGTTAAGTTACACTATGGCCTCACACCAAGCCCCATTCATGGTCACACCTCTTATCCTTTTATTAACCTTTTGGTTTTTATGATCTGTTAGGCATAGATACACATCTGTTCAGCAGACCAAATCCATACCTAGCCACCTGCCTAAATATTTCAAAGGTTACCAGTAAAAATACCTTGAGTGTAAAAATGGTGCCTACTTTCCCGTTAAGAAAAACACATTTTCTGTGTGTCATAATCTGCAGAACTCTGTCTTCAGCACCTCAGTTGGTTTATACCTGTGTAGCTGGGTCTGGGTTTAGATGAGGCGTAACATATTAAGCTAAAGTGTGCCGCGTCATTAACAGAAGAAAGGTGCAAATGAACCACGGGGACATATGAAGATTAAAACTAAAACAAATACTTGTACCACATGGTCAATTTTATCTATGGTAGATTTCCTAGGTTCATGTCTGATAGTAGGACTGTCAGACACACTAGATTAATTATAGTTATTCTTTGCTTACTTTTTTATGAAATTTTATTTTATATTTGCATAAAATTAAAAAAAGATTTTAAGGGCAATTGAAGTACTATTTAAAAGTAACTTGTTTTGTCCCTTTCCCTTCACGGCTCCACAGCGAGGGGGTTGATTAGAGAGTGCAAGCTTTGTGTCACATCAGCCAGGTATTTCTTCGTTACCATCTCTAAGACATTTGTTCCATAAATATTTTGCCTTAACAAACCAGTTAACTTTAAAAAATGAAGGGATACATTCAGTAGCTGATAAATTTGGATCAAATTAAAGACACCACAGGTAAGAAAACACCTTTAACAAGAAAATTTCCAAGTGTCTTTCAAATAGTACGTAGAAATAAAAAATAAAGGTGAAGCTAAGATTAATTACTACTTGTGATATAATAATCACTGAGTTTAGAGCGCTAAGAAGCAAGACTATAGTATTTATTGTCTAGCAGATGGATTCTCTATTATACAGAGAGAGGCACTTACGATGTAAGGACTGCCACCAAGCTGAGCTGCGCTTCACTTGAAGGGGAGGCGGACCCTCCAGAGCCCTGTCAGTAATGGACTGTACCCCAGTCAGAGCAAATGTCCTCACAGCCTCCCTTAGCCTCTGCTGATCTTTGAAGAAGCACACAAGAGACACCAGGGATTCGGCTTGAGGGAGGGCAGGGAAAACACAGACAGGAGTGGTCCTCTTCACCCCTAATACAAATACTAAGTCCACGTGCTGAAACCGTAACAGGCTAACCCCTAGGGAGGATTATTTATTGGCCAAGAAGCTTAGCAATCAGAAAAAAAATGTTTTATAAAGTGTCTTTGATTTTAATTATGAGAATTTCAAGCTAGTTTGAATGTTAAGAGGATAAAAATTTGATTTGAAAAGGTGAGTTTAGTTGTTGGTATGCAAATAAAAATCTTTCCACTTGAATTTTTCTTTACCTGGACAGTTTACTTGTTAGAAGCTGACTCTGTGGTAGATGCTTCGTTCTCAGTTATCTGCAGGATCTGCACTTGCCAGGAAAAGATCTGTGTAATGAACAAATTACAAACATTTTGGGATAGTTTCAATTTACAGTGCTTAGTCTGATCACTCTTCCACGAGATTTTGGTAAGTGAAGAAAGAACTTTAATGGCATATTGTTGTATACATGTGTAATTATTGGCCCCTAGCAATACAACACTCACTACATTGTGAATATATAGAGCAAAACCAGCACATTAGATTTGTTGCTAAAGATCATTTACTTATCTCCTCAAAATTCCAAAGATATAGAGATTTTTAAAAAATAATTGTTTATAACATTGGTAGCTTATAACTTATTTTTAGAGTGATACTATTGAAAGTAGCAGTGTAAATGATTTTAATATAAGGTAGAAGGGAAAAATATAATTAGTTGCAGTAGTATTTTTTCAATAGCTACTTACCACGTTTAAAAAACAAATAGAACGAAGTAGTGCCACCCCCTCTAAACACGCTTACATTACAGTATAGGTAGAAGACTTGGACACATAGGTCTTCCTGATTCCTTAGCTGGGTGTTCTCTAGTACTAGGATTAAAATATCAGCCGGTGAGGTGCAATTATGTTGTCAAGGAGGGAGCAGCACACCTGAGATTAGCTGCCGTCTTCCTCCCTCCCCAGGTCTCAGGGGCCGCCCTCTTATACAGGTGTTCCCAGTTATCAATCACTGAGCGACTCCCTGCGATTTTCTCTTTCAGTCAGCTTCACTGACTTGTTGATGTGAAGAGTACATTGGCCTCAGGCAATTGGTTTAAGAGCACGTGTAATTCAGAGAACATTTTATGTTGTCTGTTTAAAAATGATTACTTTCTGCCAGATTTATGGATGGATAGGGGAAGCAGCTTATGAGCTGCTGGTGGAAATGACGGGTGTTAGGAGAGAACAGAAGGGGCGATTCTGCAGTTGTCAACAGGTTCAGGGAGGTTCTTTCTGTTCCTGTTTACCTCTCCATTTGAAATCTGTGGTTATTTTACTACTGCTGACAATTGTGCAGGCTAGAATTGAGGAGCTTGTTCAAGCAGTATTTCCTTAGACCACACGAGGATAAGGGCTCAGCACTGTCACAATAATAGGGAAAAATGTCACCTTCAACTGAAGAAATGTGAGAACCATAGATCCCCTCAGTTCCCTGCTAGCTGTGTTGAACATTTCTGGTTGGAATAGACCTAGAAATTCTCTCAAGATGATCCCAGCAATGTCAGCGGGCATGGACTCCGTCAAAAGTGTATGCCTGAGATCCAAGCTCACAGGGGCTGAATCCACATCACAGTAGTGACACCCTGCTCAGTACGTAGCATTTCTTCTCTTCCAAACCTTCCAAATGTCTCTCTCTTTAAGCAAGTAGCACTGTCTCCCATCAGGTGGCTTAGTTCCACAAATGTTGATTGTCTCAGTTACTTGTCTTGCTGCTGAAAAAAATACCCAAGAAATCAAAATTGAAGGAGGAAGGGCTTATTTGGCTCACAGTTTGTAGAGTCTTCAGTTCATACATGGTTGGCGCCAAGGCAGGTCGGCCTGGCAAAGGGGCATCGCAGAGGAGAAGCAGCCCATGGCAGGCAGAAGGCAGCAAAAGCAGCAAGCAGTGAAGTAGTAAAGCAGAGGCAGCAGCAGCCTTCCCTTCCCTTACCCTTCCAGGCTGTTCCACCTTTGGTTGGGGTCACCCACACCCAGAGTGGGCCTTCCCATTACCCATACCCAGAAGTATGTCAAACCAATCAGTGGACTGATTTAGTAACCACACACCCTTGATCCCAGCATCACACACTCTAGATCCAGCCACCTCTGAAAAGCCCACCTAGGACCACATGAGGCTTTAGGAGTGCATCTAGACACGAGCCATAAACTTGGTCCACAGTTTTGGCCATTTAGGTTCGGAGATGCAGGCTTTCTCATCCTGTGTGTGTGTGCGTGTATGTGTGTGAGAGAGGGACTGCATTTATTTAAATGTTTTATGGTGATAAAATATATAAAACCACTCAGTCATTTCTAAGTGTACAGTTCCCTGGTATTTTAAAATTTATATTTTGTTTTTGTTTATTTTTTTGTTACCAGTACACTCTGCGGCTATTCATCCCTGGAACAGAAGGAAGCTCTGAGACATTCCACACTGGTGCTGCATCCGTCAGCCACCACACTCACTGCAGTTAGTCAGACACAGGAGCACAAAGGCATCTGAGTCCCCGGGGCAGTGAGGCATGAGTCTGGAGCCGTTCATGCATAGAGACACAAAAGGACACTGGCATTCACCAGAGCTACCAGAGTGGACAAAGGATCAATGTCCTATATGTTAGTGGCATTAATTATATTCGTTACCAGACTTTGAAGTTCACACAGTTTGCCCATCTCAGGAGACAGAAAGACAGAAAATGGGGTGTATGTACATATGTGTACTGTGACACCCCCTTTTCTTCTGTTTATTCTTTTCTTCTTCAGTGTTGGGGATTGAACTCATTCTAAGCAAGTGCTCTGCCACTGAACTATATCCCTACAAATTTTAAATTTTATTTTGATCCAAATTCTTGCTAAGTTGAGCTAGCTGGCCTTCAACTTGTGATCCTCTTGCCTCAGCTTCCCAAGTAGCTGAGGTTACACACGTGCACCACCAAATCTGCCTGTACATTTTGTATCTTTTCATCCATCTATGGACTTTGAATTTTTCTTTATGTTTTGTCTATTGTTATAATGCTCTTAGAAGCGTGAGTGTACAGGCAACTCTCCACAACCCTGTTTCATAATCATCCTGTGATGGTAGAGCTACTGGTTAAGGAGGCTTGGAGATCTACAGTCTGGGAAATATATTCTGCGATGCAAAAAGAGTCATGAGACACTGACCAGAGCAGGAATCCCAGCAGTTGCTGCTCCCTTGTCCTCTGAGGAACAGACTTCAGGAACCCAAGCAATCCCTGTAAGCAAGCAGCAACTGGATTCTGGAAGCAGCCAGATGTCTTAACATGCCAACAGCTGCTTTCTTTGTTTCCCCTTTCTCTTTGTGTGGTACGGGAGACGGGAGACTAGACCTGTGTAAGCATGGAGCTCCCCCTCATCCTGCTGCACGTCAGACAGCCTTTCAGGAGAGCTGCCCCTGGGTAAGCTTTGGCTGTACATGCCCAGCAAGCTGTGCCTCTGTCATTGGGCTGAGCATGCCCGCAGCTTCCGTAAGGTGATTCCTGACAAGAAGATTTCCCAACTTTGAGGGTGAGAGAGTGCCCCCTCTTGAAGCTCTTGCAGCCCTGAG
Organism: Chinchilla lanigera; assembly: GCF_000276665.1. Classification (NCBI taxonomy): domain Eukaryota; kingdom Metazoa; phylum Chordata; class Mammalia; order Rodentia; family Chinchillidae; genus Chinchilla; species Chinchilla lanigera. Next base: position 1,560,111 of record NW_004955410.1, read on the forward strand.
CCCACCACTCTTCTGAGGGGATGGAGCCAGGGTAGATTTGCGAATAGTTATGGGGATCGTCTGTGACGAGGAGTGTGAAGGGATGGAGGCAGCAGGGAAGACCCATGCCCCATGGGGGGACACCCAGTTTGCAGGCAGAAGGGTGATTCACTCTCTTCTGGAGCCCAGGTTCTCTCTCTGCCCGGGAGCACCAGAGCTCCAAGGTCTCCAGTCTTCGGACTCTGGCACTCACCCTGGAAGCCCTGGTTCTCTTGGTCCTACTGCGCCAGAACGGAAATCATGTCACCTTCCAAGGTCTCCAGGGCTCCGGGGTTGGGCAGAGCCCCTGCCCTAGCTGCCCTGGGTCTCAGCCTGGAAGATTTTCCAGCCTCACTGACCAGGGGAGCCGGTTCCCCTCATCAACCCTCTGCCACGCACCTTTCTCTCTGTCGATTCTCTTGGCTCCGTCTGCCAAAGGGAAACAACTTAGGGTGCTGCTTCAGGTGTCATCCGTGCTGTTACAAATACCTGAGTTTAATTTTTATTTGGCCTCCTGATATTAGAGGCCATGCTAACACTTCTAACGTTAACACAGTTTTATGCTATGGCACGCTGAGTTGGTGATCGATTTAGCCCTTAAAATGCAGGCCGATGTAACAAGTCTCTGGTTCTTAAATTACAACGATTTTTTAACCAAATTTGGAACCTTTGAAAAGTCGGGTACTGGCTTGTCAGGGCCGCAGTAAAAGGTTAGCTCACAGTTGGCCCACGCAAAGCAGGAGAAACTTCTTCTGTCACTGCTGGGGGAGCGAGAAGGGCACAGTCGAGGTCCGGGAGAGCCAGGGCCCCGTGGGCTCCAGGGCAGTAGCTTGCTTTCCTGGGCACTGGGCCCTGCCGTGCCCTCACTTGTAGCCCCGGCACTGACTGCACGAGGCATTCTCTTCGGTACCTGTGCATCTAAAGCTCCTTCTCTTTAAAATTTATCCAGCATTAAGAGGGTCCATCACACACCCAGGATGTTTTTATATCATGGTCTTTAACTACTTGCGTCTGTCAGACCCCGTCTCCAAGTCTCCCTCCTCATCCGCCCTGTCTCTGAGCCACTTCTGTTCTGACGTGATGCTCGCCACCTGGTATCTTAGCAACACTTGTGCGTCCAGTTACAGTATGAATGCTTTAAAATCGCCTCCTATAACTTACCATCTTTATGATTGCCTTTCATGCAGTACCTAAGGTCCAGATCAGCACTCAGATGTTTTTAGCTTTGCATATCCCTACTTTTCAAAGAAGTAAAACTGTCTGGCATTTGTACCTCCAATTTTTCTGCTTATCTATTACTGTCTTGTTAGTCCGAGAGCGCTAGACACAGAAGCAAGATATCTATCACTAGTTATAAACAGACAATTTTCTTTGTGAAATTCATTAGATTTGTACATTTTTATAACTGTGTTGCTTGGTTCCAGCACGGTCCTATCTCACACATACTTTGTAAATTTTATTGGTGGATTTTATCTTTCCCTTAATAATTGTAATTTTAAAAGAGCTCATTCACAACTGGTGATTCTTCAGTGGGTGGTGAGACGTTGCGATTCTCTTTCTAATGCTCTCCATCTAGTCTACATTTCCGCTTAGGCAGACTGGGGAAAAACCCACCGAGGCAGTGTGGCGAGGGCAGAGCCAAAGTGAAATCTAGGCCATAGCGCAGCATTTCCAGAGAATGAGGGCAAGCGCGAACATTGAAGTATTGTAAGTGCATAAGATATTCTCCAGTTAATAGTATTACAGCTTTAGAGCGACTTCATTCCTGGGCGCTTGTGTTCCTCTAGTATGCGGACAGCCCTGCCCTGGCACTGCTTGTCCAGGAAATGGCATTTAAGTGACCAGCAGCCTGGGCTGGCCATAGACGTCGCCCGGGCGCCCAAGCCCACGTCCTTCCATCCTGAGGCTGGGAGAAGCGCCGCGCAGGGCGAGGGTCTGGGGCCGGCAGTGCAGGCGCGGCCCTGCAGCCCGCTCTCGCCCAGGGCACCGAGGGGGGGGGGGGCTGCGATGGGAAGAGGCGTGTGCCCCCCATGACCACCTTCCCGCCTTGGTCACCACCTGGTATCAGGCAGAGAACACAAGGCGCCAGGCGAAGACCCGCGTGCTGCGTGCATACCTCCATCCCAAACGCAGCTGCGGCAAGCGGGGCGCAGGAGCGGTTCATTTTAGCTTGTTATGTTGGTACTTTCTGAGGCTCTAGTAATAATTACTTTGGGAAAAGACAACACATTTAATACAAGGACGTATTTCACCACCTTGTATGAGAAGTTTTCGTGCATCACACATACCTCATAGACTCTCTGGTTATTTATCTCCAAAACATGTCAGTCTCAGGAGGAAGAGGTTTGTGCCCTTCTCTCCAGCGCCTCCCAGCGGCTGTGCCACCCTCTGTCCTCGGCACAGAGCACAGCGGCTGGGGTGGCTCAGGGGACGCAGGAGCAAGAACCCCGCCCTATCACGGCACAGGGGATAACCGCAGTCTGATGTAAATGGTCTTATTCAGCTTTCTGTAAACTTACAAACACCACCTTTGGTATACAGCGTTGATACACAGAAATAAAATGTTTTCAGATCACTCTGTCTGCTTTGACTTTCAAATCAGCTTGAAAAGTAAATGTCCTAACTGAGTGCACTTAATTCTAAATTTATACTGTGCTTACACATGAGGATCTGATTTATTTCACTTATGAGTATGCTTTCTAATTGCATCCATTTACCTATAAAAGCTTTGAGTCTATCTTTTTTACAGCTGAGTAACACTCCATATGTAGAAATACTACATGTTTTTTATCCATTCCTAAGTTGATGGACATTTGGTTTATTTCCAAAGTTTAGCTATGACAAATTGTGCTGCTATAAACCTGGGTGCACATATATTGCTGTGGTATGATGTTGTAGTGTATGAATGTGAAAGAGTAAATAAAATTGGAAAGATATAAAAGATACTGTGAAATGGGAAGAAACTGCTCAAAGGAAGGAACAACAGGGGTGAGGGGAAGTGGGGGAAAAAAAGAAAGAAGGAAGGGGAAAAATTATATGTATCATACACACAGGATAGCCGGGAAAATTGTACTGCGGACTTCTACTGGTCAATCGAGAGGAACAGTCAATGCTTCAATGTTTTTTCTCCTTTTTAATTTTTTGACCCATTTTGCATGCTTATGTCTGGTAATTTGAACAACTAATTTGAAGACAACAATATGCAATATAACAACCACTGTTGAATTTCTACCATCTTGTCTAGTGAGATTATGTATCATTTCTTTTTTTTAATGTATCATTTCTAATGGTTTTTTATTTTTTATTCTCTTTAAAAAATTCTAAACTTATAGACACCTATCCTCTACATCTAAACTTGAGTGAATATATTAAATTCTTAATAGTAAATTATTTTTAATATGTGAGTTAAAATCAGAAAGAACAAACTTTAGCAAAACTATGTCATGCTTTCATTTATTCTCTGTTGGAAAACTCCAAGTGATAAAAGATGCTTAGTTGCAGAATGCACACATCGTTAGCAAGTCCGGTGATGGCTGTAAGGCCACACAGCCAAGCGAAGTTTATTTTCAAGGTTACTCAGTTACTGTTTACTTTTTCCTTTCCCAGATGTGCAACATCTATTTGGTTAAGGCTCTATGACTGTCATTAGAGATAAATTTCATCAGCAGTTGGAAAACACAAAGAGTTCTGGACTTAGAACAAAGTATTTCTTTCATCTGTTTATATCATATCTTGTACATGGTGTGTGTGATCCAGAGACTAGGAGGACATTTTCAAGTGTATGCATCTATCTTCGCTTGTTTAATGAGAAGTACTGTGTATGGATTGTGCAAAATATCACAGATAACAGACTTCCTATCTCACAACACATGTCAGTGTGCTATTTGAAAATGTTTTAAAGCACGTGACTTTATCAGAAAAAGAAAAATGCACAACAGAAAGTGCAACATTATAATTTTTTTTCTTTTGTTGATAAATGTTTATTCACTTAAAATATTATTTGTACTTTTTAATGTAACTGAATATTTTAGCACATTTCAGTGACCTTTTTTCTAGGTCCTGGAATCCAACAATTGAATATATTTTAAAGCAAGACTGACAAAGTATTATAAACTAGTTGTTCAGTAGTAAAAAAATTCATAAATCATATGTCCATTTTGTTCATTCCCGATATGCATACTCAATGATATAAAATCTAAGCATGCTGTCCTTCATGGAATAAAAGAAAATTTTGCCTGGGGACTTTCTACTAACATAGGAATCCGCATCCACTTGGCTGAGACGAACACCCTTGCGGAGAGAACTTTCGTGTTGCCCACAGTGCAGCTTCCCTCTTCTCCCTCCGTCAGTCATCCCGTGATATGAGTCGTTTGTCTCTGGGCATAGAACCAGGCATTTAGACAAAAACGAAACCAAAACAAAATAAAACAAAAGCACCAAACAACAGTTAAAATGAGATTTCATGGACTTCAATTCCCACAGAATTTAGCAAGCATTGAATTAAATCTGCATTACAAAATAGTCTATGTGAATGTTTTAACATTAAGAAAGAAGGGAGAAAATTTTGTTTGAGGTAGAGAAAATCAATTTAGTTGAAGACAGTTTGATAAAAACTAAACTCTATTCAAATCAATTTCCTCAAGCTAAAATAAAAACACCCTTTCTCTTATGAACTACTGTGCAGAATTCTTTGAGTTTGATATCTATTGTGAGACTATTTTTGGCATAAGTAACCGGGAAAACAATATCATTTGAATCTATTTAGTGTAACAAAACTGTTATAGAAATTCTAGAAGAAAACACTCATTGAGATACAAATTAGTTTGTAAGGAAACAGAAGAAAGACAATTCATTCTTTTAAAAATCTTCCTTTTAACTCTCTGTATAATAGCTATTAAATTAAACTTCTTTTAGAAAGGAGTTATACAGGAAGTCAATTAATGTTTCATCCTAAAGACAGCGTGACTGAATATACGAGTTGCCCTGTCTTACTTTCTAGTGAAAGTTAATTTTGACATCAGAACATCTCAAACATCTAATCTTGTGTACTCAGAGGTCAAAATCCTTTTATATTTGCATAAATCAGAAGGCTACCAAACACTGAAATCAGCTACTTTTTAAGGAATAATTGTTTATGGAGATTTTTCACATAATGGCCTATATTTCCTTTTTCCTTTTCAAGTTTATTTTTGATTGGACTGAAATTGTAGCTGTGTGGAAGATAAAATTAAACCCAGGGGGTGTTGTTCAGTTCCGGAAATGTAACATGGATGACTACTGCTCAGATGTTGGATCCCGTAGTTAAGAAGCACTTACTTTTGGATGATTTTGCCCTCATTAAGCCAAGGGCAAGGGTCAGGAGGAGGAGTCCTGGATTAGATCCAGATTTTGCTCTCTGGAGGAATCTTCTTGCCCATCATTCCCATTGGCAGCTATCCATCTGAAAATTCTTCCTTGCTTCCATGGATACAGCTAAAGTCAGGTTTAGTGAATAAGCCTCCTTGGGTGTGATAAAAGTTTCCTCCTTGGCCACCTCTGATACACAGCACCCTCAGTATCTCCCTGGACTCCTGATCCTCAACCAGCCCAGATGCGTCTGATCACTGTGACCTGCCACAGGCAAGAGCCCTGCTGTGTCGGGTTGGCCAGGGTGTCCCTCACCCCATGATGCTCTCTTCATGATTTGGCAGCCAGAGTAGCACCTTGCCCTGGAACCACACGTTCCTGCTTTTCCTTGCTGTGCTTCCTGGTGCAAGCTGATCTCAGATGTCCCTGCACCTGTGGAGTTGTCCTGAATAAAATCTGCCTTGCTGTATAACAAGATATGAGTTCTTTAATAGATAACACACAAATCTCACAACAAATGTCCCCATACTATAATTTTAAGCAACCAATGTTTGTTTAGATTTTCAAAGAATCAAATAACTGAAATTCAAGGTGTGATGTCTTTGCCAGACTTCTATGCAACAATTCTTCAGGCTTCTGCTCTACTTGTTTTTCACATGTAAACATACCAAAAGTTCCTCCTTAGAACTAATTCTCAAGCCTAAAATATTTATGTACACCCTCTCTTCCATGCCTACTTCAACTTGATTCTAACGACTCTCTAGATAGCTGGAAAAGCAGGCTTGTTGGGAAGAGTGGGCTCCAAATACTATGCAAATCTTTCTTGGAAAGTGGGTAGTGTTCTGTGCATTCCTGTGTCCTGATGACATCACAAGTGTAGCTTACACAGGGCCACTCGTGGCATCAACCCTGCCTCAAAGGTATCTGGTGACAGGGGTTCTTTATGTATATTTTATGGCTTCTAGGTTACCCCAGGTACAGTCTTAATGAGTATTTTCCTATCATGTAGCATCAGTTACCATTTTTTAGCCTCTCCTAATAGTTCTTTCAACACTACCTGGTTGGAAAGCCAGTGTCGATACTGTGGGTGGTTTACGGTTGTTTATGGCAGAGACTCATGTTGGGTATCATTTCTTTAAGGCAGCAATCACTTTTGAGATACAGTGGTTTGTAACCATAAGCATATATTTCTGCTCATGGTTCTGTGGAATAGAGGGAGATTCAATTCAGGCTGCTCCATGAGTTCCTACGCTCCTCTTGAAGAAGCAATGATCAGGGCCTGAAGTGTAGCCCTAACCTCTCAGCAGCACAGGAGGCTGAGCATGGAAGCCAAGCCAAGCCACGTAAGTACATCTGAGGTCTCAGTTCAAGTCATAGTAGGCAATGTTCTGTGGATCCAAGCAATCCCAAGGGCATAGCCTATTGTGGACCAAATGGAGAAATACACTCCCCTCCCGCTAGAGCACCACAGTCCATCCCGCTGCATCAGGCAGTGAGGTCAAAAGCGTAGACGTCATCTTGTCATTGTCATGGTCATCTGTCTTGTCCTATCTCATGACTTTAACAAGCGGTAGAGCTGATACAAAATGAGACAATGTGACTTGTAAGCTTAAACTTACTTATTGATGCCTTTGTGACCTATTCTTCCTATTTACATGATAAGGTAAAAGGAAAATATATATTTTATATTTTACATATACATGTAAATGTATATATATATAAATATATATATGTATAGTCTGTTTGTAGACTTTATATAATCCTTTTACTGGTAATTTCTAGGAAAAGTGAAGTTCTAATTGAAATCTTTACTCAATTGTCCCAACAGCCATTTATTTGCTTATTTCTTCATAAAATTCATGAAGAGTTTCGTAGTATGCCGTGCACTAGGATAGTAACCACCTTCAATTTTTCTTTTTGCTTTGTTGTTATAGTGATCCTTACACAGAGACCATTATTTCTTTGTTTATGATATAATGGAACCAACTCTCCCATTACTTTTGTCATTACTTTGTTGAGGTGTGCTTTTATTTACACGTAGTTGAATTCACTGTGTCTGACTTGTATTTAGCTCATTTTTTCAATCACAGTTTCAGGTACAGATTCGGAACTTCAGTCGTAGGAGAGCTGTGTCTTTGACGACCGAGCGGAGAGTGTGCTCAAGGAAGCGAATGTGAAGTCCTAAGTGCAGCAGTCTGCGAATCTCTAAGGAAGTCAGCCGCTCTTGTCACAAAGTCGAAACAAGAAGAGAAAGAGAACATGTTGTTTGGAATTCATGCTCACAGAAGCAAACAAGGGAAAGGTAAACAAAACTAAAACATCGAATTATAAAGTGATTTATAATTTTTAAAACTGAAGCTTCAATCTTCTGTAAAATTTAAGGCCCGAAGTATGTTTACTATTAATATCTGATCACAGGTGTTGCAAAATACTAGACTTTCATGAATAAGGGGAGTTGGATGCATGCTAACTTTCGTGCAACATCTAGAAAACCTGCTTTTGGATGTGGTTGGACACAGTAAAGCACTTCGAAGGCTGAGTATGTTATGGTCGGCCAGGTGTGAAGTATTCGGTACAGTAGAGAGCACTGGGTGAGATGAAGACAACCAGGCCTCTTGGAGAAGTCAAACATGCAGCTTCAGCCACCCCGGGAGGTGATCTGTCCATGTGAGTGACAACCTGGGACACTGGGCAGGCAGTCAGATGACCCAGACAGCATTGGACAGTCCAGAGGAGTGACAGCTTGTTTTGGATGTGGGCCATGTGACAGTGTGTCACGCATATGTGTGTGGGGTTTCTCGTGTGTTTAAACAGGGAGAAAAACATCCTGTCCCTACAGATTTGATGAAAACAAGACCCAGTGCAAGCGCATTTTTGCTTCCTGACAGTACTGGTTTTGCTATTGTCAATGCAAATTCCATCTGCTCAATAAATAGATCAGTTTATAGAAAGAATAGCACAAAGTTACTGTACCTCAAATGTCTTTAAAGAATATTTACTTTAATTTTCTCCCTAAACCTGTGGTCCTGATGAAGGTGTTTGAAGATTCAGTGTTAATGTGGAAGAGAGTTTGTGCCAGCTATGCCATTACAATGCTGGAGACACAGTGTTGTAAGATATATGGACAGTGCAGAGGCTGCGGAGTTCGGAAATCACCGGAGGATCCAAACCCTCGCGGTGTTACAGTGGGGAAGTGAAGGATTGTTTAATGTCAAGAAACACAAGAAGGAACATCTGAGCAGGATCAGGCAGATTATTATCGAATTTCACTCTCTAATTCAGACTATTAAGCTCTTCAGATCACTTTAATCTCGTAAATCATTAAATCACTGCCAGCCAGGCCATGTCTGCCTTTTAAAAACGTTCCTAATCACACATCATATTCCTGATCTATCGTCTGCATGCTGTTGATAAATATAATGCTGGATTTTCTTTTTTCTTCGATTCCAGCATGCCTCTATTATTGATATGTAGGGGAAAGCTTAAAAACAAAAATAAGGTGAAAAATATCTTTGTAACCAATTCTGTGGTCTGTTGGTGATTTCTCCTGGATAAAAACATCACACAGTCTACTACGCATTTCAAACTAAACCTGAAATATATCGGTAAGTATGAAATTCAGATGCAGTAGATCTTTATCATGTGTTTGAACATCACATTGGTTCAGAAATAACCTTTATGAAATCAGGCTACTCCTCCCCCATTAAGGGAGAATATACATCTTTTACGTATAAAGACACAGACACGGTTACATTATTGACACCCAAGATCTATGTTCGAGTCTCACCTCACAGCCTCTGGACTCACAGCTGTGTGTCACATGACCGGTGGATGTAGGTGTGAGAAGTACATGTTTGGGTGGTTCTGTCGCTGTGCAGAGTGCCCTCACACAAGTACTCTGTGGAGCTACCATACCACGGCTAGACCACATATCTACCTAGACCACATACCACGGCTAGACCACATATCTACCTAGACCACATACCA
>NW_004955410.1:1569561-1607884 GCF_000276665.1 Chinchilla lanigera
CATACCACGGCTAGACCACATATCTACCTAGACCACATACCACGGCTAGACCACATATCTACCTAGACCACATACCATGGCTGCCGTAAGCGGCTGACCAGAAGATGGCCAGGTAGCTCATGACTGATAGTAAGAGCACACCCTTGGACTAATTTTAAAAATACATGTATTGTGAACATCTTCCAAAAATTATTTTATGTCAAATGGGCAGTGATTATGGTTAAGAAAACATGTATTTTTATTTGATTTGCTAATATCAGGAATCCTGGAAACTGCTCCACATAAATTTAATGTTAAAACAACTACACTAAAATAACTTGAAATTCCGAATTTTATCTGACCACAAAATGCCAAAAAAAATTATTTCAGGTCGATCTCCCTCCTAATGAGTGGGTTGTAATGGGGGCCAAAGAATGAGCCAAAGTACCCATGCAATTTATTAGATATTTTGAAGTTCATATTTGCTAAAAATTCTGTAACAGATACTTGAAATAGATAAATTTCCTACAGAAAGTAAGGGAACTATATGGGTTCAGTTTCCAGGAAAGAAGAAAAGATCGTTGTAGTGGCGTGCATAGCATTTTTAAAAAGTATCATGTGACTGTACATAGAAATGTGATCAAAGAGACAGAAAATACTTCTTCAGCTCACACATTTAACTCAATGGCGGCACTCTGTCATGGAGATCAGTCCCTTCACCTCATCCAGCAGTACTTGGGATTCCCTGGGTAGGATTCAGTGTTAGAAACTAATATAGCTACACTCAGATTTTCACTCACTTTATAAAAGACAGCAGCTCATAAAAAGATTTATGTCTGGCCACTCTGTCTAATGAGTAGGAAGAGGGATAGAGAGGTACAAAGTCTTGATTTAGCTGAAGCATTTAGATTTCACTCTGCGTTTCCTTTGTAAAGAGTATTTTGCTTGAAAACCCTCTATCTGCTAAATTTAAAATATACAGTTTTAAAGGACTGAAAGGGTAATACCTGTGTTTTTTAAAAGGTCAGGATTTGGGGTAAGGATTTACGATGTCAGCTGTATGATGGCACATTCTCACATGGGAGATTTCACACATATCTGGTATCAGGAAAGGTAACGTACAGTGTGGTGTAACTCTCTGCTAAGCCCAGTTGTCCTTGTTGTTACACAGGGATTTTCATGAGGGCCAACTTAATGCGGTAGTCATTTAACCAGCTGCAATTTTAAATGCTAATATGTGTGATTACTGACTGTTTACAAAAGATAAATGACTTAGATTAATTTTAATTTGGTACCTGAGATATCCTGTTCAGAAAAAATAACTACTTGAGAGATTTAAAAATATTTTCTTTGAAAAAGGTTGAAGCAAGACAAAATGTTTATTATCTTTCTAAACAAGGTATACTCCTCAAAAGGAACTACTGAATGAGATTACTATACTACATATATAAAATATTAATGCTGGCTGTGGAGAAGACAGATGCAGAGATATCAGAAATATCTATGCAGGCAGAAACATTGTCTTTGCTCTTTTGAACTCATAGCTATAATTGTCTGCTGTCCACTTGAACTTGCTACAAGTTATTCATAATTTTTCATAAATTATAAGTGGGTAACTGAATGAATATTCATAAATTAATTCCACCCAAGTAACTTTCACTCAGTTCTAGAAATAGAACATAATTTGCATGCCAAAAGCCCCCGCTGGTTCTCACAATTTGAAATTTCCTAAAGGTAATCAGTAGTGATTAATGATACGATAGATTATCGTGTTTGATGTTAAATTTTATGTCAATAGCTTCATATAGGATGCACTGTTCTGTGCTTCCTTCCTTTTGTTCAGTACTGAGTTTCTAAGAGTTATTCATCTTGCTGTCCCAAACAATCAGTGGTAAGTGATAATCAGTTGGTTCTAATTGCCCTGTAGGAAACCTTTTAGTGAATCTACCACACATTTATTCACTCTATTGTTCATCCACTGGTATTACTTTATGTTTTGAGGGCATCTCTCAGTGACAGAGACAGCTTAGTCTGGGCAACACTCTGGGTTTGATGCACAGAACCTGCCTGTTCAACCCCTGAAGTGGTGCTGCTATGGAGAATTTTACTTTTGTCTTTTGAAAATCATAAAGTCCATTTTGTGTGGGCATAAGAGTAGAATATCTGGGTTGTAGTATACGTGCACATTTGGCTTTAGTGGGTGTTGCAGAGTTTTCAAAGTGTCTGTATCGTTTTAAATTTTTATAATTAGCCTAGAAGAATATCAGCTTGCCATGACTTGGCACCTTATCAATGTGCACAAGTTCTATGTTTTTATGCATGAGATAAAAATAAATTTAAGTTTTAAAGCATTACCAGTTGCTCTATATCCTCAGCAAAACTTGGTTCTCTCCTTAATTTTTAGTTATTAAGCTGAGTATTAACCACTCATGCAGATGTGTAGAGGTGGTAACTGCAGTCCTATTTTTCTATTTCCCCTGTGACTGCAAATATTGAGCTGAGTTTCGTAGATCTGTTTCCCATCTGGACATTTTCTCTTGTCAGCAGCTTATGTAAATATGCCAATTTCTCTGTTTAATTGTTATTTATTGAATTGCAAGAATTCCCTCTGTCTACTAAGGATTAAATCTGCCTTAGGCAACTACATTATAGACATCTCTATTTCTTGTTTTCTAATTTTCAATCTTATACTTTGTAAAATTTTGAGACAGGGCCTTGCCATGTTGTCCAGGCTAGCTTCAAACTCACAGTGTAGCCCAGGGTGGCCTTGAACACGTGGTGATCTTCCTGCCTCAGCCTTCCAAGTGCTGGATTTACAGGTGTGCACTGCCAGGCCCCATCTAGTAAAATGTATTTTTAGCTGATACCTAAATACATAAAGTGGTACATAGTAATGATTTACCATGTATCATATATGTATATATACATAAATCAGTTAAACATTATCTGCACCTCAAACACATTTAGCATTCCATATGCTCTGTATATCAACTCTTTTTCAAATGTAGAACTGGCAAATACTTTCTTACCTCTGTAGGTTGTCTCTTTAATCTGATAATTGCATTCTTGGCTGTGTAGAAGCTTTTGCTCTCCATGTAATAATTTATATTTGCCTTTTTTATGTTTTTGAGTATTGTCCAAAAGAATTCCTTGCCCTCTCCAATATTTTGAAGCATTTTCTCCATGTATACATCTAGTATTTTCATATCTCACATTTAAGTCTTTAATCCATGTTGAGCTGAGTTCAGTTTATTTGATTCTCAAACTTGAAGAAGTGTCTTCATCGGAGAGGCAGAAGTCCCTCCTGATCCAGTTGGATTGTTTTCGTCCGCAGTGAACATTTCCTACCCGCTGCACTCAGCAAAGGCTGCACGATCGGGAGGGGCTATTGAGTAAAGCTGGGTGCACAAGGCTATTTTTTTGTGGGTTTACAAGTCTTTTCCTGATATTTTAAATTTTACCTCTGGGCAATACCTTGAAGTCAGGAGTCACTAATTTGCCTTCATTTTTATTCTTTCACCTTCAGATGGCATTTTCCTAATTGAGCTCAAACTCTTGCACAAAAGAAAGAGGTGGTCTGTGACCTGCTGGATTAAACAGAGCCTATTGCAGAGACACACAAATTGAGAGGTTACTACGGATTCATTTGTGTTTGTGGGTGTGTTTGTGGATTCATTTGTGTTTACGGATTCATTTGTGTTTGTGATCACCAAACCCACTGAGAATTATCTTCACCACTTCTGCTCTGAGGCTGAGAACTTGACTCATTTTACTCGCTAAATCTATTTTTCTACCAAAACACATAGTTGGATGAGTAAATATTTGTACTGTTGCCCCTGTGCCATGCCACCCTGCCTTGGAGCCAGCTGATTATGGACTGCAACCTCCGCAGACTGTATGCTCAATAATTCCTTTTCTCACTTTGAGTGTCAGGTATTTTGTCTCAGCAACAAGAGGAAAGTAACCAAGACAGCTGGGTAGTGAATGAGAAAACATTCTGAAAAGAGAAAAAAAGTCTAATTAAAAGCTTTGACATATAGTAAGGAAAACGTTCCATTTGCATGAATTTTTAATGTAGTAAAGCTTTTGTGTAATATCTTACTTGTGATACATGCTGCAATTTCTATTTTTGGATGATAAAATTTAATTATTTTAAATTTTAATTATTTTTAATTCAGTAAAGTACTTACCTAGTGTGAGACTGAGGGTAGTTTTACTTTAAAATACATCTCACATTATATGCTAAATACAATTTTTATTCATTTTATTTGTAATGCAATATTGGAAAAGTCTGTGCTCAAAACTCAGACAGTTTAGTGAGACTGACAAGAGTCGTTTTTTTCTCCTAGCACATTTGGACTTAACTATTCTGTGTCTTTCAATATTTGTAAAATTTAATATTTCTATTTTTGTAATCAACAAAATCACTTTGGTCTAAAAGTTTGTATCTCTCCAAAATTCCTTTGTTGAAATTCTAACACCTGGTGATGCCAGCGGGAGGCGGCACTCTTCAGAGGTGGGTAGAGTCCTCATCACTGGCATCAGCGCCCTGCTACGGGAACCTGCAGAGCCCGCTTCCTCTCTGTGCTCGGAGACCAGGGAGAGGGGCTGTGAAACAGGAAGCCAGCTCTCAGCAGACGCCAGACCTCTCGGCACCTTCGTGTTTCATCTCTGTCTTTGAAAATATGAGCAAGGCATTTCTGCTGTTTGTAACTTATTCAATTTATGACATTTTGTTATAGCAGCGTGGATGTGCTCAGACAAAAATGATATTTTATGTTACTAGGAGAAGTGAATTGACAAATGCTATGGAACAACAACAAGAAAAAAGAACATAGTTAGTTTATAAAGGGAGTAGTTTTAACTATATATGTTGAAAAATGGTAAAGATCAAAGTTGAATTTTGAAAGTACAGTGCTAGCCAGCTGTAAGTCGTATTTGAAGAGAGACGGTAGTTCTGCACACTCGGTGTGCTGACACTAGGTCTGTGAGTACGCGGAGGCAGGGGCACATCGCTGAGGAAGGCCGTGCGCAGCCACGTGTGAGCGCTCAGGGCTGCCCTTTGTGGTGCTGGCAAGTGGAAAAATAATGGGATTCACCAGGTACGGTGGCTTACACCCGCGATTCCAGCACACTGGAGGCTGAGGCAGGAGGATTGCTGTGAGTCTGAGGCCAGTCTGGGCTACAAAGTGAGTTGTAGGTCAACCTACACTATGTAGTGAGACTCTGTCTCCAAAAGACAAAACTAACATAAAATAAAATGAAAATAATGGGATTCCCAATCAGATCGGGAGATAGTTGTGCACAGATTCTACAAAACCCAGACCCACACTTCCACTTGGGAAGGGCAGCCCCCATCCTCTGCTCTGGCTGTGAATCCCTTTATTTTATTTATTTCATTTAATTTATTTTATTTTCATCTCATTTCACTTTATTTTACCACACTGGTTTTATTTCCTTTAGGCTTGAAGCTTAACCCTGAGTCCCTGCCCCCTGTGCTCTCGGTCACAGAGGCCAGGAGGGATGAGCATCACCTTCTGCTTCGGGTGGGCAGGTAGTGAGCGGTACAGACCACACTCAGTGAGCGGAAATTGCTGGAAGTCAGCTTTTAGTGGGAAATGATTAAACTGTTGTCCTAAAACTATGTCCTTTTGGAACTTTTTCCTGAAGCAAATCCCACACCTCTAGGGTATCCTGCTAATCTGCCCACACCTGGAAACCTGACATTGCTGGAGCTTCCACGGAGGTGTTTGCGAGGCGTGGAGAGGAGTGGACCCACCGGAGGCCGGGGCAGAGGCGGGGTTCAGCAGCTCCCTGCGCCCAGCCGCTGCCAGGGCCAAGGAGGCTTCAGGGGTGGCAGAGCTCTCCTTGATGGAGGACTGCTATTAAATATACATGTGTAATTCCAGTAATTCCTCTTTAAATACTTATGGGGGAGAACTATATGACCCAAGTCTTAGAAGGCAAAGCTGCTCGTGAAATCAGGAAACTCAGGGAAGGAGGGGAAAATGCTTCAAATGTGTGTAAAATAATCGATTCCACACTCCAAATTATTAACCGCTAGGACCCGGCCCAGGAGCGGGGAGCAGCAGTAAGAATAGAAGCGAGACAGTCTTGCTCACACGTGTTTGCTGCACGGTGGTCCTCGTGCACGAGGAGAGTAACTCTCCCACGAAGCGTCACGGTGCCGCCTCTGAAGGTGCTCCTCGCTTTCATGAGCTTATCCAGGTCGTCGGAGCACACCTGGTGGATTCCTGCGAAAGAGGACCGTGTGTTTCTTCAGGTGCATGATCAAGGACAAAGCACTGTGTTTGAAAGGGGTGATTTTAGCATTTTGGAATCAATCTTTAAATATCAAGAGGATCTTTTTGTTATTATGAAATATGTTTTTATTAAAAAGTGATAATAAGAAAATGGAAGATGGAACCCAGCTAACACAACACAGATTTTTCATTCCTCACATCTTGTAACTAAAGACTTTCATCAGCATTTATATCTGTGTATGTGCCTAAATAATGCATGAAGAATAATATTCATAAAATGACAGCAGATTGTCATGTTGTGCAACCTGCTAGTTTTCAGTAACAACCGCTATTTTTTCATAACAGCGATTTACTTCATCCATGGGTTCAGATTCAGAGTTTCCCCAACGCGATCGAAGCCATTCTTCATCGCTGGTTTAGACCAGCTCAGCTCTTGCCTTGCGGGTAGTCATTGCAGCGTTCGGCCTTCCTTCTCTCTCCTTAGTGTCTGCATGTGTTTTGCGTGCACACATTAATTCTAACCACCTCTCACAGAGAGGTGGTTGTTAGGACTATCTAGCTAACTAAGCACTGCTTTACTCCTGAGGAGCAGGAGGAGTCTTGTTTGCCTCAGTTTCATTTTGGAGACCTATGAAGGAGCTATGGCTGTTTCTCCTGCAAAGCCGTCACTCTTCTTGTCTGCTGTTTTGCTGAAGTACCTATAGCATATTTCTCACCCTCTGTACTGTACTCAGCTGGGAATTGGATCTGAAGGCTGGATGGATTTAAACCTTCAGGAGAAGGTGTTCTGGGTGCTGTGGACAGCATAGCCCATCCCCAAGAGATCAGCGCCCAGGCCCTATGCTGGCTGTGGCGCGAGTGAGGGCGGTGCCCGAGGGCCTGCACCAGGGGAAGCTCCCTCTCTGAGCTGCAGTACCATGTGCAGGGACACCGTGCTGCCAGAGAACGTCTGGTTTCCCAGCTGCTGCCTCGCGAGAATGCTGATGCTGTCATTTGTCTAATGACCTTGCTGATATGTTTTCATGTATTTTGTTTTGTGTTAATATGGTCAACTTTATCCACCTGTTAAAATGGCATCTGTATTCCAGTTTTAGTACACAGGCTTCCCCTAGTACAAAATTATGAATTCACAGCACTATTTTCTTTTTTATTTGTTTGTATTTTATAGTCATGTCCATTTCTAATAGCGAGGCAACAGTCTCACCTGTTGCTTTTAAATAAATGATACCCATTTAACTCAACACCATGTGGTTAAGTCTTTTCAACTTACTAACATGAATGGCTGCCATTAATATGCACCCAGCTTTCAAATATGTGTGGTAACATTTATGGCATTTTCTCTTCTCTGTCTTTTCATGTGCCAGTACATTACCTTTTGATTTTTATGATCTCTCTCAGTGCCTGGGAAGGCGTGTTCTACCTCACCGCTGTTTTTAGAGTTCTCCTGCTGTTTTTATCTGGATGCTTCTCCACATGAACATCAGAATCCACCTCGCTACTGCCATAAAAATGTAGCATCTATTTTACATCCATGAGCTGTTAGAGGTAACTGACATTGTGAGAATTTGGTTCCTCTCTTCCTGAAGCAGGTGCATCTCTGCCTTTGAGCCCACTTCTGTGCATTTGGACTATACAGTGTCTTAGTTACTTTTCTCTCATTGCTGAGACAAAATATCAGACACTCAGAATTAAGGAAGGAAAAGTTTATTTAGCTCACAATCTTTATAGGTTTCAGCCCATACTCGGCTGGCTCCAAGGCAGAGTGGCACATGGCACAGGGCAACCATTCATGGCAGCGGAAGTTAGCATAAGCAACAAGAGCAAAAGGGAGGAGGGGTGGCAGTCAGCCTCTTTCCCTCCCTTACATTGTATGCAAGCTCCCTGCACTAGGGTGGGTGTAGCACTCACATCCATAATTCTACCACTGGACTATGAATCAGTCACAAACTCTAGAAGCCTGCACCATGACTGCATGAGGCTTTGGGGGGACATCCAGACACAAAACATAACAGCCAGACTTGTTCATGTGAGAATCATTCCTTTCTAAGCCAATAAGCTCTAGTTCATGATTTATGGTCCCAGCCAATAATTTTGAAGTGCTGTATATTTATAGTCCTACAGTCCTCTTTCAGATGGCCTAGTTCACCTTTATAAATGTCTTAATTTCTTCATTTCCTGCTGTCTTCCTTCTTTTTCATGTGTGCTTTAAGTTTAGGGTGTGATTGAAGTGATGCTTTCTGCTATTACCTAACAGGCTGGCTTTCTGCTGAGAGTTGTCTTCCTTTTTGGAATCTGTCTTTATTTTAAAATCAGGCCAAGCCATAATTGTTTGTTGTGTAAACTCCATTTTGATATTCTTAGACAGACTTGAGCAATTAATTTGAGAATTTAAGATCTCAGAAAAGATGCAGATCTAATCTTGTCTGAAACAAAACTGTCCACAGATTTTTAAGACTTCATGTAATACTTCAAAAAATTCAATTAATGTGTTTCTTCTTTATAAGAGTCTTTTTTGTCTTTTACTTGTACTTTGAACAACATTTTGGCCATTCTTTTAAGAGTATAATACAAAATCTATTAACTACCATTATTCTCTAATTATTTTGTTATGAAATTTTGTTTTATTCTTCATAGAAGAGTGTTAGTTTATATTTTCTTTATTCATATTTTAATTGCATTACATTAGAAGAAAAATATAATCTATGCCCACCTACTTAATCCGTTATTACTGGAGTATTGGGTCCAATTCTAAAATTAAAGAATAGATTTTAAAGTAAAACATAAGAATATATTACTGAGAATATATAGGTATGTGTGTATTAAGCTTATATATATAAAATATATAGCTTATATATATAAAATATATATTTAAATATATAGCTTTTAGGAAAAGAAACTAAATAAATATTGAAATTAACTCTCACCATTACTGTTGGTGAATTAAGATTTCCAATGTTTAAACCCTTCAATTGGTGTGGAGGAACCTAGACAGAAGTGTTGCACATAACTGACCAGGTAACCTGAGATGGTGCTGCCAGGACTGGGGAAGGTGGGAGCAGGGAGGTGACACCTGGAGGCAGGATTTCTGCGTTCGCTGCCCTGCTGGCTCTAGGTAACAGTCACACACTGCATGTTTCAGCTAGCTGGAAGAAAGAATTTACATGTTTTCAGCATGTGATAAATGCTTGAGAAGACAGATATATTTAATCTGATTGAAGCATTCCACAACATAGTGCTGTATCAAAATATTATGTGGCACACATAAATAAGAATTCATATTGTTATATATCAGTTAAAATGTTAAAAATGGTTAAGGTCACTCATGCATCGTCAACGTTTTCTCTGTAACAATGTAGAGTACATGCTCTAACATTCTTGAGATTTGGAGAAATTTAACTATTCTACAAAGATTGGGTAAATATAATCTACTCCCAAGTGTAAAAATGTAGTAATACTAAATCAGGCAAAAGCAAAAATAAATCTTAAAAAGAAAATGATTGAGTAAATGAGTGGAGTAATATAGTTGCCAAATATAGGAAGAATAAAAATATAGGGATTAACTGAGCTGAGAATGGCTCCAAAAGCTAGACCTTGGACTGCAGCAAAAGTGCACTAAAAACTAACATGAAAATTTAAAGCATTGAGTTGGTAAGGAAAAATTGATTCTATGATTCCAAGTAATTTTAGAAATACATAAGGACTTTTATTTCCTAGGTAAAGAAACTAATTTTTGAAAGGTGAAGGTCATTTTTCAGAAAAGATATTTTACAGCAACCTAAGGGTTCCAGTTCCAGTGTTCTAAAAATTAATCTAAAAAGTCTTTCCATTAAAACACATTTCTGATTTAAATTATTGCTTATTACTTGTGTTAAATATCATGTGAAAATTTATGCACACATAACTAGTTCTATTACTTTTGGTAATGAGGAAGCATATTTAATACTTCTAAAGGTTAACTTCGTATTTAAGTCATACATAATTAATGTAGGGTTTTCAACTAATTTTCTTGAAAATTGGGATTGGAGAAAGGCCTCACAAATGCATTACATAGTAGTAAACAGGAATTCAAACTGCCAGTACGGAAAGGCTGGAGCTCACTTTTTGAATATAGTGTTCTAAGCAGAAGGTAGAATATATGCAAAAGAAGAATTAATTCACACTTCTTTTGGGGAGACAAAAGAACAAACACTTTCAGCCTCTAAGTTTATGCAGGTAAGACCTTAGCTGTTTTTTCAAAATTCATGCAGGCAGCATTTTATAGCCGCAAAATCACTTTCTATGAAAGTCCCTATGTTGAATTTTTAAAAAGTTTTGAAATATTATATATGGCCTCCTAGGCACACATATAAATAGAAAATCAAAAAGGAGAAAAAGCCATTGTAAAATAAGTTGCTCATACTTTACTAATAAATGATCAGATTTTCATGTTGCGCTTGACTGTTGACCACTTAGATTTTCTTTCAATTATTTCATTGTAAACACTGATGTGATTGCTTCCTGCTCTGAGAGGCTGTGTAGTATTACTGTTAGTTACAGATTTCAAGGGGCAAAACAGTGTATTCCAAAGCGGAGGTACTTGAGAAACCCTAGTAGGCTTGTCTGTGTGGTTGTAGATACTCCGTTAATCTTTTTATCTACTAAACATAGCCTACTAATGGAAGACATCACATACTAAATTGTATCATCCAATCCCTGATGGTCTGTACGTAGAGGAGGTGTCAAATGGACTATATTCACATGAAAACTACTCTGGAGGCTCTATGTAGTATTTGTTTTATTCAACAAAACTAAGATTATTTCCTCTAATTTTCAGACACAGGTGTCTGAAGAAAAATTAGGGGAAATATAGACTGATCTCAAAATGTTCTTTCTTGTGGCATACACAGGAAAATGGAAATGCAAAGGGAGCATTCAGGGCCATAGGCTGTTTATTCACGACATTCACCAAGGCCAATATGTTTTTAAGGTAGTGGGCTAACGATAAATCATCTTTCCCATGTGGGATGAAAGAAATCAAACACAGAAACTCAATTGGTAAGCAGTTATCATTAACCCATAATTTACTAAAATTAATTGTTTTAATATTATTTTGACCTTTGTGAATTACTAAAAAAATTCCTATTTTTCTGCTTATTTGTAATTATACCTATTTCAAACATCAAATACTATAATCACAGACTGATTATTATGGGCTTAATGGACTCAGTTCTAAATGCAGATTGAAAATATATCGATATTTGGATAAAGAAAAAATACTGCTATCTTCAGGCCATGAATATTGAAATAAAAATACTATTTATAATGAAATACATTGAGTTATATTGGAGGGGTTTATAGATAATCTTTGATGAATGAAACTATGTAACTTTGATTTATGTTGTCTAATTTGATATGATTTTGAAATCACTGAATTTATTTAAAAACAAAAATTGGTTTAAATAACTGGAAATACAATGATCATCATAAGTTTATGGCAACATTCTACAGCTATAGATAATCAATACTTTGTATAATAATGAGGCTTTATTAATATTATCAGAAGATGAAAGTATAATTGGTTTCAATCTGAATAGAAAATTGCTGGAAGATAGGAGGTATGTAGATTATAATTGCTCTAATTTTAAGGAAATTTAAATTCCTCTGAAGAAAATGAAATGTGGCTGCAATTTAATATGGAAAAATTCTATTGTAAGTATGTCTATTAAGGATAATACACATGTGGAAGTAGCTTTTGAGTTGACTAAAATTCTATATATAATGCATTCATTGTGTTTTTATGAAATGTCAAGATCAAAAGCAGCCTTGACACTAAGTCCAGTTTCAGGAAAATTCTATCATTTGCTATGATACTTGTGATTTCTTTTGTTGGGTATGGCACAGAGATATTGTTTTTTAGATTGCATAGTATTTGGAATGGCCAATATTTGAATTACTTTAGTGTTTGAGGAAGTTTTCCTCCTCCTCTCACCTTTTTATCAATTCTAAGTATCGCCTTGTGCTGTCTCAGCCAATGCTGGTTATCTTTTAAAGAACAATGGATTTTCTTTAACTTTTCTCATAGGGCTTAAGTATTTTACCAACATGCTTTTAAGGGATTCTGAAGAATGCTAGTGAATTCATGGATAGTAGCACATTAAGACTAAGTCTTCCTACATTAGAGTTATGTTTCTAAAATCTAGTTGAAATGTAAAGAAAACACTACATTATGAAATTACGAATTAAAGATTTGGAACTATCCTTGCTCCAGAGACACAGTTGTGATCAGTCATTTCTGTTAGAGTTATAAACAAGTTAAATGACAAAATAAATGTTTAAACGACTGTGTAACTTATTGAAGTAAATGCAAAACTAATTAGATTGAATGTTGTCTGAGGAGTTATGATTACTTGTAAGATTTTGTAAATATTATACAGAACAAGCAGAAGCCCCTTAATTTGTAACATGATTTATCAGTGAAAACCTATTACTGCATGAAATATTCCAATCTAAATGCTCTCCTTTCCAGAAAATTAAAAAAAGGAAAAGAAAACCTCCGAGACACTCACTCAGAGGTCAGACTGATGAGCAGTCTGGGGCGCTTTCCTTTCTCTGGGGTGAAACCTTGCATAGACTCCCCAGCTTTCAGGCCAGGGTGTGGGAGGCGTGCTGAGGTCCTACTCTGTGCACCAGGTGGGGCTGTTCCTCAAGCAGAGCTGCTTAGTTTGGATTGGAGTGATCCCCCCAAGGCCCAGGCGTCCAGGCTTGCTCTCTAGCATGGTGCCATGGAGAAGCCTGTGCCCTTTAAAAGGCAGGGCCTGATGGAAGGAAGTGAGGTCAGGGGCCATGGCTTGAAGGGGGCGTGGAGACTTTTCTTCTTTGGCTCTCGTTCTGCTTCCTGGGTGCTATGAGTTGAGCAGTGTGCCCTGCTAGCACAGCCCTAGGGCGCACCGTGTTTTCTGTCTGTGTAGGAAAGAGAGAAAGACGAGAAAAAGCAGAGAAACGAAGACCGAAGTGCATAGTATGAGCAATCACTGTTTCGTCAAGCTCTCGTTCACGTCCTGTGTGTGTCTGTCTCGTGTGTACAGTTGGTCCTTGACACGTACAGTCCACTCACACACAAGTACTGTTTTTTCTTTTTGGAGAAATGTGGCAGTTTGAAAAACTCCAAGACGAGTTGTGTGGCCTAGAAATAATGAAAATAATCTAAAAATTACGTTATGAATGCATAAAATATATGTAGATAATAGTCTGTTTCATCATGTACTACCATTAGATACATACAAGCTATTATAAGAAGATACTTTTATTCACATTTTACAGAGCATACATGATGACATGTGCAGTCAGGAAGAAGGCAAACAAACATAAACATGGAGTTTTGAATAGTGTAAAATTCTTTTGTGTGTGTGTGTGTGTGTTTCTTTTTCCAGTACCAGGAATCAAACCATGACCTTGCGCTTGCCAGGCAGGCACTGTGCCGCTGAGCTAAATCCCAACCCCGAACAGTATAAAATTCACGGTAGGACATACTACACTAATGCAATAGTTTCACAGCTCCCTGTTGTTGGTATTGTGATGAGCTCAAGAACTTTGAGTATCCACTTGAAAAGCCATGTGACACTCACTGATCATTGTGGCATGAGATTGCTTATGGCAGTAAGAGGTGATCGCTTAGGTTCTTGTGCCTTACCAGCATGCATAATTCATACCATGCAAAATACGTGCTAATCCATTGTTCATGTCCTCCGTAAGGCTTCCCTTAGCAGAGAGCTGAGAGTGGATACACTGCTGAGGAGTCAGCACATATTGATCCTTGAGCACACGGGGGTGCTTGTGCCTCTAGCCTTGCATTCTTCAGGGGTCAGCTGTGCTCAATGGCAATGTGAAATTAATTTCCTACTGTGGGTCATGGTCAAAGACTTTGGAAGCTTGTACCTAGCTGGATTTCTGGTCACTCATTGTCTCAAATTGCAAGTGCAAACCACTCTCATGCTTATGGACCTCTGAAGTTGTTTCCTTTGCTGAGACTGACTTGCCTCTGCACAGTGCCTCCTTCCCGTCATCTGTCTGGCTTACGCCATTCTTGATTTCTAAACTTAAATGACGTCCAGTGTGGAGCACATTGGACAGCCAAGGCCACTTCCCATGCTCTAAAGATCTGGGGCTGGAGAACGTGTTCAAAGGTAGTGCGGACGTGTGTGTGTGTGTGTGTGTGTGTGTGTGTGTGTGCGCGCACACCCCCCCCCCACAGACACACCTCCAGTATTATTTCAATTTATTTTGTTAGTACTTTTCTGAGTTGGTTCTGTCTATTGTCTGGAGCCGCCTTTTGCCAGTACATTTCATTTTCTCTGATTTCTGAAGTGCAGTCAGAAATAATGAAATCTAGAAAGAGGAATCTGCTTCCTTAAATATTTTGTTTGATCTCACTCTTTGCATAATTTGTTATAGAGTTTAAGTGCCTGATTATTGGCATCTGAATGTCTGTGACATGTTCTGTTTTTAAACCACAACAAGGATTCATATCTTTTAGAGTGAGCAATTTACAGAAGTCTGTTTTGAGGATCAGAGTAAAATTCTTGACTATGCCTACATGGACTAAATAGCACTGATTTTATTCTAAGTGATACTTATAAAAGCCTTTGCACACTGCCACTCTTTTCCATTTATATAGACTTCTAAAAATGAGCATGCTTGTCTTCCAGAGACTAGCAACAGATGTGCTTAGCATAAAACATCAGAAGTGAAATTTGCGCACTGAGGCTACGAGCTGGTGAAATTGGAATGAAAACTTGCCCGCAAGCGAGCCGTCCGCTCTTGCTCCTGCAAACCTGTTTCCCATTTTCCTTGGAAGTGGGCCGGAAGCTGAGTTCTCTGCCGAGCTTCGCAGTTAGCGCTGGTACCTCTCCTTACCAGCTTTAAATATTTTTTAAAAAAGTTCAAATGGAGTCTTTTTCTCTGACCTACAACAAAAGTTTTTTAGTTCACAAGACCAGAGATAATCTCTTGTGCCACTTTTATCTAAAGAAATCAGTTTTAAAGTTGAGCTGCCTCTGTCATGGAGAGTTCTGAACCAGTAAACACGTCTTTGAAACAATTATTTTTCTAAATACTCCTCAGGATTGAGCTAGAAGGGATAAGGCAATAAAGTGAACTGAAGAGCTATGAGATCGCCTCTGGTAATTGATGATAAGGAAAGCTATTGCCCATGCTTCATTTAATATTTATAAGCAATTTTCTAAAGTATTTGGCATGGCATGTTGATTTTTTTTCTTTAAATAATGATTGTGATAACTTTTCAAGTGTTTAGGAGAAGTCTTTGAATTTATCACCTTGGTTGTGTGTGTTATATGTGTGAGAGTTATGGGAGCACATTGTTAACTTAGTATGTTAAAAGTGTTTGTATTTCTGTCACACTTCTCAATTCCAGAAGCATAATTTATTATCTGAAACTATTTTTCTCAAAACTGAGTAAGGTTTTACTTTTGCAATTTTAACATACTGTGAAATTTTTAAAATACATTGTTTTACTTTTTCATCTCTCTCCTTTCCATTAACTTTCTTAGTTGAGTTTTTTCAGTTATGTCATGAAACAATGCTTTTTGTTAAATATTCTAATCCTCAAAAAGCACTGTGCAAGCATTATGTTTATGTTTTACCATCAGACAAAATGATATCTGATTGGATAAACCTTATTTCCAGTAAAATATTGAAATTATGCTTACTGCCCCAGATTTATGGTACTTTACGTTTCTAGAAGCACTATTCATCTGTGAAAGAAATTGAACATAGCAGTGGGTACCTCATTTTTTGTGGAAATGATTAGTTTTGTAATGTAACTTGCATGATGACAAACCAAAAGTTTATTCCATCTTAAAGCACAAATAAAATGTATTCCATGACTTGCTACTGCAGAGTACATTTTCGAGATGTCAACATTTGAAAAATTGTTTCTGACTTGTGGTTGCCAGAGTTCTTGATTGCAAAGCAACCCCGTCCTGAACACAGGGCATCAGGCAGCTGTTGTGTTTTTCTTAGAACTTGATGGTTGCATTAGTTTTTAAACTTAGTGTTTTTCAAAATTATTCTCTTCTTCCTATGTATAATTATTGACATATCATAACATTTCAGAACCCGGGATACTTTTTATTTGGCTAAACACACCACTGAAATCACAATAGTGACTGCTCAAGAGACTGAGAAAATTACAATCCTGAATTGATTTTTTAAAATCAGAAATTCCTACAAAGGAAGATAGTAATTATTGCTAAAGAAATTGAGTATCAAACCATAAAATATACCTGCTATGTTTAAATTTCAAGATATTATTTGTAATTGTTCTTTTGTTTGTTTGTTTTTGTTTTTTTTTCCAGTACCAGGAATCGAACTCATGACCTTGCGCTTGCCAGGCAGGTGCTGTGCCGCTGAGCTAAATCCCCAGCCACTGTAATTGTCGTATTGACCTCAGCATTTGGTCTGTTCTCCTGGCCACGTGGCACACTGAGCGTGTCCCTAGTGTGATTTTTCATCACTTTTGGTATTTCGTACTTGTTACTGTGGTACTGACAAAATCAGCAGCAAGTAGCTGCAGTGATTTTTGCCTGTTAATGTTTTCTGGGAATGTACTGCAGTTTGTATCCCCCTCAGTATGTCCAATCTGACTGTCCAAATTCGCACCAGGAATTCTGCAGAGCCTCCAACTGGAGTTGTTTTCAAAAAGTTGGGAAGCACGGCGACAGCTGGTCCCTCCCAGCTCTGGTTGATTCAGGCATGGTGACCACGAGAATGGGCCGCTCAGAGCCCAGCTGCACGAAGCTAACTCTTGCCAGGTCCCACCAGCTGGCTGTGAAGCTCACACTGGTTCTTCCCCGGGGTTCCCGCAGAGGGCTCCCAGACAAGGCGTGAGCATGGCAGAGACACCAGTGTAGGCCTGTTTCCTGGCCAGGGAGGCCTCCCCTCACCGTTGGGCTGAAGGACTTACCTGACTTGTCCCTGCCTGACTTGCTTGACTTTCCTGAGACCTGCATGGCACCCCAGAGGATCTCACACCAATGTGCCCTGTTACGATTAGATCACTATTCAACTTTGCCTTCTTTCTGATCTTGTTTCCTCCAGCTTCCACTTAAGTTATCTTAAGAAACTTCAAGGGCCTCCCAGCCACAAATTTTAGCTTGCTTGTTTCCAAGGAGCATAACTGTAAAAGGGTACACACAGAAGAGGCAGATTCCAGTTCAATCTATTCTGAATTTTAAGCTCTTCAATGTAGGAGCACTGTTCCTTTATCTTCCCTTCAATGCACTATCTCCAGCTTCATTTTGTACTTCCTCCAAACAAAATACTCTTCTTCCCTATCTTTTGCATTCACATGAATAAGTGCAAAATAAATAGCAAGCACTAAAGATCAATGGTCCTCCTAATCTTTGAAGATGTCTTATCTCTTTCCTCTTCCTATCATCAAATTTCTTAAAAAAACTAAAGATGATTGTTATCCAACACAAGTATTTTGTAGATTCCAGGCAACCAACGACAATCTTCCTTCTTTACTTGCACTTTAATAAACAGTATTCATGTTTGGAAATGCCAATATTCTCAACATCTATGACTCTAACCTTCCTTCTCTTTCAAGTTTATCTGAATATTGTTAAAATGAAAAGTTTCAGTGCTCTCCTTTTGAGTTACTGTGGACAGCGTTGTTCTGATGATGTCCCTTCTATACCAACTTGGTTCAGCCACGACATGCACACAGATGATTTCAGAGTCCTGTGTTATGTTCAGCCTCAGCTCTACTTTTGAGTTCCACAGTGAACTAACAGTCATACAGTGCTTCCACTAAGGACCGAACACTGCGCTATGTGCTCCAAAACACTAATTCATGAAATTCCCACAGCAATTCTATGGGAAAAGTGAAAGTATCACCGCATTTCATAGATAGTGTATGTGAGACCCCAAAATGTTATCTCAGTCTCCATACTACTAAGAAGTGGAAGGAGAAATCAAACCTAGGTAAAGGAATAGTGATTTTAACTATTGTTAAAGAAACCTAGGAATCACCCCTATCTATTTTCCAATTACCGATATACTCTAGGCCATCCTGCAAGCTTCCAGTCCTACACATATTTGTGTAAGTTTCTTCATATTTACCATGATCATTGCCACCTTAGATTGGGCCTTTATCACTGTTGATCAGAATTATTACCCAAAATTCCTGACCATGTTTTCCAAGTTTAGTTTCCCATCCTTACATGCGTACTCCATCCTGTTATGGTTTAGATCTAAAATGTCCCCAAAGCCTCCTGTGCTCAAAAGTGGGGCTTTGGGAAAGTAGACTGAACCCCCTGAAAATGTGACCCAAATAAACCTCTCATCCTTTTAGTTGCATGTGTTAGATGTATTTTTCCCCGTGACAGGAAAGTGATTAACAGAGAAATTGATAAGAGAGAAGCGAGGCTGTTGCTGTGACTACTCCAGTGGTCGGAAGCCTTTGCAACGAGCTTTCCAAACGTGTGCCATACAAGCCCAGAATGCTGTAAGTGGAGCTTAATGGCTGATTTGCGTAAGAGTGCAGAAACCCAGAATACCGATAGGAACGTAGACAGCCGAGGCCAGGAGCAGGAGGTGTCAGCTGGGAAAAGAGACTCCACTGGAAACTGAACTAGAGGCCATGGCTGTTTCCTTCTGGCAAAGAATTTGTCTACATCTTATGACTATGTGTGAGGCTGAATTTAAAGGTGGCAGATTAACTAATCTTGTAGAGGCCATTTAAGGCAGTTCAGTGTTCAGTTTGTGTACTGCTGGCTGCTTTTAACCAGATATATATGGAGAATCTGGAGTAAAATGCAGAGATGCAGATGTTAAAGTTTGCAACTTGGTCAGAAAGGAAGTGGGCATAAATGTAGGGCAAAGAAGACAGTGCTTATTGAAAAGACCAGGACCGAATCCAGGTATTTTGTATCAGGACAATAGGAAAGACACCCTTAGGGAATCTCAGGAATTATCAGGCCCACCCCTCCCACCACAAGCACAAGTGTGGGAAAAGGGAAACTCCTGAAAGTCATTGCTTTGAGAAGATCTCCTGCATGTCCTGCTCA
Source organism: Chinchilla lanigera (assembly GCF_000276665.1). NCBI lineage: Eukaryota > Metazoa > Chordata > Mammalia > Rodentia > Chinchillidae > Chinchilla > Chinchilla lanigera. Next base: position 1,588,871 of record NW_004955410.1, read on the forward strand.
CTCAGGATTGTTAGGAAAATCTGTCTATCAGTTCAATCAGAGGGGCACTCAGAGGCTATAAAAGCGTTTCCAAGAGAGTCAGGCTATTGCTCAACCTAGGGACAGTGCTAATTTTACTGGCATGCAGAATGCAACAGTTTTGGAGTCTGGGAGGGTTCCATCCAGATTTCAGAGGAAGGTTGGGCTGGTGCTGGACAAGAAGCTACAGGACTTATTATTTGTCTTGCTGGTTTTCAGTCTTGCTCTGGTCTGAATCTCTTCTACTCTGCTATTCCTCTCTCTTCAAATGGGAATGTTTGAAGAGAGCCCATTCCACTAGCCTTGCTGCAGTCCAGAGGAATCCACATTTGTAATCCCAGGGAAAAGCTATTGGAATTCCAGTAAGTAATTCTAACCTACCACTTCCAGTGCAACCCACAGAGCAAGTGAAGAGACAAACACAGATCTATAGCAGTGTGGAGCCAAGGGGCTCCTAAGCCCAGTCGGAACTATGGCTAACCAGAACAAAGGCCTCGACCCAGGGCCAAACCCGAGTTTTATTAATTTGTGAAGAGCGGAGTGGCTTGGGGATGAGCTACTGTGAGAATGGCCGGAAGTACATGAGTGCTGTGAGCTGGGCTGGGTAGAAGACATAATCCAGCACCTCTGCAAATACAGAGAGAGGTAGACAGAGAGAATAGTCAGTATAACACAGCTTGAGGAAGTGTCTTGTGTCTTGGGGTTGGCGCTCCAGCTTTGATGTCTTCATGCCCTGAGACACTGTGGGCTCTTTCTCTGGCCTCGGTCTCAGCCAGCAGTGCAGCGGCTCCGGGTCCAGCTCACGAATTCTAGTTGGGAGGTATAGGCACCGCATCACTGCCTTGTCACACTGCTTTAAGGACTCAACATCAGCAAGGTTGCTAGACCCATTTGCATTGCTTAAGTCCAGTTGAGGGGGTAAAGAAGTATGCTATCCAGCTCTGCATATCAGCACATGGGATTAGGGCCAGGTTCAGCCAAAATGGAGACAAATGCTCTTCTTTCAAGGGAAGCCATCCTGGTGATCCTCCACTAATGTTTACCCTGCGTGACTATCCGCTGAAAGTATTTCACTGTTTTTGAATTTTACAGGTACTCACAGCTGTCTTGAGTCTCAGAGATGACTTTGGACTTGAACTTTTCAGCGGGGTTATGATTGTTAAGACTTTGGTGACTCTTATAGATGGACATAAGCCTTTGAGATCAGGAGTAAATTGCTATGGTTTAAATTTAAAATGTCCTTCAGAAGCCTCATGATTTCAAAGGCTGACTTTTGGAGTGTGACTGGACCATAGAAGTGCTACACCTGCTGGTGCGTCCTCCATTGAGTTCACTGCTGAATGTGCCCTTGGGAGACAGGGCGTGGTGCTCTTTTTCCCAGATCTCTGTCTTCTTTCTGACTGCCTCCGGGGCCAGCTGTCCTCTGCCAGCCCTCTCACCATGTCTTTTCTGCCTTTGAGACAGACAAACATGATCTGGACTCACTGAAGCCACAAGCCATATAAATCTCTCCTCCTGTAAGTATCAGGTATCAGGTATTTTGTCCCACTGATGGGAAAATGACTAATACAGACTCCTTAAAATCTACAGATTTTTTTTTTCTAAAACACAAATAAGATCACCTTGATTCTTTGCTTTAAAATCCACTCAATAAGCCCCAATGTGTATAGTACAAAATCCAAGCACCTTAGCATTGGCTGCAATCCTTCTCTGACTTTCCTATGTAGCTTGCATTAGTTTGCTTTTGGTACAAGTGATGCAACATTATGATTCTTCTGTATCTCAAAGTGACCGCAGAACTTGCAAGTCAGAGCTCATGACTTAGTCATGCATTCATGACTTTCTGTGTGTCAGGTGTAATGACTTCACTGAGCTTAATAAATAAAAACCGTGTTTCCAGTATGAGTGACTACTGTGTCGTGGTTACTGGAAGGTCATCCTGAATCGGATTGAGTGGGCCCAGCCATCAGTACGTCGCATCTTCAGAGCCCTCTTCCTGCTCTGTTAAACAGGATGCTGCTCCCCAGAACAAACTTGCAGGTCGGGCACTGCTGTGCGCTTAGTTTCACTGTAGCACTGGTTTGGAGTCCCACTGTTTATCCATCATCTCATTGTTTTTTCAGAGCCAAGTTGTTTCTGAAAAGGTTTCAACTCAAATTCCACTTTCTGTCGTCACCATACTTTCCACCTTTGCTATACAAACAATCCTTCCTTTTCATGTTTTCTATCACCACGTATTGGTATATGTATTAACAATAGGATTATAGGTTGTGCTATTTCTTCCTCAGTATTTTATTCTGTCACTCTGCACAGTTTTTGTCTAGTATATATTTGGCATGAATTGAGAGCAAATAATGCTCTTCAGGCTAATACATATCTCTCTGTTCTTTTTGTTTTATGTGTCCATATCTACCTCTGCTAGCAGTTTGGAATCTGATTTAATAGTTTCCAGTAGTTACACACCCAGTTGTGGAATAAAGGTATAAATAAATGGACTGTTTGCACCACTCCAAAAATATAAAGATTATGTACTCTTGTGTCCTCAGATCATAGAAACCCATCACATTCCACAAAGTATAAGCTGTTACTTTTGTCAGTTTTTCTTACTAGATAATTATCTGATTAGTTGGAAATAGATTAGGAAACAGGAATCTAGAGGTACAAACCTAAATACATTGCCTACGTACATTAAAAGTTTTTTGAAATGTTTTTCTCACTATCTCTTGATTTTAGGAAGTTAAAGTAATGGTGAAGAATTTAAGTAGTTATTACCACATGTAATACACCTAGAGTCTACATATTACAAAATCCAATCTTTATTGAGCAGGGTTGACCCTTTACATGGAAAGATTCTGCTTTTGATTAAGACATAATTCGAGTTATTCAGAGACGATTATGTAAGGCCTGGGGATTTCTCAAGTGTATGTCCTCGTGGGCTGCAGGTGCTGGAAGCAAACTCTTGAAAGAAATAATGGGAACAGAATTCCCAAGTGATACCCAAGTGTCAGAGTAAATAGAGTTTTGTTAAGAAAGAATTAGAAAATGTGTACATTTCCTGACGTCCATACAGGCTTCAAGACTGCATCGACAGAATTCAATGTTTGGATGAAGGAAAGAAGAAAGTGCCCAGCAGTTAAAGGAAGGAGCTACGTAAGAGTGTCCACGCCTCAGACAGATCCTGCAGTGCAATGAGACGCAGCAAATTTACCAAGATTTTGAAAAGTTAGAGGGAAATATTTTCTTTGAAGTTCATAATGACTTGTAACAGATTTCAAGAGCAGTTCTTCATTTTGATCTTGTGGATGTCATGAAAGAGGACACAAGTTTTGTTTTTATTGCTCTTTTGCTATTTTGCAAATGGATATCTGTTTGTTAATATGTTTTCCTTCTTTTATTTTTTAAAATTAAAAAACAAGTTTGTCACAGAGAGCCCCTGCAGAGCAACGGAGAGCGTGTCTGTTCATAACACAGAACCGGTACCGGGTCTTCTGCTTGATACTGACAAATTCTTATCACATCCCGGAAGAGCGAATTTGATCATATTTAGAAATTCAAGGGAGGACATACAGGAGCTGTGATGCCAACTTGTTTTCTTCACTGTCGTACACATTTTCGCTGAGCAAGTTGCATGCGGAGGTCACCCGGAAGATTGCTGGGCAGATGCGGAATCGGGAACGGCCTGAGAGAGGGAGGCTCCGTGCCCAGGCTGCTAAGGTCGCTGAATATTTAATGCCCACAGGCTCAAGAAGCCAGATTCGTCCACTTTCTCGATAGCTTCACCTTCTGCTTCCATGAGCAGGCTGCGTACTGGCTCCGTCCAGTCTGTGCCTGGCTTATGGTGGATGCTGCTGGCCAGACTCCTCTTCCCCCTCAGCGTACATCTCTGCAGCCATCCTTTCCATTTTCCCTCAACAGTTACTTTAATACATTTGCTGTCAAGTTCTTGCTAGCATAGAATTGTATCTCCATATAATATAATTGCATATCCCTGACCTTCAATTTAGAGTTTAACTGCCAAAGTGAGATCCTATTTCTCTTATTTTCTACTTGGTGGGAACTTTCTTGTCCTCTCCATGGCCCAATTAAGCCAAGCAAAGCATAAATCTAGATTTACAGAGCCATATACAATACTCTCTTGTCATTACTGTAAAGGATATTTTTACTACCATCATTTTGTATAACAACGATGCTTAATGAGATATTTCAAAAATTTCCCCAGTATCTGTTTCATATAATGACATTTATTTGGAGAGATGGAAAATCTTTACATTACTTGAGGTTTTCATTATGTTTAAACTGTGGCTTCCATGTATAACAATAGTTCTCAGTGACATTTATAAGGTGACATGGTATGTGGAAATTAAGGGGTAGAGTGAAAATGATATTTCCTATATTTAATCAAAGACTGTATAAATACTTTTGAATAAAAATTTTAAGTGATTTAAAATAAATTTCAATTGGTTTACCTTGTATGTGAATAAGCTGACATGCAGACCAATCATTATGAAATCATCTCAGTGTGGATATTTACATTTTCTCCAAATAATGATGCCAGGAGAACATGTCTACAGTAGAATTTATGAGAATATAAACTCTGTGTGCCATGCTATGTGCATACCACTAAATACTATGTGTGCACTCTTTTTCTTGAATTATACTCATTTGCTTTCTTTTAAACAAATATTTTGTTTCCATAATTGGTATTTTTTTTAATCTTCCAGGAACCTAATTCTGCTTGACACACAAAATTAATATTCCTAAAACCCACAAAACATTCCTCAAAAGTCCATTAAAATAACTTTTTAAAGAAAATTGAAAAGTAAATAATTAATACATCTAATGTCTAACCTTTCCTGATGAATGAACTTATTGAGCATGACTTTCAAGACAAAAGTAAGGAGTTTAGTTGTGTAATATTGGCTGTGGTATCAACAGGTCACTAAACCTCTCACTCTCAGAATTCAAGGTGAGAAACAGATTGCTAAAAAAAATCTCCATCTTCTAACATTCAGTGAGTTGTGATTAGTGTGGAGAAAGGACTATCTTCTCAGGTTAGGGATATAAAGAACCTATCCTTCCTACCATTTGGACTCAACCAAAGGGGTGCTTGTGTGTGTGTGCATGTGCGAGCACACATCTATCTATATGTGTGCCTGTGAATTATCCAACCAGAGAAACATGATGGTAAAGAATATAAGAAAGTATTTACTGACAAGTTTGCTGACAAAGAAATAAATTATATGAATACTGGACCGTTTAAAAGTTTGTGTGATTTGAAATACTATTTTTGCTTCTAGAGTGTTCTCTGTCACCCAGTACCTGCTGCAGAGACCCAGTGTCTTTTATAATAAAAGCGCCAACCTCAGGCTTTCCCAAGTGCCACTGCACGTCCACCTGTGCAGGGAAGGGCCCTCGGGGTGGGCCAGGGAAGGGCAGGCTACTGCCACTGTTGAAGGCAGACAGTGACCCTCAGAGGTCGCTGTGGAAACCTTGGGTCTGGAGATGGTGCCAGGGCCCTGCCTGCCTCTCCTGCATCCACCTAGAAAGTCTGCATAATGAACTATCAGACAGAGATTAAAGGGCAGAAATAACATAACTTTGGGTGGTTAGAAGCTCATCTCAATCTTTCTTTAATCCAGAAATCAAAATGTTGGAGGAAAATGTTTTAAAAATCTGTATTATTAAATTAAAATAAGATCCATACTTTTATTCATCTGGAAGTCTAGTATTTACTTTAAAAATCACAGTAAAAAATAAGCACAAGTTCACTTTTGTGTTTCTACAACTCGGGCCTGAAATTAACCCTAACACTGCTGTAGTGTACTAATTAAACCGGCTAACTGTGTTTGATCCATACCTGGCCTCGAGTCACAGCACAACCAGGGGCCCTGCAGTGACTCACCACACTCCTTCTGGTCCCAGCTGAGCAGCACAGAAGAAAAGGAGCAAAACGCAGTGTGTTTGTTTAACTGTGGCCTCAGTTACGTAAGTTTCCCGCCTTACCCTAAAATACCTCGCGTGCCAACATAATGAGGACCAAGTGAAAAGTAAGTTACGGTTCGGTTCTTACAGATTGCCTGGGTAAAATGAGACCTCATGAACCCCTAGCTAAGACAGACTTAACGGCCCAATGTAAGTGAGAACAGGGCCTTGAAGGATTAAAATTTATTACGTAGGACCTAATTAATGAAGCCCCAGTTACCCCTCCACCCCTGCATTTCATTGCTGAATGTCAGCTGCTTGTAGCCCTTGCAGCATAAGGCTGCTTTCGTCATCAAGGGGCACCTTTAGAACATTTCTATTGATGAATTACTAATTATAATTTTACAAGTTTTATTATATTAAACAATGATTACTTAACAGGAAAAAATATCACAGAAATAAAATATTGAGTTTTTACTATTTATTGAGTGTTTATACAAAGCATCAAAATTTTCAACATTGACTGGTTTTTGGTGTACAAAATCTAGAAAAGAACATGAGAAATAGTTTCGCATACAAACTACAATGAAAAAGCCAATAGCACCCTAGCAAAGCATAGTCCTCACTTCCATTGTCACACCTGAGGCGGTCTGTACACGTGACAGCAGCACGTTCCACACGCACGCTCTGCTTACACTGACAGCACGTGTGTTCTGCTTTCCTGGCCTTTTTCTAGGACATAATGGCATCACAGTGATCGTGCTGTTTTATCAGCAGGTTCTTTTTTTTTTGTTTTTCTCCGGTACCGGGAACTGAACTCATGACCTTGCACTTGCTAGGCAGGCGCTTTGCCACTGAGCTAAATCCCCAGCCCCTATCAGCAGGTTCTTATTATACTATACAGTGTGTAGTTAACAGGAACATAAAATATCAATAAAACAAATTGTTAAATTCTTAATATGTATTGTGTGTTTAGAATAGACATCAACATTTTCACATCAGCTGTGTACTTCCTTGCAAAACCCAAAAGATAGCATCAGAAATAAATTCCTATATGAACTAAAATGAAAGTACCAATAGAGCTCTACCACAAAAATAAGATTTGCTTCAACTGTCACACCCAAGGTGGTCTTCACACACAACAGCTGCACATTCCATGCACAGGTCTCGCTTACACTGAGCAAGCGTGCTTAGCTTTTTTTGGTTATGTGGCAGTCTTGTTACCCCTCTTCTCTTCCTGTTTATTCAGGAGCTTCCTACTGTATTATATAATATACACTTAGCAGGCAGATAAGATGGCAATAAAATACAATATAAACTGGCTAATGAGTGCTTAAAACAGACATCAACATCTTCATATCAGCTATTTACTTGCTTCTGAAACCTACAATATAACAGCAAAAATAAAAACTAATGTGAACTACAGTGTAAACACAAACACAAGCGTACCATAGAAATAAGCCTTGCTTCAACTGGCACACCCAAAGTACTCTTCACACATGACAACAGCATGTTCCATGCACAAATATCGCTTACACTGGTAGCATGTATGTTTTGTTTTCCTGTCCTTTGCTGTAAGGCACAGTTGACATCTTTTTTGTTTCCTTGTTGTCATAGTAGGTCTTTGTGAGGCTACACCTGCCTGCTTACCTGTCAGCTCATCAGTGTGCACTAAAATTTTTTTCCTTGTTCCCTGGGCAGAAACATTTGTTTTTCTTCAGCTGTAAATGATCTCTTATGACCTCCAGTCGCAATCCTTCAATAAAATTTCTCCCTGATGTTTTGCATTTGTTATTTTGTTTGTAAGCTGTCAAACTATTTGTGCCACATATGTTCAGGATCAAGTAAAACACAACCACTGGCCAATGTTTTGTGCTTCAAATCACATCATAGTTGCTGCAGAACTCATCAACAACATCTACTCCACCTTCAGTTCTGTTGTTGAAAGTTCCCATCTCAGGCTTCTGTTTTCTTGAGGTTTTTCCTTATCAATATTTCTATCATGGTGAAATGTTGACATCAGCAGTACCACTTTTTCCTTCTTTGCTGTATATGCAGCTAATGTTATATCTTTCTAAAATCCAACCTTTGTAATATACAATTTTCTGTTTTGAAATTGCAACATTTCATTTGGAATTTCTGCTTTGTGCCTATGTACAGTTCCTGCACTGATCAACTTGTGCTCCATTAGCAAATGTAATGTCAGTTGGAAACTGGTAGGCCAACTGTCGAATGTCACATTCCAATTCATTTGGAGGATGGGAGCATCAAATCTGCTCATAGCATCATTCAGTTTGTTACTGCATGAATAAGGACTTGATGGCTGAGCTCCAGGGTAAACGTCTGAACTGAAAGAATGATAAGTCTTTGCATCTACCAGGGCATACATTTCTGTGCTGTATTCTAATCCTCGCTTTTCCATAAGTCTCTTACATTCCTGCAGTCACCACGAGAAGCCTGTGCTTTGGTAACCTTTTCATGTGCCTCCTGCAGCCTTTTCTGATGCCTGCAAGTTGCCATGAGTTCTACTGTCCAGGAACTTCTGTTCTTGGCTCCATGTGATGGGTTTGTGGAGTGAAAACTGATGTCTGCCCACTACATTCTTCTGCAGTGGAGCTGATCACAGACCCTAGGCCCCAACTCTGTGTCCGCTGTACATGGAGTCCGCAGCACAGCACCACAACTGAAAGCCCAGAGGCGGGTTAGAGCTGCACCCATTCCCTCTTGGCAGTTTCTCCCTGCAGGAGGAGAGGATGCAGGTCTTCAGGCCACTGCCAGATATCACAGTGCTGGGCATGGCACTCCTCCCTACACGCGTTGACCTCATGGGAGCTCCTTAGGATTCCACGGGTGGACAGCCATGGACACATGCAGACTAAACCAATGGTGCATCAGTGAGGGCTCATCACACCTACAAACAGAACCACTTGTGACCCAGTGAGCTGAACTGCATAACGAAACCAATATTCAGTATAGTCTGATCTATGAAATTGACTATTTTGTCATATAGGATGTATGGGGTGCAAAACATCTTAAACATAGCAGATTCTCCTGATCTCTCCATGTTCCTGAACTTCACTGCCTCCTCAGTTAGGTGTTAATGGGCTGCTTGATTTTCACAGGGACTCTTCCCCAAAGGACAATCCCACTGTGGAATGGAGGTGACACCGGCCATGTGCAGCAAGCTCACAGGGAAGAAGTGAGTCCAGGAGCTGGACATGACCACAGGGCCTGCCACAAGCTGGCACTGGGAAGGACAAGGGAGGGAAGAGTATTTCTTTGGTAGATCATCACATGCTGATTTCCACCCCGATGGGTAAAACAACCACATGGTAAAACATCCCTGATGGAGTGAGACAAGGTTAAACTGGGAAATATACTTAATAACTAACAAAATTTAGGAAGAAAGCTACATGGCAGAGGGATTTTCACTGAACCTCTGAAGACAAAGGCTTTCAAAGGTCAGCAGCAGCAGCAGCAGCACAGGTCTAAGAACATCTTAAACCTTAGGAGTCTATCTAAAGCAAATCTATAGTATTGATAGGAAATGTGGGCTGGTGATGGTTGTAGGAGGAGACAGTGTTGAAATCCTCATGTTGGCCTTAACCCAAAGCAAATGCTCCACCAGGCAGCCCCACAATCTCACGTATAATGGGGGCTTTAAGCCTTACAGTGTTCTGGACAAACTGGAGGTGGCCTTTATTTTTTAACATTATTTCCTTCCTTGTTTACACTTCCCGGGGGTTCCATGGAAAGGACACAAGCAGAGAGTCCATGCTCTGGCTTCCAAGGCTGCTTTCCCTTCATCACATTCCAGCTGCACTGCCTTGCTCTTTCTGCCACTGTAACGAGGAGATCCAACTCCACGTGGACTGGAGCTGTTGACCCCAAATTCCAGAAGGGGCCAGCGGCTACTGCTTGGCCACATGAGCAGTGTCCGACTGAACACTGAACCAGTGGCTTTCCCTTTGCTGAAACACAATCCCCAACACCACAGCAACGGGAGGAGAAAATTCGCTTGTCTCACAGTTTCTGGGGATGCAGTCCCTGCCTGGCCACTCACCAGGGCCCAGAGTCTCCACGGACGGACAGCAGTCAGCTGGCAGCCAGCAGGTGGGACATCAGAGAACTCAGTCTTGTAGCTGCGAGAAACTGCATTTTGCCACAAGCCCACGGGTGACTTGATGGGAAGGTCCCCAATGGTGAGTCTCCAAGGAGATGGCCAGGACAGGCTCCCCACAGCCTTTAGAGAGCAGCGCAAAGAACCCAGGAAAATACGTAGACTTTTATTCCATAGAAATCATTGTTATTTTTATTACATGGTACTGAGGATTAAACCCAGGGCCTTCACACCAAGCCATATCCCTAGCCCTTTTGTTTCTAATATTTTGAGAAAGGATCTCACTAACTCGTTAAGTTGCCCAGGCTGAGCTTGAGCTTGCAATCCTCCTGCCTCAGCCTCCTGGAATGCTGAGCTTACAGTCATATGCCTACATTCTCTGATGTCTTGGAAATTTTGAGGTCATAAATCTGTGATGGTTTATGACCTCAAACATGTGGGTAATTTATTGTACAGTGAAAGGAAACCAATACACAGTTTGCTGGGACAGAGATAATCCAGGGTGTTTTCACTAGATTTGTCCTTGTTTCTTAGCATTTCTCTGTGGACACAGCTACGAAAAGATCTAAAGGCGAATGCTGTTTGAGATTATTCACTTCATCTATGTTGAATTTAATACTTTTGAGTTTTTCTTAACTGTAGTTTTCTTATTCCTGTCTTTTTTCTCTTATATTAAAATTCCTAGCTCTCAGTGATACATCCATGCATTTTTGCACATGAACTGTGCTTTAATTCCAACTCAGTAGTCTCATTTTGGTACTAACATTACAAAGTGTGGCTGCTGGGAATGTTTGTTTTGCATCAGCACAGGGTGGTATGCAACGTACACCGTTAAGTGAAGACAGCAAAGGCTGCTGAGCATACAAAGTCGACTTACTGGATGTTACAGTTAACCCAAAGTAGTTCCTCTCTGAGTGATTATGTCATCCACTGGACTAATAGTATATTTGTTGTTTCCTGTTTTAACTTTAAAGAATTGCCTTTCTAGGTTGTATTTTATCTTAAAGTCTACAAAAGTATTTACATGGACCTGGTAGAGGACAACCTGGGTGACTCTCCCTGAAGGAGGAGCAGTTGTCTCCATTTTGGCTGAATCTGGCCCTATTTCCACGTATTGATGTGTGCAGAGCTGCCTAGGACTTTCCTTATCCCTTCAATTGGCTTTAAGCAGTGCAAATCGGTCGAGTTCAGGTGCTGGTGTGTAGTCTCTGAAGCAAAGCGACAGGTCAGTATTTCCCCACCCCTGCAGCTCCCAAATAAAATATGTGTGAGCCGGGCAGGGTGATAAACCATGCTCCGTGCTGTCGGCTGGCACTGAGCCTAGAGATAAGAGGCTGTGACTTCCCAGGGCATAAATGATCGCACATCAGAGCTGAAGCACCGACCCCAAAATGTCACATACCACCTCAACTGTGTTATGCAGATTATTCTTCCTGTGTATCTGTCTCCATGCATTTGCAGAGGTGATTTCAGGCCTCCCACCTAGCCCAGCTACTTCCCGCCATTCTCACAGTCACTCATCCTCAAGCCACTCCCTTCTTCACAAACTAATAAAACCCAGGTTTGGTCCTGAGTCAAGGCCTTTGATCTAGTTAGCCATTATCGGAGCTGGACTTAGGACCCACTGGCTTCTCATAACTACAAACACGCCTCAGTGTCTTTATTCTCCCCATGGGTTGTGCCGGAAGTAGTAGATTGGAATTAACTCACTAGGATTCTAATAATTTTCCCATGGGATTAAAATATAAACTTCCTGGGCCGCAGTAAGGACTGGGAAGGGCTCTCTGCAGACCTAAACTCCTATGGGTAAAACAAGATATATTCAGAGAAATCTAAGTCATGCCCAAATATACTCCACTTTCTTTTCTTCTTCCTTTAAAAGCAAATATTTAGAAATATTTAGTTTTTCTTTCACTTTTAAATATAAGCAAATATGTCAATGCATATATTCATGCTGTGTGTATGCCTACATGCATACATATATGTGTGTATATATAAAACACATATATTGAAAGATATATTCAAATCAACCCTCTTTTCCTTGATAAGATATGGAAAAGTGTATATATATTTCTCTACTCTGCTTTTCTCAATGAGCAATGTATTCTGGAGACTACTCCATGGAAGTGTATGAAGATTTTCTGCATTCCATTTATAGCTTAACATATTTTATAGTGTGAGTGTTCCATGGTTTACATTAGCAGCTCCATTTGTGTTTCTTTTTTCTTTTTGTTTTTAATCTACTTTTAAAAATGCCATTAACATGAATAGCCTTGTTATGGACCTTACCATCTTATTTCCAGAGCAAAATATGAAATTAAGAAGGATTTTTGATCAAAGCTAAGACACATGTGTAATTTTTCTGTTCATTGCCAAATTCTCTCCATCAAGGTTCTGTTTTGGTGTACACTTGGCGATAATTTTAAAATATAACACATAGGAAAATGCAATCAACTTTTTGAGGCTGCTTTGAACTTGCATGTGAGTTTATCTTCTGGGAACTAAGAGAATCCATACCTGAATCATAGATTCAGAATTAATATGGCAAACAGTAGTGAATTTGTATTGCTCTAAGTAATAAATTCTCAAAATACTAAGTTAAACATCCACATGTAGCAGAAAGTTTGTCTGAAAATGATGCAAGTAATGTTTTTTCCAAAATTCCCACAAAACTCCACGTACCAGTCACTCAAAACACCTTAATAAAGCATTGATATTTGCTAAATGTTCCATTTTCATTTTGCACTTAATTTTGTATTCTTGTATTTTTTTTTCTGTACTTTGTACTATTCCACTTTTATTATTCTTTTTGTATTCTGGTATTATTTACCAGTTATTTTCCAAGATAATTCTCAAAAAGCTTTTAAGATGTATAATAGTAATAAAGAACTTTTTGCAAAGTAGAACATTTTCCACCACTTCTTAAACATACTAAAGTGGTCTATGCAACAAAACCCCAGCACTAAGAAAAGAATATCTGAAGTTCTGTTAGTTTACTGGTTAAGATTTCCCTTAAATTACAGATGAGGAATTTATTTTTCCTTAAGAGTCTTTCAAGATGTAGGAATGTTTTTGAGGTTTCACTCTCAACTGTGAAATCGATTATGATCATCAGGGCGCAGACTATCAGAACTGTTTTTCAAAAGACAGGGTAAAAATACAGGAAGATGAGGGATGCTCCTTTACAGTTTTGAGATGTTCATTGTTGCTCTTGCCTTTCAGCCGGACTTCAAGTTTGCATTCACTACATATCGGGTTCCCATCACATACACAGTGGCACCTTACCTTTCTGCCTAAAGGGACTGTTTTACTTTTCTTTTGTCTAGGTAGTCTCAGGTAACTTTAATAAAACTATCAGCTGTCCTTTCCCCTATAGTGGCACACACACAGCTGAACTCAAACACAGGGTCACAGCTGCTAAGAGACCAGGCACCCACTGCAAGTTCAGGGACTGGTTTTGTGAAAGACAATTTTCCACAGGTGCTTCTGGGGATATTTTTGGGAAGAACCAAGCCATTTCATTTGTTGTACACTTTGTTTGTTGGGGTTGTGAGTCACCCGTTGCAGTGGAGCCGTAATTTAAATAGACTCTTGGCATTGTGCTGGAAAGGCGGCTTTCCTGCTGGCCGCTGCAGACCCTTCTGCTGCGTCAGCATCAGTGCTTCCCGCTTCTCAGAAGCTCTCCAAGACATTTGTTTCACACTCATTTTAGGGTTAAATTGTGGGCTTACCCAAACTGTGACTGAGCTAAGCACGCAATGTGAGAAAGAGGTGCAGCTGGAGGTGGCAGGTAAAGTGATGGGCTGGCCACACACAGATCAAGTGTGATGTTCAGCCTTACAGCCTGCCAGCCAGTGCAGGGAGGACATTCAAGTGCTTTAACTCATCTACTGCTCTAGGCTTGTCACCAGGAGCAGCTCACTGGCCACTTGCCACTCACTAATAGGGATTTTTGTTTTGTTTTGATGGTTTTTTGAGATTGGGGTTTCACTATGCAGCCCAGGCTAGCCTTGAACTCGTGGTGATCCTCCTGCCTCAGCCTTTTGAGTGCTAGGATGAAAGGCATGCATGCACCACTATGCCTGGCACTGTATGGTTTATAAAGGAGTCTAAAAGCAATGGACTTGTTATGGTGTGTGTGCAGTCAGACTGTCTGCTCATGCTCGTCGTGTTCGCAGTCACTCCCCAGCACTAGCATCACTGCCTCTGCTCCTCCTCAGATGCTCAGTGTCAGGTTCTCATGAGGAGTGGGCAGCCTCTATCCCTCACATGTGCAGTTCGCAGTAGGTTTCAGTTCTATGAGCACTAACTAAAGGAGCTGGAGCTCAGGTGGTGACACAGGTTTGCAGAGTGGCTGTAAGCAGTGATGATCTTTGCCCTTGCTCACCCCCTGTTGTGCGGCCCAGTTCCTGACAGACCCGGACTGGTGCTGGTCCATGGCCTGGGGACTGGGGACCCCCGAAACAGGACAGAGCTCAAGTCAAGGAGAAACTCCCGTTTCCCTGAGCTGATCCTCCGTGACTCCCTGACTCAGCTTGGTGTGGCTTTACCATGCGATCCTTCGAATCTCACTTCATCAGGATTCCCTCAGTGGGAACTCTTCTGTGAGCCTCCTAATCCTGCTACTTTCATTCATGTTTCAAAAGCAGGAGATGAGTGTATCAAGGACAATCTCTCTGTTGTTCTCTGTACATTTTTATCTCAGCAAGAACCACAGCTTTCAGCTGTGAAAGAACCACAAAGAGTTATATAAGTGAATTTTATGACCACCGCTTTCCAAAGCTGAAAGCAATGTTGGTCTTGACTCAGTAACAGGTGCTGCGTTCCTGTATCCCCAGCGCTGCTAAAGTACGCAAAGAGGCTTCGGTGGACGTGGCTCAAACTGTACTGAGAAAGAAATTTGTTAGTTTTTGCATCAACTATGAAGTTGGAGGAAACAGATTGGCAGAGAGAAAATCATACAAACAAAAATTAAATGCCATTAGGAAAACGATAGTTTGTAAACATTCATTAGATTATCAGGGGCTGGCCAGGCTCCCAATCTGATGGATGAGTATACAGCAAAAGACAAAAGACAATAGGCAAAGTAACAAGATATTTTAGGGTCCACAAGGTCAGAGCTCTTGTGACTAAGAGCTTTACTGGTGGCCCACAATTTATTTGGGTACAAAACATCAGGGGTGTATAGAAAAGTGCAGGGAACAGCTGAGGCATAGAGGTGCAAGGCCTTGTGAGGATGGAACAGGACATTCCAAGCAGTAAATCGCTGCTTGCTGAGCGAGCTGTCTGAGCTCTAAGCCTGGCAGTTATCCCCCTGGAATTGAGGGGCAGTCGGCATCCTCAGCGGCAGTGTTACCTTGCCTTCAGAGACACCACGGTGTCCCAGAGCCCTACAGTTGGACATGGACAGTTCTGTTTCTGCATGCCAGCTGCTGGCTCATCAGCTAGTCACTTGGGCCTGGGACAGACTCATACGGTAATCGTGAATGCCAACTGATGATTTGAAAGCCTGCTCAGCGCAACCCCAAAGTGGTTGTCATTAGATGAACTCTGCCCAGTGCTAAATTATACTTTTCTTCAGAGAGCACTGCATGGTCCCAATTACCTCCTACAATGTTCATGTCAGGACCATTTAAAACCCTGAACTGACACAGTTAATCTCTGAAATGCTCAATATTTCTTCACCATTTTCATGGTCCTGGGGATTGAACCCAGTGACTTCACAGGGACTTCACATGGAGCCACATCTCCAATGCCACCCCAACACACTTCTTAAATTTTGATGCAGGGTCTTGCTGAGTCACTAAGTTGCCCAAACTGGCCTTGAACTCAAAATCCTCCTGCTTCAGCCTTCCAGAGTGCTGGGATTACAGGCATGTGCCACTATGCCCTGTTGAAATGTTCAATTTTATTATTTTCAATGACACTTTTTCTCTATTTATGCTATGTCTGTTTATGCCATCTATTAGTATTTGTTTACTGTGTAAGACACATAAATATTATCTATGTGTTTTATATTTTCTAATTGATGGGAATGAGAATGGAAAATACATTCATTTCTATTTGTTATTATTCAGATTTTGGTTACAATAAGAAAACAGCCTAAAAGTTTTAGGCTTTGAAGTAAATTTAACACTTTCAAGTATGATTTACATTTGTGGAAATACGATTTTCCAGTTGAAAGAGGCAGCTTTCATACTACTTCTCTGACACCAGAGACATGTGAGTAACTCTACACTGATGAAAACCATAAATATGAATTCCTAAAAAGTTATTATTTAAAATTTTTCATTTATTGCACTGCTATGAGCTTCAAATGGCTCCTTTCCTAGGAAGAACATACAACTACATTGTATGTATTTGGTGGCGGGGCACATTCTGGAATTCCTCTTGTGTTTGCAACCTTGCAGTTCTTTCGTGAACTCATTTATACTCTAGCATCCTGAAACACTCTACTGCAAAAGTGAAATATGGAGACGTTGGACTAGAACATGAGAAACCAACCTAGAGAATATGTTTAATTAGGATGAGTAAAGCATGAGGAATAAAAGCCTGACTGAGCTGTGTTCATATTCAGCTTGTAGATTCACTGCTGATGTTCAACAACCCAAAGGGTGAAGTTCTCATATTTACTGGACCGATTTTCCTCTGCACGCTGCAGATGGGCACCGTTGAAAGAAAATGGTTTACAAGCTGTATTGCAAATATTTCTGTGCACAGAGCATTTGAAATGAACGTGAAGCGTCCTGTGGTCCTCAGCAAACGGCCAAGTTCTGCCCTCATTCACTCTCCACTCGGCAGACAGTGATTTCCCAAAGCAAACAGCTGTGATGATGCAAAGAGCGGAGGGTCCTCATGGCAAACGAACAGCAGAAATAGGTGACTGTAACCATTTTCAAAGTTTCCACAAGGTGGAATGTAAGAATTTTTACTTATATGTTCTAAAATTTTCTATGGATTGTTTTTTAGAGGATTGTAAAAGAGACGCACTAATAAGAACCAGTTTTAATTTAAATTTGGTAATTAGAAATTATGTGAAAAATGGACTAATCAGGTTATAAGGATACAATGACCTAGTATCTGTCTCTAGAAATGTTATGTGTGATGCAAAGTGTTTGGGGCACTGCCATAGGTAGTACAAATACACTCTCATTAAAAGTGTGTGGATACATGATGGATGTGTATAAATTACAAACATATTATACAAGGATCAAAGATTGCTTTGCATAAATCATTTGGTAATATTTCCACCACAGCTCTTTTTTTTTTAACATACTTTTATGGATTTCAAGAAATGTAAGACATTTCATAAGTGTAGGTATTTACCATATACATACATGTATATGGCGTTTTCACACTGCTTTACAGATTGTTATTAAATAACCATTTCTCCCACAAGATAACTTCTCTCTGAAGACAGATACTAGGTCATTGTACCCTTATAACCTGATTAGTCTATTTTTCACATAATTAATATATTTTTGAAAGAAGTAAAAATGATTTAGCAAACTAAATTATAAAATTTATTTTTAAGATCATTCATAAGATTAAGTTTTCAAGGAAATAAAAAAAACAATAAATGAGGCATTTTTAAGTTTTGAGTATAATTTTCATCATTGCCTAAATTACTCAATATTTTATGCATACAATTTGTGAGAGGCATTAATGTCAATGTTTTTACTCTAATAAATTTTTTAAATGTAAACTTTTCCATATTATTTGGTCCAACACTAGGGACATATGGATATGTCATACACATAGGGGTATTTTATGTAACATATATATATGTGTTATTTGTTATAACAAAAAGGAACTTTATAAATGTTTCAAAATATCACCTTAGACAAATGACCACTTCCATGTTTAAACAGACATGTGTCAAACCCCCTATTATCAACTGCTGATCACTTGAAACATGATAATTTAAGTGTCACTGAACAAAACTATTCCATCCGCTGGAAGATTCAATACATATGAGGAATAAATTAGCTATTTCTTTAGCATCCTAAGTCACTTTCTATCGTTGTGATATATATGAGTTCTTAAAATATTTGGTAGTTTAAGGACAGAATGTACACTTAGAGCTGTGGAAATGCACACTGGAACATATTTTTTCATACAGAGTATGAAAAAATTCACAGAGTACCCGATGACCCAGTATGTGTGCATGACCTGGAGAATCGTCATAGCAGTGCACTCATAGGCCACCAGATACACATGTGATCATCACTGTCTTTGTTCCACAAACCATGGCAAAAGTTTATTCCTTTAGCTTTGCTGTATTTTTGAAACACCTTCGTATGTACTGTAGCAGTATCAGACTCCAAAGCCTGTCCTTCAAGTTAGTTCTCATCTTAATATTAAAAAAATGCATTTGTTTGTCTTTAGAGTCTTTTCACATGTAACAAAATTAACTTTTAGAAAGATGGAAGAAAAAATACAGCTCAGGCATTTTTGATCCATATATAAAAGGGATTTTTTTTTTCTGTCTTTTTAAGACAGGGTTCCGCTACACACTTAGGGCTGGCCTTGAGCTCAATTTGTAGCCCAGGCTGGTCTTGGACTCACAACGATCCTCCTGCCTCAGCCTCCCGAGAGCTGGGGTTACAGGTGTGCACCACCACACCTGGCTTAAAGTGTATTCTTGTGGCTACTGTAAACATCCTTGCACAAAACTTATACATAAACTTACACACCGGTTTTGTTTGAATTACGATAGGTGCTAATGAAAGATTTTGTTACTAACTGCACAGAAACTACATCACATTTATTCAGTATACAGTCATTTCTGACCCTTCACAAAGTAAAAAGTTTGGCTGAGAAAGGAATACCGTGCCATCCCGCCCTGGTGTTGCTTTCCAAATGGGATGTTTTAGGAGAGTTACCAAACGAGAAGCACAAGTTTCCTGTGCAGATCGACAGTGTTTTGTTGTAAGTCTTCGAAGCCTAGCGCC
>NW_004955410.1:1607984-1613945 GCF_000276665.1 Chinchilla lanigera
TCAAGCGGTGCTCCTCCTCCTGAGTGCCTTGTCTATCAAGTGCAACTGCTATCTCAGCAAACACCTGTCAGCTCCGGGGCTTTGTGGATTTGGAATACTTGAAGTTGAACTGTTGCAAATGTAGCAGAAATATTTGCTATGGTCTCTTTCCGTGAAGACCAAAGTGAATGTAGCTGGGAAGACTGCAGAGAGTGCATGCCGCAGTGTCACTTAGCAGCTGTGGGTATGTGCCTAAGACACAAGTAAGATTAAATTCCCATAGCACGCTGGCTCAGTTCAACGTATATTTCATTGCTCTGTGCTGTTTCTTCCCCTCTGTTAACTAAGGATGGGTGAAGGAGTTATTCCAAAAACATTTTAGAGATGAATGTGTAACTACTGTGAAGTCATTACACGAGGAGGAAGGCATGCTCACAGCAAAATTCAGGTTAGATCCTCAAGGGAAAGGTTTCCTGATAGGTTTGGTAAACAGGAGAGATAGACATACTTTTAAGTTTTGCAGTAATCCAGGTAATAAGCTGAGTGTCCAAGACTTCCTCTCTGGTAGCGCAGATTTCTTTGTGGAGACTGCACCCGGACTTTCTCTGGTTTTCTGTCATCTTCCAGTTACTATGAGATTAATTTTTCAAATATATGCAATTACTACACTATCCTATAACTGATTGATATAAAATAATATTTTGCAATAGGAAGTGTCCCCAAATAGAGGGATATAGTGCTGATTTCCCGAGCAGGCTGAAAGTTCTTAAGAGAGCACCGAGTAGAAATCCCGTCTGCGTGGGTTTTGTTCGTACGTGCTTGCAGTGCCCGATGTTCACCCTCCTCGTGAGGAGTCGGTGCGTGTGCATTCCCAGCCCGATTCTGCTTCATCTCTTTCCCTCCCCTCCCGCCGTCCCTGGTCCCCTTCCCACCTGAGGAAGACCTGCCTCCTCACTTTCCATTACCTGTCTTTTGTTTTGCTCTGTCTACAGTTTGACCTTCTCATATAGGTATTTAACTTGTGTGTGTGATTTATTTCACGTAATATTATGGTCTCTGGTGCATCCACTTTCCTTCAAATGACTCAAGTTTGTCTTTCTGTTAGCCTCTTGTAGTCCATTGTGTGCAAAGAGCAGCTTTTCTCGGTCCTTTCATCTACTGACAGACAGGTTGCTTCCAAGATTTAGCTGTTGTGAATTGTGCGGCTGTCAACATGGATATGCGTGTAACTCTGTAATGTGATGTCTTTAACTCTTTTGGGAAGATCCCTAGAGCGGGAATAGCTGGGCCAAACGGAACTTCTAGTTTTAATTTTTGAGGAATCGCCACACTGATTTTCACAGTAGTTGCACTTGTTTACACTCCTGCCAACTGAGGAGCCAGATTCCTTTTCCTGAGAGCTTCGCCAGAGGTGTTAGTATCTCATTTCGCGATGCTGGCCATTCTTTCTGGGGTACTATAGAATCTCAGGGTTGTTTCGATAAGCACTTCTCTAGTGGCCAGCAATAACGAGCATGTCTGCATGCATTCATTGGCCATTTGTACTTCTTTTCATTTTGCTTACCCATTTTTGTTTAGATCTTTTATTTTGGGGGATCTAAATTTTAAAAATTCTTTATCTGTTCTACATATTAGTCCTCTGTCTGAGGAATACTTGGCAAAAAACTGTCCCCACTGTGTAAGTTACCTTTGAACTCCATTGCTTTTTCCTTTGGCCGTGCAGTTTTTTAATGTGCTGCAATCCCATTTTTGATTCTTGGTACTATGTTCTGTGCAACTGAGGTTCTGTCGAGAAAGTCCTTAGCCGTGCCTGTGACTGCAAGAGTTTTACCTGTTTTATCTTCCAGCAGGTGATGTATTTAGTTATTTGACCCACTGTGAGTTTTGTCTAGTAGATGGTGAGAAACAGGGGTCTAGATTCAATCTCCTGCATGTAAAAAGCTGCTTTTCTCCACACAATTTACTTTCTGCATGTTTTTGGGTTGGCTGTGGTATTTTCAATATACAGATGCATACATGTTTTGGGAAAGATGCACTTCCCATGTGAAGTGGAATGTGATGTCCTGGCGTGGATTTCACCATAAAGAAACTGTCATTTCCAAGGTTAGTATCTTTCGTTATTATTGCATTTTGACAGCGGAGTAACTTAAAGTGGAGAGGATTCCACTAGAGTCAGATTTCCCACTCTTAGGCCCAGCATTTTGGATGAGCTTTGGATTTGTGAAATATGTGCCTGTAGGAAGATATAAATGAAGGATCATTCATAATTTGAACAAACAAAGTACTTTTCATGGATATGTAGTATTTTGTGTTTAATAATGTGGAACTATATTTAAGGAGATAAGTGACTTTATGGTATATTTTCCCAGTTAGCCCACTTCTGTACATGCAATGTGGAATTCTTTAAAAGATTCCTGGAATCACTGCCATACAACTGGCTCAAGTCCTCTTTCAATATTAAATAAGTGAAATTAGGCTAATTTGCTTCACATGTCTGAGTTTATATACTTTCAACACAGGTGTAAATTTTTACAGATTATTTTATGGCATATATCTATTGCCTATCATTGTACGATAGAATCTCAGGATTGTTTCAACAAGCATTTCTGTAATGGTCAGCAATACTGGGCATTTCTTCATGTATTTATTGGCCTTTTATACTTCTTTTATGAAGTATTTTTTCATTTCACTTACCTAAAGAAATTGTCCATGTGGTTTATCTTCTGTGACATGAGGCATTGCGCGTGAAGCATCGATAGGACGACAGAGAATGAAGGAAGAAGGAGCGACCTGTGCGTAGTCTGTGCAGAAGGAGGAGGCGTCTTTGGAAGGAGAACCTGGATCCCTAAAGCAGTCGTGTCTGTCTATGAGACGAATGTGTCATAGACCAGCATTTTACTGTTGAGACATTATACAAACAACCTTCATCCTGGTATGTCTGGTAAAAGTTACTCAGTTAAAGCTCTTGTGAATTGGCCCCACAGAATCAGTGTAAGAAGAGCAGCTAGGGAGGCACTGCACACTCTCCGGAGAGTTTCCCTGAGGAGCACTGGAGAGACAGTCCTAGCGTTTGGGGAGTTAGGTGCTCCTTTCCTTGTTCCATCTTGAATTCTGTGGGTTCAAACTCTCCAGTCAGACACTTAGAAGTGAAACCGTGTGTTCAGTGAGTGCTGATGTCCTGGTAACCCTTGCACCCCGTGATCGCGGGTTACTTCGGACTAAGAGCACTGCGCACACACACCTGTGGGGGAGATTCGAAGCATTTTCCTTTCACGTACTGATGAAGTGTTTTCTGCGGCCACCACAAAAATCTGAAAAGTAAAAGTACAATAAATCTATTTTAAATTTATATTTTATTAATACTGAGTTTCATATAGTGCAAATTTTTACTGACTTCTTAGTAGAGAAAAATTCTTACAGCGTGGAGCTATCAAGATAAAATAGTCTTATTACTACATAGTTAATTTATTACCAACTTTATGTTTTTAATAACCAACATCATCAAACTGTCTAACATATATCGACTGTATCTAATCCAACTCTGGGAGGAAAATAAATTTCAGCCTCAAGCTATTAGACTGTAACCTGAGGCTCATTAACAATATCAAAATTTATCATTACCACATACTTTTAAAACAAGGGTCGCTGACTTTTATTATTTATTCTGGTCTTTGAAAGAAAATGTTCTGCTTTTGAAGAAGTTCTGAGAGTTATTTTTTCCGAGTATGTAATAAAAGATAAAAAGTGACTAGCTGCCCCATCATCATGGGAGCCCGTCACCCCTGGGAACCCAGAGAGCGTGGTGCAACTGAGCTCCAGTGAGTGCGGTTACTGCTGAGCACGGTGCAGCCACAAGAGTTAATCTTCCTCTGATGATGACTTGAAGGAATTCAGTTTTCCTTCACCCCAGAAGAGGCCTACAATATGTTAGTAAACTTATATTCTATGGTGACACCCGCACCACCATAGATTAACCCAGCATACTTTGGTCTTGAAGGATTTATTATATTCTGGTCTACTGATCTAAAAGCCAGCAAGAGGACAGATGTGCTGGTGGTCGACCTCCTTAGAAATGTTCCACATGATGGTGAAGCAACGCAGAACAAATTCTCTTTCTTCGGAACACAAGTCTGCCCCCCGGAACTCACATTTTACAGTAAAATCACATTATCCTAGATTCCAATCTCTGTCTATAGAAATGCTGTCATAGTGGTGGAATGTTGATCAGAGCTCTGGTTTGCAGTCCCAGTTAGACAGGAGGAGTAAGTTGTTGATGTCTATAGCACAGCAGGGAAACCGCAGTGAGAAACGCAGTATATTTCAAAGTCGCTGAGAGTAACTTTCAAATGTCTCAACACAAAAAACATGGCTAAATGGAGTGATGTATTTTCTAATTAGCTCGATTTAAGCATTTTACAGCAGATCCATATGTCAAATATCACGCTGAACCTCATAAAATAAAGTACATGCAATGTGACTTGTCATTAAAATAATATTAATATAAAACTTGCTGTCTTAGGTCACTTCTGTGAGCTCTGACTCTGGCTTTGGCTCCTCCAGGGACCAGAGCTGGGCCAGCCGCTGGTGCTGAGCTGGTCTGTGGATGCATGGGACCGGACAGCTCCCCTCACCCTCTGCTTTCCTGCTGTATTTCTGTCTTTAAATCTGACTGCTGAGTGTAGAAGCTAGGGACTCATCCCGAAGCAACTGCAGTCTCCCAGGCCAGAAACACCAGGCAGTGTTGGCCTGGTGGCCCCTGAGACACAGGGTGCATTTAGCTGACCTGGGATGAACTTTGGAGAATATCCTGAAAGGTTAATCAGGGAGGCAGAGGCCACAGAGAGAGAGGGGAAGAGACAGTCGAGGGCCAAGGCTGCTTCACACCTGAGGTCTGAGAGGTCCCTGTGCCGAGGGAGGCTGGGACGGGTCTCGGTGAGGGCCTCGCTCTCCCTGCTGGGTGGCATCACTACTTCATCACAGCGCATGTCCCACCCCTATGAGTACTAAACCCAAGGGTAGAAGCCCTGCCTCAGCCATGTCACCTACCTTACTTCTCCTTCCCTTCTACGTCAAGCTTCCAACAAAGCCTCTGCAACTGTTTCTGTCTCCCTCTGTGTCTCCGTCTCTCTCCGCACGTCCCTCCATTCCCCCTCCCTGTTCCTCCACACCTCCTCTCTCCCTGTGGCATCTGACCTGCCCCCACCCCAATCATGATGCAGCTCCTTCCTTCTCGGTGTGGGATTCCTGAAATAGCAGTGCCCTTGCACCTCACTTGGGGAAAGACCTGCTCCCTGCTTTTCTGATTCAGGAATCATTTACATTAACAAATCTTCAGTTGAGTTCAGCGTGTAGGGGGCCGAGCACTTGATGGTGGGATGTTCTGGAGCATCACCCCAGACCCCTGCTCTTCTGGCCGGGGTACTCATCCCCAGGGCTGGAGCAGCAATGACAGTGACCAGGAGGAAATTCCCGCTCAACCAGGAGGACTGAGTCTGGCCCCAGGAGCCAGAAGCCCTTGATCCTCCTGTCACAGTGATACCTCCTTCCTGCTGTAGCCAGGGCCAGCAGAACTGCTGTGGAGACCTGCCAGCATGGCTTTCAGGTAAGCAGCATGGCATCCTTCAATTGGCTGCCAGGGCATCTTTTGCAGTATATTGTATTGTACTTCTCCTTTTGTTCAAGTTGGATTCTGTCCAACCTCAAAGGCTTTTCTTTTCTATTAGTACTCTCCAACAAACCTGGTGTGTGAAGTTTAACATTTGACTTCAGATTCGTGAAGAACTTGCCCCACAGTAATACCCAATGGCTTTTTAAATGCCAGACACAGTATCGTGTTCAATACTCACCTCATCTGGCTACTGTAATAATTTTCTCATGTGATCATCATCTTTCCTTCTAGGAGTCTGTTCATTTCCAGAGCAGAGTTCTGGCTCAGTCTTTCTTTGATCTCTCAACTTCACCTTCTCAGTTTTTTTTTTTGTT
>NW_004955410.1:1614045-1665413 GCF_000276665.1 Chinchilla lanigera
ATCTCTCAACTTCACCTTCTCAGTTTTTTTTTTTGTTTTTTTTTTTTTTTTTTTTGAGTAGTTTTTTCCCTTCCATCCTGTCTTTAAATTTTGGAATTACTCTCCACGTTAGATCCTCCCACCGAATTATTCCTTAAGAATGTCTTTCATGTCTACAGAATCAAAAAGAAGGAAAGCCTGTGCTCTGCAATTCCAGAAGTATTCACCAGAAGGGTTGGATGTGTCCTGGCACCTTGTGGAGTAATTTATTCAGCACAGTTGGTTACATCAAATTTATCACACATGCAGTATACTCACAAATTCCAAATTGGGCTAAGTGTATCACTAACTCTCTGACCAGGGGACAACCAGTTCATGCAAGCAGAAGAATACAGCAATGTAAATAGAGATAGCAGAGGCCAGGAATACAGCCATGCGGCACAGTGCCTGCTTAGCAAGTGCAAGGTCCTGAGTTCGATTCCCAGTACCAAAAAAATAAAAAACCAAAACCAACCTGCTAATGTAAATGGAGGCAGCCACTCAGGGCCCTCAGCAGGAAGTGCTGTGCTAGATGTCTGTGTTGATTGAATCAACGAAGCTATGGGAAGTTCCAGGGAAATGATTCTGTCATCGAACAGACTTTCCTCTCCCCTTGCTCTCCCTGGAGAGAGTTCAGACTCTTATGTTCCTTCAGAAGACGTATCAAGGTCTGATCCGTCAGTCTAACTGTTAATCTCACATTCTGCTCACAGAGAACAACTTATGTTTGCTTAACGTAACATTTTGTTTTAGCGTTGTGTTATCGTTTGTATAAATCTTTTATTTCTTTGCCTAGAATGCCTTTTTCTTTTGTACTTCAATGAAGTGGACTCGATCTCAAGGATTTAGCAGTCTAAGGATTACTCCATGGGTGTTCATTATGTCCCAACCGTGTGGCTAGAAACATTCCAGGGATAAAGAATGTGTTGGTGAA
Organism: Chinchilla lanigera; assembly: GCF_000276665.1. NCBI lineage: Eukaryota > Metazoa > Chordata > Mammalia > Rodentia > Chinchillidae > Chinchilla > Chinchilla lanigera. The sequence continues at coordinate 1,614,998 of NW_004955410.1, forward strand.
TAAATGCAGTTAGCCCTGTGCCTTGTGAGAGCTGAGCTTGCCTGAAAAAAGGAGATCATTTTTATACATGATAACTGGTAGTAACTGGCATGGGGCAACAAAACAGACCAGCTTCAGGGAGGATGGGGAGTCCACAGGGTGCAAAGAAGCCTCTACTAACTAAAGCAGGTATACTGAGGGAGCTGAGTGCAGACTTGCAGGACCGCTGCACACCCGCCGTGCTGTTCTCTGGTGGCGGAGTCTTCCAGGCTAAGCAAGGGCTCCACAGAAGGCACCAAAGACAAGTGTTTCTGATATACAGAAGAAAGCCCCAGGGAAGATGCCGTGGCCAGGCACGCCGACCAAGTGACACCGGAGCCATGGTGCTGTCGATCAAGCTCTCAAGCAGATTGGGGCCCTGTGTAACGCTATAAGACTTTGCATCTTTGCAGTAAAGTAGGAACTGCTGGCAGTTGTGGGTACAAGAGTGACATAGTCCTAGAATGAAAGGATCATTCTAGGTGCCTTTTCATGATTGGCAGACTTAAGGACTGGATGAGGAATTTATTGCAATGGGAGGACAGTTACAGTGAGGCTGACGAGAGATGTAAAGGATCTAGGTAGAATACACAGCTGCTAGGCATTGATGCCCTGGACTTGGAGGACACCGGAACCACTGGTGACTTCAAAGTTTTCAGATCAAGCACTTTGGAAAAGGGAGCTCCCAGGAGATAGGAAAGTCTGTACAAGCAGAGCTTTGGTTGAGCTGCAGATGGCCCCCAGGAGGTGGTGAGGAGCTTGTTGACATAAACTGCAGTAAAGCTGAAATGGCTAAACTGGAGAAAAACCTGGGGAGTTCCTGCTGCACATAGAGTATATCTCAAAATATAACACTAGATGTGATTATTAAGGAATGAGTAGGTAGAGAGTGGAAGGTTAGATAGCAAACGGTGGACTGTCCAATATTAAGACGTCATGGAAGAAGAGGAAGATTCACCCAAGGAGGCAGGAAGGAAACCAAGAGAGCTCAGGGACGTGTACACTGAAGGGGAAAACACCATGCATATGGATGAGGGAGAGATCACCTGTGTGCCATCACGCTGTTTGTAAAATAAGACATATTTTTCTTCCATCACTACACAACAAATTGCCATCAACACGGTTGTGAGGTAACTTATTACCCCAGAGTGTCTGTGGGTCAGGAACCTTGGTTTTGAAGTGGGTTTTCTGTGCAAGGTCCCCAGGGCTCAGGTCCAGTGTCGGCTGGTTGTGCTCTCATGTGGGGCCAGTGGGGAACAGAGCTATTGCAGGGCACAGGCAATCCAACCCTGTGAGAATGTAGTTGCTATTAACTTTTTGAACTAAATGCTTGCTTGAATTTCTCAGTGGTGCTATGAAGCATGAAAAGATTAGTTACAGTGGGATATTTTCTTTGAGAAAAGCACAGAGCGAGATGCTAGATCAAAAGTATAAATGAACGGTTGGGGAGGTTCTCCTAAGAAAGGTTTGGGCTGTGAAGAGTACATTTGAAGCTGAATACAATATTTGATCTGGATCTCAGCCAATGCTCAGATTTAGTCACCTATGTAAAGCACACAGGTAAATGTTATCCAGAGACTTTTATTTCCATTTGGCTGGAATACAGAAACAGTTGTAAGTGTGATATCACTGCAAAATTCAGATTTTTTGAAGCTATCTATTGCACAGTTCTGGGAGGCCTCTTTAATAGAAGACACAACATTTTAAACAGCAAATGCTGCTGGCCACTGGCCTGTCCCTCTGTTTCTGAGGAAATAGGTGAAAACTGGTGGGCTAGAAAGAGACTGTACCAGATCAATGGCTACTAAACTATCTTAATTTTGTATCTATGTATTTTGTAACTTAACTATCTTAATTTTGTAACTAAACTATCTTAATTTTCTGTGAACACAGAACCAGAGCTTCTCACTGAGGCCACCTAAGAGACCCGTGTCAGGGGAGTTGAAGCTCAGCTTTGTTCACATCATAGGAAATCTGCTGCTGACCGAAACAGAGCGTCACAGATCTGGAGCGGTTGGCAGAATAGTCAAGTGAGTCATCTGCAGTAGCAACACGGAAACGGATGAATAAAAACCAGGAAAGTGCAGACAATTCCCTGCATGGTTTGAACCATGAACCAATTTACCTAGAGCTTTCAGTTCACTGGTGAAGGAGAAAGGGATTCCTTAAGATTTTATTTTATCATGACATGTACATAAAAAATATTTCATTTTCTGTGTTATATTACCCAAAGGCAAATAAAAAAGTAAAATGTAGCTATTTATTCCTATATATTTCATTAAGTAATCATCAATTCCATGTTTTTATGAAGAATAGGCCCTTTTACAATTTATTTAAAAATGTAAAATATTTAAATATGGCTCAGGCATTTGTCTTTGAGCTGACATGTAAAACTACTCTTTTTTCCAGAAAGAGGGTGAATTTACAGTTTTTGTTTTTTGTTTCATTCTTTATTTCTTTGGTTCTCATCAGAAACAAATTAGATGAGTCACTTGTCTGCCTGAAGCAGGAATTAAATGAAAATGTTTTTTCTCTAACCTAGTACCTGTAATCTTGCTACTGAAAATATTGGCTGTGGATCTCATTAAAATTCAAAAATTGGCCAATAAATCCTAGGAAAAATATTTTTCAGGAAGTTCATGGAAACACATTAAAGATTTCTTTCAAAAATAATTGACTAGGGCAACCTACTTTCCAGGCTCCCTTCTGTCCCTCTCAGGCAGAAGGCTTCTTCCTCTTAATAAATTCTTCCTACTCTTAACCTCCATTGTTTCTAGAATTCATTCCTCAATTTTAGAGAACACTGCCTCAGTGTTTTAGACATCTAGCAGGTTACGAGTTTCATTCCCTTATATCATTTGGAGGTCTTTTGCTGAGATAACTGGGTGGAGGAGGTAAGAGTTTGCTTTTGTTTCATAGATCCCAGATTGTGACTTGCTTAGGTAATCAAAGTTTTTATGATGTTGTGTCTTTGTCTACTGCTTATAATTGGTCATGCTTTGTTTCTTATATAATTTTATTAAAATGATGATAAATTTAAGTTGAAAACATAGGAAGATTATAAGGTTATAATGTTTCTTTAAATCAGACATTTTTTATTCCTATTTCATATATATTGCAATTGGATTAACTAGTGTTCCTTGTTTTATCTGTTTGACTTGTTTGACCACTGAGGTTTATTACTTAGACAACAGCACTAAGGAAACATAATATTAGAGCATCCACTGATGGGCTTTGATATAAAATGCTGTAAAATGGTCTTTCTATGAAATCTAGCTTATACTTAGGAAATAGACCTATATGATAAAACATGGGACTCCTTCCACCAGTTAAAGGTGCCAGGTCTGTGGCCATTCTTAAGACTTGGAGGACAGGTTTCACTGGGGCAGACTGGCTCTGATCTTCCTCTATGCCCTAGAGGAAATTTTGAGCCTGTTCTACTTCAGTTTCCTTTCTGGTCTGGTTGTGTATTGGTGAGGAGGCAATCTTAGCTCTTAAAAGTCCCTATTCTCACCTTTCCAGGCTGAGAATGATGACTCAGGGTTGAGTCTATAACTCACTGTGGGCACAAGAGGAAAGGACTTCCCTTCTCTGGTCTTCTAATCTTTTCCTTCCACATTGTACTTTTCTTTTGCGGGGGGGCATATAAGTTTAGAGAGAAGCGAACTCTACACTGTTCCAACATTTTCCTTTTACCCAACAACTAAGTGAAGCCCATAGAAAAATGAGTGTTTGCTAATACCAAAGACAAGGAAGTCATCCTAGAGGAGGGTCACATATCCCATCTCTGGGTCAAGTGAAACATCAGAATTTTGCCCATCCAGGAGAACATATATAAAAGTCATGTCTCAGCTTAGTGTTCTGAGCAAGTCTCCCTCAGGAGGCGGAACCTGAGACACAGTGGAAAGAACTGACTTCTGGGTGAAACCAGGAGGAGCTGTTTCCAAAGCACTACACTTATGGGACCAAAACACATTTAGCCCAAGTGAGCTTTCTTCTTACCCTCCTAGGTCCAGTTATCTACGCATGTAGGAGAAAAAACTTTGATAATAAGGTGTGCACTTTAAAACCTTTAGTAAAACCTTTAATAAACCTTAGATAATAATCATTACCTAAGGCTTAGATAGTGCTTTTTCTCAGGCTTTTACTGATCCCTTATAGAACTTTAACAAACAGTGGTTATTCTGCCAGCTAGTTAAACACTCTTAGAGCAGCTGCCACTCTTAAAGCAGAGGACAAACATCCCCAGCATCTCCTTGGTGAATCCCCATTGAAACCAATGGTCAGTGGAATTTTGATGAGACAGACAGCGGTATTCCTTTCTAGAGACTGATCTCTAGTTTTATAGACCAATAGAAATTGAAAGGTCATGGCCAGGGTTGTTCTTTGTCAGTTACCCAAAGGTTCCTCAGTAGAAACTGGCTCCCAGCCACAGAAAAATATCCACTTACCTATCATATTTTTTTCTTTTTACTATTAAGTCAACAAAAATGAGAACAAACAATTGCATATGCTAATACAAGACACTGTTCTCCTCCCACTTGGAAGAAAATATGTGCTCACTTTTTTTTTCTGTATGGAAAAAATACTTTCCTCTTCCTAAGAAAAAAATATCTGGAAAGTCTCATCTAGTTGTGGAACCAGTTCAAAGACTGATTCCAAATTCTATTTTGTTATGTATCTCAGCATATTTTTCCCTTCAAACTTTGGAGATTTATAACATTAACTAAGCCCCAAGTCCATCTAGAAATTACAGACCTATTTCTGAAATAAAAATTAATTTCTCAAATTTTCCTTAGACACTTGGAGCTAAACAGTCTAGAAAGGACACTCTCCAGTGAGGACGAGGTCTGGGAAAGGTTACTCCATCACCCCTCTGTACCACTGAGAACACTTGACTTCTCAGTCCTGCCTGTGGCTGACAATTGTCTTGAGTTTGATCTCTAGATAAAGGTTATCATCCATTTATATCCAAACCAAGACATTTTTGAATTTTAAAGAGGTGATATTAATAACTAATCCAAGGGCTCAGGTATGGGCTAGACTGAACCTCGCAGAAGCAAGGTGTGATTTACCTGGTCTACCCACAGGCAACGTGTGATTCTTCAGTTACCAATGCCTTAACCGGCATTGGCTACATTCCTGGGAAATCCAGTTAGTGGAAGGAAGCAGCAGTGCGTACAGAGTAACAAGCTAGGCTGCAGTCTGTGAGAAGGACAGGGTGCAGAGACGTCCTGGAAGGCTGAGGCACAAGATCCAAGAAGCAGGCGATGCCCTCGGAGTGACATGTCTGGATAAATCCCCTCCACCTTGCTTACCTTGCTGTGTGATCTGCCTCCTCACCTCCCCATCTTGACCCAAGAAAGCACAGAAATTTTTAAAGTGCCGTATAAATTCACGCATACAGAAGATTCACTACAGAAAAATCAAGCTGCGGTGCTTGGGAGATGGAATCAGTGCAGGTCAGGAAGAAGCAGAGGAGTCCATCCCTGTGTTGGTCTGCATGCTACATGACACAGTTCATGGGCTTGAGTCCGTGAAACCTGCAGTCAGTACTTGTGAATGGATTTCTTAAAGTTACACTATTTCTGGACCTCAATATTTCCCATTCCCATGACAAAAGAAATTAATAGCTAAATGAGTACATTTTAGTGAAAAGTTAGGGAAAAAGCCCTTGGCCCAGGAATGCACAGTCTGCTAAGCGACTGTTGGGAACTTAAAGAGATTCCCTCACCTCACCCGTGTGCAGGGTGCTCCCAGCTCACCGTGCTGCACCCACTGCAGGCCTCTGAAGAAGGCAAAGCTCAGCCCAGGGCAAACGTCCGGGATGACCCTGCTCCTCCTCTGCATGTCCACTTTGCTCATTCTGTTTGCCACGGATGAGAACGTGACTCAGAGTGACTCATTTCCTTTCCCCATCAGAATTTTCTTCTACAGTTTTTAAAACTTCATTGTTTGATCTGTAAGCAATGTATTCAAATTTATGTTGACATTTATTTCATCTAGAAATCCAAGTCCTGCTCAGTTAAATCCTCAGGGTAGAGGCTGAGGCTGTGTCTCCGGTGAGCGGCGGGGAGGACGCATGTCCCCGGGATGTGGAGGTGTCTGCACCCCTGCCTTGGGTGTCTCAGCCCTCCTAGAGCCACTGAAGACTTGTCCACATGCAACTGCAAAGCAGTGAGGCAGCAAAACCTCGACGGGGAAGCACCACAATCCCTAATCTCTAACATAAGGATTTGATCACAATATTTAAAATGTAAATGGTTGATTTTACCTTTATAATGAGAAACTGCTATGAATGTAGCTATTTCTTTTCGTTTTTATAAAAAATTATCTCAAACTGATGAAAATTTTATTCTTTTTTTTGAAAGTATTATTCTATTTCCACATTTCTTTTTTTCTTCTTTGGCCACATGAACATAAGGGCCAACAAATTATCAGGCAGTTAAAAAAAATGCCTGCCCTGGAGAATCATGCAAGAATTGATTGGCTAACTTCTTGAATTTTAAATTTCATTTGTAGTACATGCATACACTCGGTGTGATTTGTTTTCAGCCAAGCGAAAAGATTTTCCTCGGACTACATTTCCTATTAATGGAGACTTTAGTTTCTGTTGGAAAACTGCTCAGAGAATGAGGAATTCTGCTGTCAATCACTTATATTAAAAACAATAATTTTTAAATATTTAAAATCAAATAACACTGTGTGTTGGAAAAAAACTTTAAACCCTTTGTTGAAAACTTCTGAGAAGACACAGTTTTTAAAATGCTTTAGAAAAAAGAAAGAAAAGACTCACTTACACTTAACCCCCGTGGGTTACCGAGCTCCCTTCCGTAGCACGGTTCACGGTCACTCAGGTCTGATGGGGTTTCCATTTGTGAGAGCAGCCAGGCCAGCTCACAGCCCATGAAACACCGGGAAACTGATTTATCACCGTGCTCTAATCAGGGACCTGTTTCTTCCGATAAACTCTCCTGCCTGAAATGTTCTCCCTGCTGTGCCACTTAGTTTGATTGAAAAAGCAGTGATTCCCCCTCCACTTCTGTGGCAAAGAAATTTTTCCTTTTTGCCATTCAACAGTATTTTAAAAAGTATTCCAATAATTCAAAAGTTTGTAAACTCACAGCCACATAACTTTGTGCCCTTGAAGAAACACGAAATGGGCTGGGGATTTAGCTCAGCGGCAAAAGCGCCTGCCTGGCAAACACAAGGTCGTGAGTTCGGTTCCCGGTACCAGAGAAAAACCACAAAAAAAAAGAAACACGAATTGAGAATGGCAAAAGAAAGTGTATTATTCCTCCAGACTGATATCTTTTAAAGAATTATGTATTACAATAAAATCTGATCTGATTTTCAACTCACTATTTTACATTACAGACGACAATACACTTCTAATAGTATGTAGATTTAAGCCCTCTACTTCTTAAAAGGGAATTTTATAAATGTAACAGAAATATGTTGAATCAACTTGCAGCTTTAAATGTACTGATTTTTTTATATTTGATGCATTTTTCACTGGTAAAAATCAATTTAATCGTATAATTAGATTTTAAATTGTGAACAAAATGGTAGCTGTCATAATTGTAAATGTGAGGGTGACCGACGCAAATTCAAGCCAGTGGGAAACGCCTAGACAGCGGGACGGCTCGTTCTGACGGAGTCCAGCTTCGGGGTGACACCTCCCTCTGAGGTTGCGGTGGCCGGCAGGACAGCAGGCTCGGCCCAGCAAGGTACCCTGCACTTGGGATCCTTCGCACGCAATGTCGTGAACTGTAAACCCTGCAGCACTTACTGTTAGGAAAAATGGAAAAAATTTAAACTAAGCTAAATATAGACATGTGATTTATCCAACCGGTCTTATTGCACACAGTTGTAGAAAACTGCTTTAACTTTATTCTTTTGAATAATGTATTCATTTTTCACTGAAATTTGCTTTAAATGGTTGGTTAAATTCCCTGTGAGATGTCTCCCATTATATACTGGAAAGGTGGTTAAAACTTGGAATTATTTATAGGACTTATTTATAAAATTTTGTTTTGTGCAATTGGATATGGTACATTCTTCTTTGATTAAAATACTGACACTGAAGATATATTCAGGGGAACATAGATTTGAAACACTTTTCAAAAAAGTAAATTTTTAATAAACTCAAATCTGATCATTTCCATTTCTTCAGTTCATGTTGAATGTGTCACACATATCTACTATATGTGTGAATGTGCAAACATGCTTCAGACAAGTCAAATAAAAATTCATGAAATTTTTTAAACAAATTCTGGGTGAAAAAATGATCAAAATAATAAAATTTACAATAATGTTATATTATTGCAAGAAGTGGTAAGAAAAGATATACTTAACCTTGTATTTAACTGTGGAATAAGATTATGTCACCAAAATCATCATTAAAATATAGATCTAAAAAATATTAGGGCATATATCAGATGATTATGCACCAAAAGACAATGCAAACCATGACAAGATTCTCCACTAAATTCTAGAATTTATTATATTTTAAAATTTATAGAAGTGTAGATTTCTAAACAGTTATGGAACCTTAGGAAGTAACATTTCTTAAACCATATTACACATAACGTCTTTTTTTCACACTTTGCTAAAAAAAGACATTTACAGAAAAAAAGTGCTATGGCAGAAGAAGTTCTGTTTTTATTATCTCAGCAAAATTAGGTGACCCAAATTTTTATATTTCTAGTTAAATGAAAAATGACATTTAAGTTTTTTTAGAGAAGCTTCTTTTAAAAATCAAAAGAAAAAAATTCCTTTCAATGTCTATACAGCAATTCTTAGACCATGAGAATTTGCCAGGTGTGGTGGTTCACAACTGTGTTCTTGGCACTTGGGAGGGTGAAACACCAAGAGTTCAAGGCCAGCCTCAGCTAAAAAAAAAAAAAAAAAAAAGAATATGTAGACTAAAAAGTATGTTCAGTTTAAAAGAATTTGAGCAGGATTTAAAGCAAATACATGTATCATATAGAAAATTGTTTAAAATTTTAAAAATAAGCACCTCTGAGTAAAGATTACTTGATAGTTCTTTATGATGCTATGACTTTGGCAACTTCATATAATTTTTAAAATCTTTTCAAATAAGAATTTAAAACTTTGAAATGTTGACTCCTGATGCTTCCATTAATTTGCTAACTTAATTGATTTTCAGTTCCAAATTCAGCCCAGTTTCTTAACTTTGAAGTCTAGTTGTGTGTACTTAAAATGTATAGACCTTCCCGTGTTATTTCCTTTGCTTTACTCTTACCTGGATTTCTCAGCTCAGACATCCTCGCTTTCAAGGCCAGGACGTGAGGGTTATGCTCAGTGAGGCTGAGGACGTTTGTTCCCACCCTCCTGAAGCTCTCTGTGCGCTTAGCTTTCCTATGCTGTGCTCCCTCGGCTCTCCTCACACATCTCTGCTTCCTGTCTTAGTGTCCGTCCTGGTTCCTCGTTCTCACCCTAACCCTTACAGATTTCAAGGCGGTCTTTGTTCCTCTAAAAATATTTTCACGAATTTATTTCCATTCTCTCTGTGATGCGTAAGGTGGAGTGTCAATTGACTGGCGTGGGAGCTGCCCGGGGATTAGCACGCATTCTTCCGTGTGTCCGGGTGGTGGTGGAGGTGTGGCTTTGGCATCTGCACCCCTTCCTGCCTGTCTTAGTTCCCGTTGGCCATGACCTCGTGACCTTGCTCTGCCACTTGATTCCACCACGGTGTTGCTGCCTTGGACCGAGTCCCCGGAAGCCGTGAGCCAGTTTAATTCCCCCTCCTTCCCACTGTGGGTTCCAGCGGCAGCAGTACCAACTAGTGCACCTATCCACGTGTTGTTCTTTAGTCTCTGGGGTTTAAACTACTCTGTGTATGTGGACAACCCTAAAATGGGCATCCTCAGCTAGGGCTTTTCTAAGATCCAGACTCATGTGCCTGAGTAGTTATCCTCATAGCTATCAATCAAGACGCCCACCTGTCCTGCTCCATCAACAGTCCTGTGAATTTGTCTGCACTGGCTCACGGTCACACTTGCCTTTTCATCAAGCTGATTTTTATTTAGCTCAGTGTATCCTTAGCCACATGCACAATTATTTTTTTGTTTGTGTTTTTTTAAATTTTTTTTCCAGTACCGGGAATCAAACTCACGACCTTGCACTTGCCAGGCAGGCGCTGTGCCGCTGAGCTAAATCCCCAGCCCCCACATGCACAACTATTATCAAGGCATCTGTGTCTTGTCATTTAACTGATGGCTCCTGTAGTGCATCACACTTGTGCAGAAGATATATGATGATACTTTACTTCCAGAATATATTTGTGTTTTGAAATTAATTTTCATTTTTTACTGAAATCACATACCTTCTTATTTCTTGAAGAACAATTTGCTTTTAGCATAGTGAAATGGCTGCACTAAAGTCCCATTTGCTCAACACCAACATCTGAGGAGTTTCTTTTGATACTGTGTCACATTTTAGTTTTTCACACATTAATCAATTTTAAATTATAACTAAGACATGAAAATGCTTTGCTGTCAAGTCTCTGGATTCTATTTCATTCCTTCAAATGGAGCTCAACGTTTGACATTGGCAAAAAATTAATTTGAGCAAACTCAAGCTGCAAACACTGATTGGTTCACACGGCTACTTTACTACTGGCCCTGCACTCATGCAGTTCAGAGCCTGGGTGTAGACTGGGGCACTGATTCCACACGGAATTTGTGTTTCTTGTGGAAGACACCCTCACTTCTCGGTGGCTGAATGTGCCATCAACCCTATCATGTGTCTTTTGTCTAGGAAGAATAAATATGGATTTTTTTCCTTGTAGTTTTTAGTGTGAGGCTACTACAAGGTACCATCTGCCAAGTATTTTCACTTCTTCAGGATCCTCCTGCTTTTGTTTCAGCATTCCAAAACTTTCCTATTTGTGTGTTTGCCTTGCTGTGTGTTGCCTTGGGTAGAGAGGTGTGAACAGAGTGAGGGTCCAGCTGGTGGGAGCTCACGCAGTCAGGTCACAAATGGAACAGCTGAGTCTTACCCGTGCCCCATCAGAGCTGACTTGTCAAGAGGAGCTGAATGTGTAACTTGTCAGCATTCTCCACCTGCTTTCCCAACTCACTCTGTGAATAGAACCCAAATTCCTACTCACGCCTTGCGAGGCCCCGGACGCCAGCCTCCTCCCTGGACTCGAGCTTCCTCCCTGGACGCCAGCCTCCTCCCTGGACTCGAGCCTCCTCCCTGGACTCGAGCCTCCTCCCTGGACGCCAGCCTCCTCCCTGGACTCGAGCCTCCTCCCTGCTGCGCTGCTTGCCACCTGCCTCAGTGCAATGCACGATGCCCAGCAGCGCACGGCTCTTTCTTCTCCCTGGGTGTGCACACCTTAGGCCTCTTTCTCTTTTCAGACTTTGTAGTTGCTTCTTCTTGCTTCTTTCCAAGAATCCAACTATCGTATCTTTCCTCAGTGCCACTATATATATATATATATTTTTTTGTCTTTTTGAGACAGGGTCTCGCTATGCAGTTCAGGCTGGCCTTGAACTCACTTTGCAGCCCAGGCTGGTCTCAAACTCGCACCGATCCTCCCACCTCAGCCTCCCGAGTGTTGGGATTATGGTGTGCGCCAGCATGCCTGGCTTAGTGGCACTATTTTAAAATAAACTTTACTTTTTAGAAAAGTTTTAGATTTATAGAAAAAATTGAGGAGTCCGTAGTGCAGAGTTCCCCTGTGCTCTGCCCCGATTCCCGAGGCCAGCAGTCGCCTTAGCTTGGGATGCGTGTGCCATGCTCTGCACCAGCGCTGCTGCACCGTCGGTAAGCAAAGCCTCAGGGCATTTCCTTAGCTCCAACCTCGTGCTCTTTGCTGTCTGAGAGTCTTACCCTTAATATGAGGTCCCCTTTAGTTACCAGTCTCCTTGGGTTGTGACTCTTCTTCTGATTTTCTTGCTTTTGAAGACTTCCACGGTTCCAAGGAGAACTGGTTTAATATTTCACAGGATCTTCAATTGTGGTGTGTCTGATTTTCCTTCACACGAAGGTACACAGTACTCAGCTTTCAGAAGGGAGAGGACAGCTCAGCTTCTGTCCCCTCCTGTCCTAGGTGTTTCCCATCAATGCCATCTCTCACCTCTTTTCTCACCTGGTCTTGATCAGCAGGGTTTTCTCCCCTGCAAAGGGGCTCTTACGTTCCCTGCTTCCCCCCAGTCTTCTTGGCCAAGGGTGTGCCAGTGTGTGGATGACATCTAACGGAGAAGCGTGCTGTCTTCTTACAGGAAGGATATCTATGCAAACTAGTCAGCATTCTTTTGCCTGAAAGATTGATCTCTTCTCCTCAATTCATTTATTTATTCAATTTTTTACATTAGTCAATATATATTTATCAGCATTTATTTTTAGTTCGGTAATAACTGAGTACAGTATCCTTTTGCTGAAGTTGCTCTCACTTCTCTAAGAGAGATCTTGTAGGTGACTCCTGTGTGTGTGTGTGTGTGTGTGTGTGTGTGTTTAGCACTTTGTGGCACTATAAAATGTATCATCTTGTATACATCTTGCCTCAGTCATACAACAAGCAACGTACAAGCGACACTTCTTGGAGAATGATTTTAGAAACAAAGATGCAGTCACTCGGCATGCTTGTTGGGCCAGGGAGACATTACTTCTGGGCCTTTGCTGATAACACAGCAAGGACACACACGTGTCTACCACGCTTGTGCACGTGTATACTGCAGATATTTCTATGTATAGCCATTGGGCTAAACAAGAGCCCATCAGTCTGTGACATTAATCAAGTGATCAAGCGGCCCATCCTGGTCTCTTTTGCTCCTTTGCATGTAACATTCCATTTCAACAACTCGAACTTTCACCATCTGCAATCCATTTACTTAATTGTTGAGTTAATATCTATCAGTATCATAATTTGTAACCCTTATTTCTGCAGAAAACAGCTCTAGCCACTACAGTGCAGTGCTTCTTACTGACATTTTACTTTGCTTTGTTAATAATTTGGTTTTCTCATCTGAGAGAAACCATGGAGAATTTAAGCTTGTGTGTCTGATGGGTTTGACTTATTGTGATTTCAAGGTGCATCCATTTTCCTACAGGCTGCTCAAACTCCTCCTCCTTTATACGAGTAGTGCTTCCCCCTCTGTAGATTGTTCCTTCGCCCTGTTGGGGTTTCCTTTGTCTCACAGAAGCTTTTAAATCAAATAGGATCCCTTTAGTTGATTCTCAGTACTATTGTTTGTTTAATAGGGTTCTGTTCAAAGAGATCTTGCCCATACCTATGACTTCTAGAGTTTACTACTCCACCTTCCAGAAGGTTAAGTATTTCTGTTTTAACATTTCAATCATTGATCCATTTTTATTTTAGTTTAGTACACGGTGATAGATATGAGTCTAGCTGTAGTCATCTGCATGTGAATAGCCAGTTCTCCCAGCACAATTTGCTAAAGGGGTCTCTTTCCTTCAGCACATGGTTTTGACCCCTCTATCAATGATTAGGTGGGTGAATGTGTCTAGGGTTGTTTCTACATCCTCTTTTCTGTTTCACTGATATACAGTTTTGATCATGTGTATGAGTATATGTTTGTATTCATTCAGTATGTGTATTTTATCTCTGGTATGAATACATTCAGCTGTCCAATAAAATCAATTTACTTTTCTTTCTGTTGTGAATATTCAAGAAAATGAGAGCATTTCATAAGCAGTAAAGCCAAAACAAGTAACAGGTTCTCCATTACATAAAACTGGAATGTAAGCACTACCAAGCTAATAGTGAGTTAAACTAACTCGTCATGAAGTGTGGAAGCCATGTACATCAGTGTTAAGATTTCAGCCCCGATAGTTCTGTCTGGAAATCGTTATTGTCTGGGCATTAATTTCAATTACAGCAGCAGGAGAAGAATAATCACATTAAATGTAGGTACTTTGATAGTTTTCTGAGAAAGAAAAGAGAAGACTGAGATATTTTTGTACGTCTTGAATTTCTCCATTCTTCACTAATGTTCGCTGAAAGAGCTCATTTTTGTAGCTCTGATTGTGAATTCCGTATGTCATCTCTTAAAATTGAGTTGCCAAAATATGAAGAATGGAAGTAGAAGGAAATGATTAGCTGAGTAGAGAACACACTGGCTAATCCTCGGTGAAAACCATCAGTGAGAGAAATATATGTGGAATGATTCTGATGTTCTAAGAACGTGATCCAGGGTCTGGGGTTATAGTTCAGTGGCACAGTGCCTTCCTGGCAAGTGCAAGGTTCTGAGTTTGATTCCTAGTACCAAAAAAAAGTGATCCATTACACAGTGAGATGAATTGCTCACAGAGATATGTGTATTTACCACTGTGTAGCATTTCCAACGGCTTGTGCATAGCAGCTAGGGATTGCTTCCACCTGGAATTGATGAGAAAATAAGAAGCTATTCTATGTACAAAGCTGCCTTCTCTGTAGAATGTTGCTTCACAAAATCTGTCAGTTTTGTACCTTAAGAATTTATACTAATTTTCTTTCAGGAAAGAGAGTAACAATAAAGGAATGAACGGATGAATATTTTCAGTTTTTCATTTCTACTTTCTAAGTCACACACAGAGCCTCTGAGAATAAAATAGAAATCCAGAAAAAATGCAGAAGAATATAAAGGACACTTGTATCTTACAATTATAAAATTCCTTTTGACAAAGAGATGATTGTCATAACTTTGGACTTGTGAATGATGTTAAAAATTATGATTTTGCCTTTCATAAAATGGAAAGTTCTTTGCAATTACCATGCAAAGGATAATTATAGTCTTTATTATAAGCTCTAAAATTTGTAGAGTGCATATTTTAGATCCTGAAACCAGAAGAATTTATTGTCTGTGCATTTAAATCATTTAGTATTTATTATGTCATATGAGTGGAAACTACAATACAGTAAGACAGTCCTCATTGTGAGGAAGCAAAATAGTTAGAGCCACATTAAATAGGCAACTAAACAGGACCCGTACTAAGGGGCACCAGCATCCCTTTTCTGGTGGAATCTTTCCTTATTAACACTGATAATTAATTGAATTAAATTAATTCTATTCTTCTTCAGTGTTACAAAACAATCACTTTAACCTTCGGCTTGTGATTTGGAAGGGGCTTGCATCCGTTTTTCTCAGGAAAACACTACTGCTGGAAGTTTCTGGGAGCTCTGATACGATCTCATTGTTGTCACTCAAGATTTGATCTTGAACCTGTACATCCTACCTGAGCTGTCGTGTCTCCCTCTGTAAAAGTTCTTACATGAAAATTCCTCACTGAAAGATGAGCAAAGACGATCAGCAAGGAGACAACCTAAGTAGTAAAGTTTATAGTGATTACTGGTAAAATCAACTGAGACAGCATATAACAGCAAAGCATAAAAATCACTATGGTTTTCAGTAGTCCTTATTATATAGTGTGATGGAAAATGATAGTGATTGCATAAACTAAAAAAATTACAGTCAAAGACACACTGCCATTAATGCCCCTCAAAATACTTCCTCTGATTTTTTATTGTTGTTACTTTTTCCAGTTTTTTTTTATTATAAAGAGAATTTTAAAAGCCCTGACTTTAATAAGTGTATTTGATGTATAGTGTATTTGAAGCCAGTATCAAATAATCATTTCGCCACTTCAGGTAGAGTTCTGGAGCCGTCTTTCGGGAGTGTCTTTACAAACTCTGATAGAAACATGGCGAACGCTGCTACCCAGTGGAGTCCGATGGGAAGGAAGTTCACCTAGCAGGACGGTGTGTCCTTGTCCTCTTATTCACTGGATCTGACACCAGGTGACTTCTGGCTTTTTCCAACATCAAAAACACCTCAAAAGACAAGTGTTTTAAATTGATTCAAGAAATCCAGGCAGCTAGAACAGTGCAATTAAAGATACTTAGAAAAGAAGACTTCCAGAATTGATTTAGAAAGTGTCCAGAATAATGAGCTGTGTGTTTGAAATGAGAGGGAATATTTTGAGGGAGATTAATGGCAGTGTGTTTTTTACGGTAATATTTTCTTTTAAATTTAAGCACTCATGTGTTTTGACCACACTGTACACCTAGTCAGCTTTCAGAATCAACTCAAAGAACTAATATTCCGCATCTCATCTTCCCACATCCAAGCTTAGCAGCTTTCGAGCAGAGTAAGAAGCCCTGCTCTTAAAGGATGTAAGCATCAATCTGATGAGCACTGAACTCTTGCTTTTCAAGTCTGCCGAAGCGTTGGAGGGATTCTGCCGAATGACTGATTGGAAATGTGGATGTGCTGAGAAGTCTGAGCTAACTCACTCTCCTCCTTAAAAGAAAATGTTCAGAAATGCTTACGTTTTACCTGTAGAATTATTTCCATTCAATAAGATATAAAAACTTTATTATCTTTACTAATTCAAAGGGGCCTTGGGATACCTATGGTGCACATTTTGTACTTCATGTAACAAAATGTTCAAAAAATATATAAGACAATGAAACTTTCTTGACTCTATTATAAAACCATATAATTTAATAAATTGCAAGAAATCACTATCAAAATATTTTGAGAGGTGGTGGCAAGATTTTATTACTTTTAAATCAGAAAAAGACACCTGAAAGTCTGCACGGGGTTAAATATATATTATTGTAATATAAATTATATCGTTGTATATTATATTTCATCCTCCTGCAAATCCCCTTCGACTGGCAAATATTTCTTGGCACAGACTCCTGCAAACTTATTAATATCACATAGCCATCCAGCAAACCTTGCTTTCCTTATGTTCCACGAAAATTTGAGTTCTGTGAAGGAGAAGAAGCACCGTGGTTTCTAGTGGTCCTTCCCAGCACCTGTATGTTTGGTTGAAACATTAAAAAGCACAATCACTATGGATACCTAGGACAGTTAGGACCCAACACGGAGGATCCAGCTGGCCACAAGAGACAGAAGAGACAGCTTGGCATTGCAGCCAGTCTGCTCAGACTAGCTGAGGGTTGCACATAGCCACATTCTCCCTAAATCTGTAAGTACTGTGCATGTAATTGTCCTTAATAGCATATTTTAAAACCACTTTTCAATGCCTGATGAAATAGCCAATAAGTATACATTTTTGAAGAATCACAAATTTAAAAGAGCCCACTATGAAGGATTCTATTGCAAAAATATTTTACTACATACTTTTTATATAGCAAGCCATGAACCACTTCCAAACCCTCTGTTTCGTTCAGCCAAAGATTGGCATGCTATCAAAATTCTATTTTAATACATGAGAGTAATTTGGAGGCCTACTGGGGGTTGAATCAAGGATGCTCTACCACTGAGCTAAAACCACAGCCAACCCACATGCACGTACTTGAGACAAGGTCTTGATAAGTCAACCAAACTGCCCTCAAACTTATAATATTTTGGGGTTGCACCTCCTACCTCAGTTTCCCTGTGTGTTAGGAGCATACGTGGGTGCCACCACGCCCAGCTCAGTGTAGTCTGACATGGAAAATGCATCACGTGAGTCTCTGGGAGTGACCGAGCAGTGTGGAGCAGGTTTCCTTTTGCAAACCTGCACGTGCAGACCTGTGTGCTCCATGTGTGCAGACATTTTCAGATAACTGGATCTTCAGATATTTTCAAGAACCCCTGACTGAATACACAACTGAAAAGCATTTCCATAAAAGTCCATATAAGTACCATTTTTTTTTTTTTTTTCAAAATTAGCAGGCATGATTTCTTTTCATTATTCTGACTGCTGACAAACATCAAGGAACACACTTTAGGAATTTAGCTGAATCTGGGCCCGATATGCAGGATCAGCTCCTGCTCCTGAGTGGGGGAGGAGCTGCACTTGGCTCTCTGAGTGACGAGCGATGGACACATCAAGGTGTTAGGACAAGTGGGCCCGGGGAGCTGGAGCTCCCCAAGAGCCCGCAGTGCTGCGCACAGGCAGCAGTGGGCTTCCTCCTGTAAGCTGATGCTCGCTTATAGTGTTTTGTGATCCTGAAACACGTCCAGGGTTTTGTATCACGCATTTCCTCATCTTTACCCATGTTCTTCCTGTGTAGCGTTTTCCCCAAGGCCCTGGAGATGACCTTCCTAATATCGCACTTACGTAGTTTGGAAGCCCTGCTGCTAGGTCCTCAGTGAACCCAAGGCTGGGTTGTAGAAGCAGCTTGAGCTGTGAAGCATAAATTATGAGTAGTCCGTGCTGCTAAACCTTTGCTGATTTGGCTTGGCAGGTAGAAGTAGATGGGTTACCTGAGAGTAAGTGGGAAAGCTTAGGGACACAGCTGTCACACACACACACACACACACATGCGTGCACGTGCGTGTGTATAAAACCTTAGAAAGGGAAGAAACCCATTCTAAGAGTTTATATTTGCAATCAAGCCGTCAAAATGCTGCACCTAAATTTTTTATTTCTAAAATTTTATTTTCTAAATTTTTATTTTCTAAAGAATTTCCCACTGTAATATTTCCTTCTCCCTAAGAGAGTGTTTATTACCAAGGCCTTGTTAAGCATTCTGGTAAAGCCAGGTAGTTTTGGAGTAGAAGTCGTGGAAATAAGTGGGTGTTTTCATACAAGATGATGATTATTAGGTCACGCTATTGAAAAGTTACTTAGAGTTACATCCTTTGCACATGAGTCAGTATAGATGACAAAATAAATCATTTCTTTTAGAATACTTAGATAATATCACAATTGCAATAGTAATATAATAAACATTATCTATTTTACAGATATCTTCTTTTTATGCTAATGTTTCAGGATTTCTACAGAAAAATGCTTATAACAAATTGCTGGTAATTAATTTAATTCTACTGATATGTGTGTGTGTGTGAGGTCACTGTAGGTTAAAAGGACATGTTGAAAGTATCTCATTAATTTTCTTCCCATTTAATAAGAACTATTATTAATTTGTGAGTATTATTTATAAGCTATTTAAAACATATTAGTATTAGTCTGACTGTTGGAAATATTGATTGAAATTCTTAATATCAGTTATTATTTTCCATAAAATGAAACAATCAGCATAATAGGGTGTATATTTCTATTAAAACACATTTGGCAGACATATCACCTTTGTAGCCTACCTTTAGTGAAATACAACTAATTTGTACTCTCGTTCTGAAAAATATTTAATGTCCACTTAATGGAGATGTAACCTGCAGCATCAGATCGAGTTTTCGGAGAGCAGCCTTCTGTGAGAGCTGGGGGCCCAGACACGAACCGAGCAGTGGAGACACAGGTCCAGGCAGTGAGACCCGGGTCTGCCGGACTCACTCTGCCTTGTTCATAAGGTGCTTGGTCTTACTGTCCTCAGGTATGAAATGATTTTTAAAGGAGTAAATCTGTTTGTATTCTCTGTCCTCACTTTAGTTGGGTTACAGGAACGTAGATGCTCATCTAAACAAGAAAGAAAACATAATGGCCTTTCTTGGGCAGGACAGCATTTTTATTTTGTTAACCTGATACATATGTAGAAAGGAATGTAAGCAGGAGAAAGTTTGTGGAAGCAGAGTAGAGCGAGCATTGTGGAAAAGACACAACAGATGTAAAGAAAGGAAGAGCACAGATGAGATGGGGGTGTAAGGAGACCGAGGGGCAGGTGAGCTCCCAGAGGTGAGATGCAAGTGCCAGCAGGCTGGTTCTTCCCGCTTATTCATTGTAAGTACAGTAGATTTTATATCTGTAAGTTTCTTCCTCACAAAATCCCACAATAAAATTTAGATTAATATTACATATATGGCTTTGCTTGGCACCGGGAGCCCTTCAGAAATGTTGTAGGCATTGGCTAGCATCCAAAGAAGAGAATCTAGATGTATCTGAAACCCACAGGTCTCAGTGTGCACAGCAAGCTGAAGCTGGATGGGTAGAGTGAAAAATCTATTTGCTCATTTCAACAAGTAACAGCTCAGCACATAAAATACATAAATGCCGTGGGTGGGGGTCAACGTGGGTAACACCTGCCTGCACTAAGGTCGGAGCTGGGCTTCACTGAGTGGGTGCTTCCTCCAAGGGAGCAGTGCTGAGAAAGGAGAATGGGGAGGGAGCTGCGCAGAGAGGCCCAGCACCACCTCTAGGAGAGGTGGGGTGTTTGCCCAAGGAAGGGAGGGGAGGGAGGAAAGGGAAGGATGGAGGGGAGGAGAGAGCCCAGACAGACTTCTCTGGGTGGTGGAAGACATTTTGTGTAAAATGCTCAGATGACATCCTCAGAAGCCTGGAGATTTTTATCCTATTTGACTTTCAGGTTGGCTGAAAGGCTATAAGGAGGGGTGAAATGTGTCAGATTCCGTGTCTGAGGAGGAAAGAAGAAAGTCCTCAAACATTCCCTACCCTCTACCCTCGAGGACTTCTAGTCCTGACATGCTTCAGGCTTTTTTTAAAACTGGAAAATAAAGAGAAAAGTGAAACCTAGAAGAGGAGTATAGAGGACAATACGAACTCAGAACCTCACAAAGAAACATTACCCTCCACGCATATGCAGTGAGAGGAGATGCACCGAGGACAGGCACCACACTGGATATCCCGGTCACTTTAGAAGACAGAGGCAGATATGTCTGCGAGGCATACTTCTGTGGGTATCTCTTTACTGTTTTGATTGTTGCAGTGAAAATGTAAAATTTGCATGAAAGAAATAAGGCTGGGAAAACAAAGGATCCAGTAATAGCATACTTTTTTACTGTTTGATCATCGCTTACAAAAACTCACAAAACTCTGTATCTCCATGGGTATTAAGGAATCTTTCTTCCTCTCCTCTCTTCTCCTCCCCTCTCCTCCTCCTCCTTTTCTCCCTCCCTCTCTCCCTCTCACTATCTTTCTCTCCCTTCCTGCTTGCCTGTCTTCCTTCCTTCCTTCCTTCCTTCCCTCAGTAACAGTGAGGAGACTTATCAATGAGCAGGAGTTTTGGATCACATCACCCTGGCTGTCTGCTGTTTCCCGAGACCTAAGTCAGTGAGCGGCAGGGCTGCCTTCTGCGTCAGCTGTCATCCAGCCACTAGGCAGCGAAGGGGAGGGCTGCAGAATGAGAGATGCCACCTACGGCTGGAGGGAGAGCATGAAACTACTGACACATCCACTGTTTTCATTAAAGCAAAAACTACTTTCTCAGTGTTCAGTATATAGGAAGCAATTGACATATTGGGCCCAAAGACTAACAATTTATCATGGCAAATCCATGTCTTCAAAGAAATCCAAATCCACAGAACAGAAAAGCACCTATACCTTAGCTTTGCAATATAACCTGATTGAACTATTACAAGAATAGTGAAAACATAAGGGATGGCATAAGACCACTGATGAAATTTTTCAAGAAACATTTACCTAGTAGAAGTTTGAAGAGGTTGCTTAAAAAATGAAGCCTCTGTTCGTTGCAGGGGTCTGTGTGCAAAGGCATTTACCACCGGCAGAAGACAATGCTCGCAACAAGCAACAGGAGGGAAAACACACTTACACTGACATGCGAGTTATTAGCAGCTGCAGTAGGGCCGACAGGAGATGTGGGGATGGAGATCTTTTTCCCTGCAGAAGTTTGAACGTTCTCTTGTGGGTGAGGCAGCACCATGGAAATACTTCAAGCCGGGGTAGAACAGGCCAAAGTCAGGCCTGCTCCCTTTCGGGAGTCATTTTTCTACCTTTGTGTTCCGAATTTAAGTGCTTGGGGAAAGCAGAATTCTCCTTCCTTAAAAATACATGTTATGATTGTAATGGAGGCAGTTTTTACCTGACTCAGTAGGAATAAGGCAGGAACGGTGAACGGGCCAGGAGAAGGCTGATTGCGTAATGAAGAACCTGGACACAGGCTCGGAGCTCCATTAGCTGAGGCCTGGGGCAGGGGAAACGTCTCCCGATCTGTTGAAACAGTGAAGTAGGCAGCTATTTAAACAACTCAGAGAATGCTTTTGAAGCTCTTTTTCCAAAGCTAACACGTGGTGGTACTGCTCTATGTAAAATTAGCCCATGAATGGTGTATTCGATGGGGAGATTAGTCCCTATTTCATAAATACGTGGGCGCACACACGTGGCACTTGAGTTCGGTTTGAATCGAGCTGTGGGTGGTCCTCCACGCAGCCAGAGCATCCTCAGCTAATCCCCCGTCTCTGCAGAACAAAATGCCCATTGTTGTGGCTCTTCCCGGGAAACAGCTGCCTACCTTTCCGGGGTTCTTGGCAGGACGGGCAGCTGCGTTCTCCAATCACACAAATCACCCGCGAGCTTATTTTGATTGCTAACTTCAGCCACATCAAGAGACTCTTTCCATGCTTTCCTGTGTGGTACACAGATTCCTTCCATGCCCCGCTTCATCCGGCAAAATGTGTGGGCTGCAGGTTCCATATTTTCCCTGTGAAGATTCCATCCTTTTCCAATGCTGGAAAAAGTTTATTCTGTGAGAACAGTGCTGCAGTTTTGAATGGAAAAAGTCATTTTTTCTTTGTATTCATAGTTAACTCACAAGGCTATTTTGGCATTTTCTAAATCTATTTCCACACACAAAGTACAAAGTAAACACGTTTATTTGTTTTGCTATGGAGACACGCCCTCCACAGAACTTCTCTTCCATGAAATGAGAAAGATCCATTATTCTGTGTCACCATGAGGCAGAAAAGCATGGACAGAGGTCACAGTAAGCATAAAAAGTGTCAAAAGAGTGTATCTTCATTCACATATGCAGAGCCTGGCTTGCTGCTAAGATATCCCTTCCAGAAGGGTCTGAATCTCAAATCGTACACCTAGGAAACGTGGTCTCATTCTGTTCCTCCTAATAGTTCTCCATAGAAACACTCCAGGAGATCTTTCCTCCTGCAGTGATTTTTACAGGCTTTCAAGTACTTGCAGGTCTTAATGCACCATTTG
This sequence comes from Chinchilla lanigera, assembly GCF_000276665.1. Classification (NCBI taxonomy): domain Eukaryota; kingdom Metazoa; phylum Chordata; class Mammalia; order Rodentia; family Chinchillidae; genus Chinchilla; species Chinchilla lanigera. The sequence goes on from NW_004955410.1 coordinate 1,637,810, forward strand.
ATTTATTAAAAGTCCAGTACAATCTAAATGAAGACTTCCGGTTCTGAAGCTGAGCAGCTTGGGTGTGACTCCCCAGCATGTCTTACTGCACTTCATCCTGCTGCTTTTGGCGTCTCAGTGATGGTGGAATGAGGAGGAGGAGGAGAGAAGGAGGAGGCCAAGGAGGAGGAGGAGGAGGAGAGGAGGAGAAGGAGAGGAGGAGGAGAGGAGGAGGAAGAGGGGAAGAGGAGGAGGGGGGAGGAGGAAGACACAGCTTTTCCTTCTAGTGAGACAGATTTGTCTTCTGCCTTTCTCATCTCTGGTGCAGATGTTGTCCCCTCTGGACCTTTCATTCACCCCATTTCTTGTCCTAGGTTCTCAAGTACCTTTTGCTGGGACTCACACCACCCACAAGGCCATGATTTCTCTCTCTGTGTCCAGTGGAGATTTCTGACCCAGGCTGTGGTCTCTGGAGTCTGTGATCCCACAGGCGTTCTGTGGAGTTTTCCTGCCTGCTCTTGTCCCACCCTGTCCTGCTGAGGAGTGGCGGCCTTCCTCAAGGACACCAGAGCTCCAGAGCACATCACTCTTGCATGCTCTCTGCCACGCCTCTCCAGAGCTCCGGGCTTTTGGGTTTCTGAAGCTTTGCATATATTTAGCATGGACAGTTTTTGTATCTGGCAATTTCCCTTTCCAAATTTGTTTTCTTCCTACTTCCTTCAGTTGGCCACGAGAAGGGGAATTTAAAAAAAAGGAAAGATTCCCCTGCAAATAATCTCTTAACATTTCCTGCAGTGCCTCCAGCCATGTCAAATGTGGACAAGCAATGAGATGCCAAGAGTGACCTGGGGCTGATTTTATTTTGCATCTCGAGTACCAGGAAGTGTGGGCATCAGTCAGGGCTCAGTGGAGTAGCCATTTTAATGTAATGCTGGAGGCTCACAGTGGCAGCCTGCAAAGTCAGCTGTGGAAGAATGCAAAAGGGCTGAGCACTGGGGAGCTGGAGGATCCAGCCAAAGTGGAGGAACTGGAGCTCCCTGCAGAGTCCCCTTGTCCACAGAGTGGTCTGTCCTGGAAGCTAGGAGTGCAATGTCCAGAGGCGATGGGGAAAAGTGCAGCTCACTGAAGAATTCAAAGTGAGACTTCCTTCTCCTTGCCCTATATTCCACTCAGGCTGCAAGTCTTTCGGTTGGTGCCACTCACACCCAGGGTGGGTCGTCCCTCTTCAGTGAATCCATTCAGCTGCACCCAGCACTGTGTTGATCCAATCAGCCAGCCAGAGACTCCTATGCCTCTGCAGGGAGGAGGAAAGGGACGCACACCCTCTGGGTGGAGGGAAGCCCTGCTCTTAATTGATTTCAAGACTTCAGCCTCTTGGACTCTAAACAAAATACATTGCTCTTGTTTTATTCCTCAGATTGGTGATACTTTGTTGTGGAAGTGATAGGAAAAAATGTATGTGAAGTAAAATAACTTGCAATGATTTTGAGTTAGTCAGATTTTCCACTGCTGGGACAAAATACTTGACAACCTAAAGGATAAAATGTTTGTTTTTGCTCAGTTTGGGGATTTTCTTCCATGGTCACTAGCTCCAAGGAAGGAACATCATGATAGAGAAAACTGCACTACCTGTGGCAAGCAGGAGGCAAGGAGAGCAAGAAGAGAGCTGCAGGAAGGACACACACTTCAGAGACGCATGCCAGTGACCCACCTCCTCCACCAGTCCAAACTCCTAACCGCACATTCAGTGCTGAACTCATCCACAGAGAGTCACCAATGGGGTTAGTGCCCCATGAGGAAAAGCTCACTTCTGCACACATGAGACTTTGGTGTACATTTCTGTTTAATGCATAATAGTAAGAATATCAGCTAGGTGAATGCAAGAGTCGCTATATTAACATTAGATGAAGTAGAACAAGGAAAATTACCAGGCATAGATAGGAACATTATGTAATGAGAAAATAACCTGTCAAGATGGCACAACATGCCTATGAATGTATGCATAAATAACAACTGAAACAAATGTGAAGAATGAACTGGTAGAACCGAGGAGAATGACAAATGCACAATGAGACATGAACACTGAATGATGTAGAACCTAGCAGAACCAACAGCCAATGGGATCAGATGAATATCTGCAGCATACTTTAACCCAAAAGCAACAAAGCACAACCTTTTTCTTATCAAATACCCATGTCATACAGCAAGATGCACTATACTAAAGCAAACTACAACAAATTTAAAACAATATAAATCACAATGAGACTTTGAAGAAAAAAGGGACACTTCTCCAATATTGGTGGGAGTGTAGACTGGTACACCTACTGTGAAAATCAATGTGGAGATTGCTCAAAAAACTAAAATTAGAGGTTCCATTTGACCCAGCTTTTCCCCTTCTTGATGTCTTCCCTAAAGAATTAAAAGCATCATAGCACAGCCATATATGCACACCCATGTTTATAGAAACACAGTTTGTAATACCAAAATCTTGGAAACAGCCCAAATACCCATCATCTGATGAGTGAATGAAGAAGATGAGGTTTTTTCATTCAACAGAGTACTACTCTGCCTTAAAAAGGGTAGTCTTGACCCATTTCTACCTAAATGAATGCACCTTGAGACCATATTCTGAAATTAAGTAAACTGGGCATGCATGTTTATATAGTGCATAGTTTTCCATATGAGAAACTAAAAATATAAGTAAAAACCATAATGTATAATAGATACTGGGAAATGGAAAAAATGTTCAAATGAGAAGGGGAACAAAGGAGAAGGGAGAGGGGAAGGAAAGAAGGGAGAAGGAAAAAGAGAATAGAAGGAAAATAGCAAACAAAGCTCTTGTAAATAAAGAGGGGAAGAGAGGTTGAAGGCCATGGAGGGGATTGGGAAGGAAGAGAAGAAGCAAGGTCTGTCAGGTACAGGTACAAACTCCTTGCAATGAACATGAACATCAATTACACCTAGAATATAATAAATAGATGACCAAAAAATAGAAAAAAGGAAAGTCATCTCTGAAGGTGGAAAGTCATCTCTGAAGGTGGAAATAAAGGCTGTTTTTACTGTGGAAGAAAAACCAATATAAATCATACAGCATATATTCTCTAACTGCAATTCAATCAATATAACAATGATAACAAAAAGAGAAAATATTGCAAATACGTGGAACTTAAACAACACACTTGTATATAAATCATAGATCAAAAATTTTCAAGGGAAAGTGTTAAATATAAACAAAGTAAAAATAATACCATACCAAATCTGTGGGACACAAATAAAATAGCATTAGGAGAAAAAGTTATAGCATTAAATAACTATTTTAGAGAAGAGAAACCATTTCAATACTAATTTTACCTTCAAATTCAAGAAATTAGAAAAAATGGTACACTTAAAGCAAGCAAAGGGAAGGAAATAATAAAATAGGAGCAAAAATCAATCAAATTGAGAACAAAAATAATAGAATCAATGAAACAAAAAGCTGACTCTGAAGAGATTAGTACAACTCACCAAACTCTGGCAAGATAGGCACAAATAACAGAGAGAAGTCATAATTACCAGTCTCAGGCATAAAGTGGGGTATTGTCAGTATAGACACAGAAGGTAGCAAAATGGCAAATGAAGACTGTGGAAATAATAGATACAGAAACTAGACAACAGAGACAAAATAAATCAATTTTTCAAAAAGTATAGATTACCCCAACTCATGTACAGGAAAAATGAATGGCCTTCATGGCCTAATAACTATTAAGAAAGTTGAATTTATAATTAAAATAATGCATAAAAATAAGTCTTCTGACCCATTTACTTTCATTAGAGATGTCTCTAAAGATTTAAAGAATGTGCCACCTCCTGGAAGCCCTACTTCATGTCCCACTTCTTTCAGAAGGGAAGCTAAGTCCTTTCTGTGACCCACACAGATCTACATGTTGAGCTCCCCTTGCACCTCTCTGACCAGGTCTCTCACTACTCTTCTTCCCTACCGGTCTCACAGAAGGGCCTCCTCACTTCATCAGCAGAACTCTCCATGCCCACTCCCACCCCAGGGACGCTGTACCATGTGGAGCACTCTGTTGCAGATTTTTCTTCACTTAGTCATAGGAAATGAACCTTTATCCTAACAATATGGGGAAGAGAGAGCAAGCCCTCTGGTGACTGTTGTTGTGAGGTCACTAACCCATAGGACTAGGGCCCCAACCTCAGGACTTCATAGCTCTGATCACCTCCCAAGCCCCTGTCTCTAAATATCATCACATTAAAAGTTTGGGTTCTGACATGTGAATCTTGAAGGAATACAGACATTCAGCTCACAACAATACACACCTGATTTATTCCACTTTTTTAGGCCTCTACTAAAATATCTCCTTTTCCATAAGGACTTACTAGCCAAGGCTATATAACTCTTCAACACCTACTTTAGACTTGTTCTGTATAATACGCTATAGAACTTACTCATTTTCGGTTTCTGTATGTCTCTTTCACTATAATGTGAGAAGGCAAGATGCGCATTATGGTGTGCATATGTGTATGTGTGTGCGCATGTGTGTGCACATGTGTGTGTGCAGGACTCTACCCTCAGTGCCGAGAGAAGCCTTTGTCCCGTGGGCACTCAATGGCCAGGAGTCCAGTGAATGGGAACCATTATTAATCAGACTCCCAGCTTATCCCTCAATGGGCCTAATTGTCAAGTTTGCAGAGATCAGCATGTGTCTTGAAAGTTATTGAATTTAAATTTGAAAGTTCCAATGAGTTGGGATAATGTCGCCCCCCTGAAACTGTGAAACGTGGCACCTCCTCCCCACAGTGTGTTGCTCTGTGTCTGTAACTCGCAGGCTGACTTTGCTTTTCCTCAGTATTTTCTCTTAACTTCATTGCCTGAGAGCTTCATTTCAGTCTTATGAAACACTGAATTTTTCTTCTTATTTTTAATTATCATTTTCTACTGTTATTTCAGTTCTTGTAAAGTAATTATTTTAACACTTCTTAAAATCTTAAACTTTTGATTAGGAAAATAAACTGGAAATTCATTTCAATTGAATATGCAGAAATCTAATTTATGAATTTATTTATATTCTCATTAACTTCAAAGTAAGTGAATTCTGTTCAAAGTTGTTTAAATTATGGAATAGATAAGTTCAAGTTAAAATGTTTAATTTAAAAATATTCAGAAATGTGTCAAATTCTTATAACAAGATTCCACCCTCCTATTATTTGCATGTGAGCATTTATGAAAGACAGTTTTCATCCTGTCCCTAGAGTATTACTCTAACTCCACTGACCATGGAGAAAATATACCTGGGAATTTTATGTAGGAGAATCTTTTTATATTAGATTTTTTTATATTAGCTTAATTCCATAAAAATAATAACTATAATTTTTTCTAGATATTTGTGAAAGAAGCCTAGAGTAAATTAAAATATTATTTTTTTAAACTCAGAGTGACTTTTAATATGCCAATTAATGTTAATAAGACACAAGTCAAACAGACAAGTGTAAACATTCTTTAGGCCAGAATTGAGAAAAAAATATCATTTTATAAAAGCAACTTTACAGTATTTTTAGTCTGAAAACACTATTATTAATTTATTGGCTATGTGTGCCTTGATTATTTATGAATTTGCATATTATTAAAGTCATGTTTGTGAAATTATAACTGCCTATCAGAATTATACATGATTTTCTTATTTCAGTGAATGTAGTAATTTGAAAGCTGCCAATTTTACACATTATTAAATAGCATGCATGGTAAACTCTGATATTTTTCCTTGATTACTTCTACTTTGAGAACTCAGTGATAACATTCAATAATTACTTAGGGTCCATTTTAAACTTCATGGGGTTCCAACTATAAATAGCATTTTGAAAAATTCAGAAAACAGTTTCAAAGAACTTTAACCTATTTGTGAATATTCTGAGTGAATTTACTTCACTAATAGCCATAAGAGGTGAGCTGACTTTATTTGACTCCTTTTCATGTTACTGAGTACTTGGTGCTAGTCTTTTGTGTTGCAGCCATTTGTAATTTCAAAGTTTTCTAACATCATGTTTTTCTGTGCAGAACAACATACCTGCATAGCATAGACTGGAAAACAGAACAAGCTAAAGCCCCTTCATACGAATTACAAATGTGAATATGCAGAATTGGGCGACTGAATTCTGTTCTCGGGTAATTCTGCACTATCCTGTCACTGGGAATCAGAATCAATTCTGAACTTTAGGGTTTCTGGGGAGGCAATTTTCACTCCCAGCTTTTGAACAAGACTTGTGATTTGGGTCTGAGTTAAGCAGCATCATTTCATCTCTTTGACCACAGTGACTACCTTAGAGAGGGACATGTGCTTAAAGGAAACCCCGACTTTCTGTGACATTGGGGGTGTCCACTTTAGAGTGACTGTGGTCAGGCATGTGGCCCTGGTGTGGAGTCTCTTGTGGTCCTTTCGTAATCCTGATTTCGGAGCTCAAGAAAGAACTTGCTTGAGGCCAGAGAGCTGTCCTTGAGTCAGGTCCTGAGAGCCAGTTTGTGAGAACATTGGCCTTCAGTCAGGTTGAAACCTAAGCAAGCCCTGGACTACCCAGGAACACAGAATATCAAACCTCCTTTGCTGTTGAGGTGCTGTTTGCCACCAGAATATTTGTAGGTTTGACACAATAAATTTCACTCTAAGTCAGTGGTTTCTAAGGTTGGCGGTTCACTAGAATCATTCAGGAGATTTCTATCAAATGATACCTGAGCCTCACCCAATCTGAATAAATCAGAGTTTCTGGAACTGTGTCCTGGGCACTGCTGTTTTGCTAAAGCTCCTCACATAATTCTACTATGTGACAAAGTTCCAGAAGGACTGCCATATGCAGAAGCTACGGGTCTCCTAAATCCAGGGAGAAATAAGAATTGGACACAAAACATGACTATTTCATAAGCTGAGACAGGAAAAAAGATGAGTCAGTCTTCTTTTAAGAGGAAGTGGTTGAGATGAGAAGTTAGAATTTCTGCCTCATCAAATAATATTCAGACCTTGCTAAGGTGACCATCTTCTGTATGTATCTCCACTTATAGTACTTCATAATACCTAATGCAGTGATCTGGCTCATCTTTTATAGTAACTTTAATGCTATTTTAAGAAGCCTTTGACAGAGCATGTCTATGTTGTGGTTCACATGATCACATAGTCCAGGGCTTCTTGCACAGACTATGAAGAGCGATCCTTGAACTGACAGTGGGCTGTGGACTGAGCCTGCCACAGTCTCCCAGGGCTATCTTGGCAGGTGACATCCCAGAGCACATGTCTGTGCAGCTTCCAAATGGCTTCCTACAGAGGGCAGGAGGGCTTTCTTCCTGAGGGCAAGTGTGTTCTCCTACTGAGAGCAAGTGTGCTTTGCAATGAGGGCAGGTGTGTTTTCCTATTGAGGGCAGGTGTGCTTCCGGGCTGTACCTTAACCCAGCTGAGAGGTGATTCAGCCAGCAGAGCAATCTGGTGCTGGAGGGAGCCGCAAAGCCCCCAGGGCTTCTCTGTACTCTCTATACCCAGGGAAAGATCCCCTGGCCCATCCCTGCTGACAGCCAGAGGGGCCAGGAGACAGAGACGGAGCCGGCCTACCCATGAGCATGAGAGTGTATAAGAAGCAAGCTCTGCGGGCGTTTCCTGCACACAGCACTGGCCATAGCTAACTGTTTAGGCTGAGGAGCAGCTCCTCTGCATGGTCCATCTATTATTTTGGCCACAAAATACAACAGTCTTCACACAAAGTAAAGCTTAACACAGATGCTGTGGGGACCATTGGTTTAAGTAGTCTTCATAGGATTCCTTAGCAAAATTGTTAATAATCTGGAGGAGAAACACAGTGATCAGGGCCTCTGACTCCAAACCTTTCTATAGGTGCCTTTGTGAGCAAGGAAAGAAGCAAACGAGCAAATAAAAATAAAGCACGGTTGTATAATTTTACACAGAAAAAATATTCACACTGTTTTGAAAGGGTTTCTGGGGAGGCTATTTTTACTCCCAACTCTTGGACAAGATTGTGATTTGGGTCTGAATTCATCTTAGGATTTTCACTTCTGATTATTTTCCAAATATTGCTATGCGCCATTATTCTTTTTTGAAATTATATTTTATTAGTGCGTGTTAATATTACATGATGGTAGGAGTGGTCCTTTTACTTAGTTTCATGCGTGGGTGTTTGCAGTGCAGGGTGATGGCATTCCTCATGGGGAGCCGCCACATGTAATCACACACCTTCATTCTTTTCACATCTCCTTCCCTCCCCCTTCTCCCTACCTTTCCACCTGCAAAAGATCTATCTCACCTATCTCAGTGTTTCTTGCTATCTTCCTTTTATTTTTCTTCTTGATCTAATTAATTTGTTAGATATTCTCAAATATAAAGCTATAATTTTTTCAGTGCAGTTATATCCTTAGCAATTTCCATTGTTTCATTGTATCCTTTAGTTTCAGCAGTAACTATTGAGCTTCAGAGATTTACAGAAAGCATGCTGTATGTTTATGATCACTAAGGGCTTATAAATTTTTGAAATTTTAATTTATAACATATAAGAGATTGCCAAAATTCCAAATATGCTTCATAACATGTTTCAGTGGGCCTCTAAGAATGTATTATTTTTACTTAGTATTTGTATATCTCAGAGTATAAAACAGTATTCCAAATTATTCTATATTTTTGCAATAATAACAGTAAAAATATAAAATAACAGTTCAGTGGGAAAATTTAACAGGATTTGAATTTTGTAAATTATCATAAAAACATAGTTTTTCCACATACAAGTTCATTCCAAAAAAATAAATAGAATGTGCGGAAGAAAACGAAATGGAGCATAGTATTTAAAATATATTTTGTTTTTGTATGAGTCACCTTCCTACCACTGGGACAAAATACCCAACACTCACAGCTTGGAAAAGGAGAGGTTTGTTTGTCTCACCGTTTCAGAGGGCTCAGCCTATGATAACCTGGGCCCAGTGCACAAACACCAGAGTGGAAGGGCCTGGTGGAGGAAAACTGTTCAATCTATGGTGGGCAGGAGGGTCCAAAATAGGCAGTTGACTTCCGCTTTCTTCCCTTTCTATTCATCTGAACGGTAACCCCACTGGAAGGTATCACCACCGCCAAGGTGGGTCTTGATCTTTCAGTTTGCTGGCCACATGCCAGTCATCTGCAGAAACACTCCTAGAAACACCTACAAATGTACTTTACTAAATCCTAGTTGTTTCTTAATGAAGTCAGGTGGCTACATGGGAACTAATGGTCACAATTTCCAGTTTCAAAGAATAGTTTTTCAACTTGAAAAAAGGGCCCATTTCAATAGGAGTGGACTCAGAAATAGAGTCACAGAATTACACCACCAGAAATATACTATGACTACTACATCAGTTTTATCAAATACAAGAGTTTCAATGCCCAAAGAAGTATCTTCATATCATACATTCTATTAGTACACTCAAAGCTATGATTTTTTATTAAAGCCTTATATATTTGAAAATTCAACCTTGGCATAGTTGATGAAAACATACCAATGCTTAAAATATCATGCACTAATTATCCTTAATGTTTTCCTCCTAAGAAACTTTAAAACACTTCAGTTTCTAGTTGATTTTCTCTCGCATTGTTGGAAAGATTCTAGGAAATAGTTTCTGGTGAAAGAAAAAATGGTTTTAGAACATTCACATGATCAGATCTTGGCGGCATCACATATTAAAAAGAAAATTCAAAGATAAAGCCAGTATCAACCTGTGGATCTAGTACACTTCTTGTAACATGTTTCATAGCTGATTGTCATCCTAATTTATCACTGGCATGCCTGCACCTCTGTCAGCCTGACAGTGAGTTCACTGGGACACCTTGGAAGCCTGCCAGCTCAGTCAAGTCTGACACAGTACTGAGCAGAATGAATAGGTTTTGTTTTATTTAAAACAAACTTCAGAGTTTAGTCTATGGGGATAGTAGTTCGGGTATATAATTCTGTCTTAAATTGGACTAATGCAGGACATTATTGTGGGATCCAGGCTCTCAGTTGGATTCTTGGTCTATAGTGTGTGGACATATTTCCTGAACAGTTTTGCATATTATTCTTTGGGTGACTATTAAATAATTGTATAAAACATGTGTTCTGTATTATATTGTTCCCCTTTACAAATATATCTCCCAAATCATAACAGTGTATGTGTGTGTGTGTGTGTGTGTGTCTGTGTGTGTGTGTTGCCAGGGATTGAATCCAGGGCCTTTGCACTGAGCTACATCTTCTGCCCATTTTTATCTTTATTTTGTTTTATTTTGAGATAAGGTATCACTAAGTCATACTAATCTAGGGCCCATATTTGTGATTCTCCTGCCTCAGCTTCTAAGAGTGTTGGGATTATGGGTGTGTCCATATTTTAATTTTTAAATACATCTAGAAAACAACCTCTGAGGTGTGCTGCATTTCAGTATTGGAGGAATGAATCCCTTAGAGTATCTTCTCGTGAAATTCCTATAGCATTATAATTACTTCAGTTAATCCAGTAAATTGAAATAAACATACATACTTTGAAATCATAGGTTCACGTATAAGAGAATGTTAATGACAGCTTTGTAATGCTGAAGTGTTGGTACTCTTTTCTGATGCAAATTATATTCACTGGCCTCTGCCACTATTCTTGGAAAAATAAAATACAGAATGGTTCAGAAAAATCTCTATACAGACACATAACTAATAATATTATAACATTATGATAGCATTGCTTCCCAGATATGCGGATCCTCTGATACGTCTACACCATAACCTTTTTTCACATCTCTGGCCTCAGGTGTAGGAAACATCATCTAGTGTTTAATGACTGTTCTCTGGCTGCATCTTCACCTCAGAGTTGACCGGGTTTGAAAGCCGTAGCTGCCTGTCCCTTCCGGAGGCATCCAGTGTCTTTCACCGATATTTCTACTTCTGCCATAGCAAAGCTTTGATACTCTCTCCCCAGATCTCAAGAGCGAGAAGTCGTTTACATTTCTCTTCACAGATTCTAGGAAATACAGTAGCAGATGCTTGTTCAAATGATGAACAAACACCAAGGTACGTGAATGGCAAAATGTTCAGTAACCTGCTCAGCAACAGGGCAGTATGGCAGTTCTGCAAGCCCACTGCCCTGAAAGCCAGGAAATGGAGTTAATATTTCCCTAATAACAGTTTTGGGTAATGTGACTTGAAAATAACAAGAGAAACATTCATTTTACAACTTGAAATATGCTGACCTTTGCCACTTTAGGTAGGTGTTCCATGTAACTGTGATGCCTTGCATAACAGGGTCCAGCCACGACGGGAGCGTCCCTTCAAGAGCCCCGCTGTCACGGGCCTCAACACAAGTGTTGTTGTCTTTCTGTTTGTTTGCTTGTTTTTCTGTTTCAGTTCTGAGGATCGAACCCAGGACCTCTGCCCTGAGCTGCATCGCCAGCCCTTTCTACTTCTTATTTTGAGACAGTCTTACCAAGTCACTAAGGAGCCCAGAAGGGGCTCAAACTCGAAGACCTCTGCCCGGCCTATCAGGGTGGGGTTGCAGGTGTGCACCCCACACCCTGCCCCAGTGCTCCATGGAAACCCCTAGCAAAGGATTGCCTCCTAACCATGGGGTATCGGGGGTACAAAATCCTCCTGTCAGAATCCACAGGGACTGTCCCCTGGAGCCTCAGGACATGAACTCAGTGAGTTCCAAACACTAACGCTGTGTTTACGGGTCAAGTTTTAACTAAACAAAATGAATTTCTCTAGTTAAACAAACTAAATAATAGAGCTAGACTGTTTATAAAAATTCTAAAAGGCAGGAAATCAAAATTTCTAGCTATGCATTTAGCACACACTTTTTTTCAAACTGCCTCTGTAAGGTCCAGGGCCACCTCTGCCCTTCGGTCAGTTGTGCCGCCGTCGCTCCCTCGCGCTGCTTGGCAGCGTGCTGTGACTTCCCACCACCGCGCCGCTCAGTCTGACTGACGTGGTCCTCGCGCGTCCCGCTGAGCTTCCTCAGCAGCTGCCTTCCGCCTCATTGCCCAAACAGCTCTGCAAAACCCAGTAGGCAGGCAATAAAATCAATTGGTCTTGAAGTGCTTCTTCTAGGATAGTTTTTTTTTTTTTTTTTTTTTTTCCTCCCTGGAACAGAAGACAGCTAATGACGACTATCACTTCTAGGCAAGAGGTAAAGACAGTCTTTCAGGGAAAAAAAGTCCCATTTCAAGCCCTGTGATTCTTAAAATACATGAATGAATGCAACATAGAGTCACAGGCCTCCGCCCTTTCAAAAGTCATTTGAAGAAGAGTAACACATAACAACTGGCAAAAGAAGGTAGGGAGGCTATTTTTAATTGACCATTATTAATGAAATAATATCAACTACATAAACTAGGTTTATACTATGCGAATGCGGTGTTAATATGAATAAGGAGCACATATCATAAAGATGTATATGTTCAGTGGAGAAGGTCTATTTTCCCAGCAAAACTAGGGGGCGCTATTCATGATTTTTGAAAATAATACTCTGCTTATGTTTCTGGATATGAATTCATGAGGAAACGCTGGTCTCTTCTGATGGCAATTGCGATGCCCCTTGCTCCGGTGTGTGTGACACGTGCATCCACTCTCCCCCTTCTGAGGGAGACCTTTCATTATCGAATCTGTCTTTTTATTCTTTGCTTCGTAATTCAGATTCTTGGCACATGCTACTGAATCTCATGGCTTAAACTAGAGTAAACCATGCTCAGCTGTCTCTGTTTTAGGTGTTCTTCGTGTTGGTCTTGCGCTGCTGTGCAACTCGGTTGTGTAACTGACTCACTGTGTGTCCACAGTGCTGTACCAAGCAGGCTGATCTGCAGTTGTTTTCCAGTACCACATTGCTTTCGTGAAAATCTTCCAAATGTAGCTGAGCATTTTCTGACAATACTACTCAAGGGTTGGTTCAGAGGCTACAGTGGTATCGATTGCAATATACCCTGAAAGCATTTTCCAGCAGAGTCACTGCACTGCCTACAAGTCAAGTCCAGCTCGCAATCTGTTTTGGTAGTTTCCAAGTTAGAAAGGTTTTCATTTCTTCAGAGAGAAGTATGACAGCGACTGCAAAGATGCCCTGACTATCTGCCTCTTACAGTAAGCTGGCAAACTTGTTTCTAGACCAAATCACAACTACCCATTGTGTTTATAAGGCCTTATTCATAATAGTAATTCAATAAAACACATTGGACACTCATTCATTTCCATCTTTTGTTAATTTTTATTATATTTTATAAGATTCTCAGAAAAAGTATAACATACTTTAAAAAGAAAATCAATAATTACTACAGTGATATTTTTAATTTTTATAAATTCCTGATTAAAATTAAAGAGAGCATTATATTATCATTAAGTAGAGAAATCATATTTGATATATGATACTTAAAAATTTTAAAGTACATTCCCAATACAGGTAAAAAACTGTTATGTCATGTAAAAATGACTTCAGCAAGTTACTTGATAATATTAGGTTTTTCTTTAACAGTATCAATCATGAGGGTTTTATTGTGGTATACCTGAAGGGTAGGTCTATTTTAGGAGAAATGGATAGGTACTTTTTTGATATGTAAGATGCAAAATAAATAATAAGTATCTGTGTATCTAAGTAAAAACTCTAGAAATTTAAATCTAAAGTTGTATGTTTGTAATTTGTGATACAGTCCAAATAACAAATAAGCAGCAACAAATTAATATATTAAAATATTTTCATTAATAAATGTTATGACTAGATTGATAACCTTGCAGAATTTGTAATAGGGCTTTAAGAAACATCCCCCTCGGCCTGAGAGACCGATGCACCTTTGCACACAGGCCCCGGGGTCTCCTTCTGAACTCTGACTCTCATTGCAATGGTCATGAATTCCATGAATGGAAACAACAAGAATTTTGTCTTCAGTGATTGAAAAAAAATCTCAGCCCAGAGGCAATGATCAGAAATATCATAGTCATAGACAAAACTATTATAAAATAAGACTTCTTACCAAAGTAAGCAGCACACTAATGTTTAAAAGCGAAATGTAGTGAAACACTTTATATTTGAGTCCAGGCAGTATGCTGGTTATTTCTCAGCATTGTTTCATTTAATTTTCACAATAATCCCAATAACAAGCTATGATCATAGCTACTTCCTACCGATTATACATAAGAGGGCCTTAGTCAAGTCATACAGCCAGTAAGTGTCAACACGAACTTTGAGCCTCTAATTTCAGACCTGAGGCTATGGCCAGTAGTTCTGCAGGAAACGTGTGATGGAGAACACAGAGCAGAACTGCCAAGATGCACCCATGCTCCATCTCTGGCTCTGGACCCGCCTAGCCGTGTGACTGGGCCAGGCCCCCTAATGTCCCCCAGCTCCTGCTGGGGACTGCACCCTGGCTGGCCGGTGCTCAGGCCCCGAAACCTGCACCCCTTCACTTCGCTGGGGCTGCGGTCTCCCTGCTGAGGGCTGTGCACCTGTGTCCTGGAGCAGCCTGCCCCGGTGCCTGCTGACGGTGACCCCCTCACCTGCTCCAGCCCTCAGAGAGCCATGGCTTCTCCAACTGCGACAGCTGAGGTGAGGAGCAAGGCCTCAGCTGGACTGTCCACCTTATAGGTGTCAAGGCTTTCTCCACGCATGGTCCCTGGCCAGGCGTGTCACCTGGGACAAGTGTGATGGGAAAATGAGCAGTGACACCCTGTAGCTGTATTGAATGAGGTAGGTAGGGTGGGGTGCTGCTGGTGTGGAACAAGCCCACCCACCGAGGCCCACACCTGCTAACTTTGGGGATCTGCCCGTGCCTGCTTTGCAGTTGGGATTGAAAACAAATCCGGAAATTTGCTGCTTATTTTTTTTAATTGCATTTTGAGACTGACATGTTGCAGGCTGCGCTGAGGGCATTAAAATTGCATTTTGAAAGTCTGTAGAATTTCTGTTTCATATGACATGTGGGTTTGTGCAGACTGAACTTCCCAGTGCGGTTTTGCTCTGTTGTTCATTTCCACAGTCATGTTACCGAAGGATACGTGTGTGCGCGCATGCCCACGTATGTAATATATCAAATTTATTCATGTTACAAATTCCGCCATCCCTTTCAAGGACGTTTGGTTTTGCTGGCGTAAATATTTCAAGTTTCAGGCTTTTGTTTTGTGGCGGTGCAGTTGCATGCGCAAATGGGGATAAATAGGTATCTGGCATAATCTGAGTATATAAAAATGTATGTATTGACAATAGTTCAATCAATGTCTCTGATTTTTATATTTGATATATAGACATGTAACACAGGGTGTTATATAAATTTAGTACATATTATATTGATTTAAGGGGAATATTATTTTACTGACACTTAACAGCATATGATAAACATCACATATGGTCCCTCCTTTGGTTTTATTATTAGATATTTTAAGACTATGGGCTGAGTGTCCCTCAGATTGTCCATACTTATTAAGTGTACCTTTGAGCAAATATTTAAACCCCTAAATTTTTAATATTTTGTTTCCTTTATATTCAGATTCTTTTGTGTGTATGAAATAGAGAAAATATATTTCACAGAGTCACGGTGAAGGTAATAAGTAAGATAATAGATGTAATGTTCTTAATTATAGTGGCCAGGGACAGTACTGAGTAAAGTCTATCAATTTTTAATTTTATTGTTATGCACAAATATTCATTTATATGATAAAATTTTTCTTTAAAAATTTATGCTTTCAGGGATTATATGACAAAATCTAATTGACTTTTTAAATAAATAATGTTTTCAACACCCATAGTCAAAGTTTTATGGAGAAAAGTTTCCAGTTCTAAGAACTACCATGATAGTTAGTAGGAGGCTCACAAAGTGGGCTATTGTTCACTATAAGTGCAGCGGAACTTGGGTAAAATACGACCTGCTACGCATGAAATTTCGCATAATCCTATTGATTGGTGCTTGTTACTATGGAACCAGAAGGTTCTTGTTATATTATTTTATCTATATCTCAGTTGCTTGGCAAAAATCCAAAGAATCAAGCTTTAATGAAGTCCATCTTTGGGAGAAAAATAGAACAAAATACTATTGTTTTTCACCTCTACAGAACTCTTCTTAAAGTATTTATGTTAAATATAGACATTGATAGGGAGGCATCACATGTCTGAGAGGTAAAAAGAAAAAAACCCCAAAACATTATAGAGAAAAACGTGGAGCCTTGAAAGTATTGGGAATGTAAAACATCAGCTATGAATTGAATTATTGAAATTGGTTGAATTTAAAGCAGCTTGATTTTTATGACTGTGTTTTGTCTATAACACGATGTAGATAGTATCTTGCTGATTTCATAATTTAAATAATATTCAAAGATCCCAACAACCTGATGCAGACCTCTCATTGGTGCTGAATAACTCACATTATTTCCTTAAATTGTTTGGAATACTTCATTGGCTACACAGTGTAAGCTGCTTGACGAGCCTTGGACCTCATCTGGCTCCCTGGAGCTTGTCCTCTAGCAGGCACTGGTGCAGGGATGCTGACTAGCGCAGGCCTGTCTCTGCCACGCATCTGTGCCTGTCAATCCCCCTGTGAAGAGGCCCCACACATATTGCTCGGCAAAGAGCAGTGACTCCTACAGCTGAGGTCCCTTCTGTGTAGAGTGTGCCTCAGGACAACCGTCCTGCTGTGCTTCTGTCCTCTTTGCTGGTTTCTAGGAGCCAAGAGTGATGGAGGTGACAGGAGCCAGGCTTGCTTCTCAGCACCTTTGTCTCCTACTTTGGGACTCACCACTCAGAGCAGACCCAGGGCTCATGTGGCTCCCAGCCTGCATTCCAGGGTCACAGGGTGAGGTCTGATTCTGCAGTTCTACCTGGTGCACTCTGGATGGCTCTACGGGCCTCCTGGGTGATGATGTGGACGCGAACACCTATACGTGAGGATGCTGAAAGCTGCTATTTTCATCCTCCCGTCTGCCTGCGCCTGTGATTGTTTCAGGACTCAGGCAAGAGGAGGTGAGGTGTCACATACTGACTGTCACGAACTGCTGCGTATCTATGCACAAGAATCTTCTGTTGGGGATGTCGCTGACACTGAGGGCTGGACGGGTGGGGAGCACGATGATAAAGAACGTTGCCTGAGCTGGAGCTCACATCAGCCTGTGTGGGAAAACATGGGACCAGACAGGGGAGTGTTTCTCACTTGAGAAGTTTAATTCAGGGATATAGAAATGTCATCATGCCAGTATATATGAGAGACGTGGGGCTCATATTGTGAGTGAGAATCTCAGCATGCTCTTGATTTTCCATGCCTCGAGGGGCTGGGGATATAGCTCAAGGGCATAAGTGTCTGCCTCGCAATTGCAAGGTCCTAGGTTTGATTCCCACTACCAAAAAAAACAGACCATGCCTCTCAAAACTTTCCTTAATAACTGGCAAGTGAACAGAGAGCAGTTACAGCATGGTGCTGTGGCCCCCTCACAGCTCTACTTCCACAGCACCAACACCCGGGAAGTAGTAGACCATTTTTCTTCCTTCTCCAAACCAGTAACAGATCTTCCTATATGGACTTGTGTATTAGCAGAAACACATTTTTCTTTCTTGTGCAATTTTCATTTGTGTGCTACCATCACAAATTAGGAGCTAGAAGACATATTCCAATAGAACATTTCCTTTCTGTCCCATCTTTTGTAGAAGTTCCATTTCTTGCCTCACATAAAGGTACTACTTTTACAGCACTCTGTATTTCCATGACCAGCCACAGTGTTTCAGACAAGGAAACTGGGGAGCTGCACACGTCATTCTCTCCTGCTTGACACCCATAGGTGGATATCCACCAAGCAAGGGGAGTTTCAAATGTAAGTGGATTAATGCACGTGATGGGCGGAGCCATCAAGGACGGGGCGTGACTAGATGTGCATAAGTCTATTCTTGCGCACTGTGTGCGCTGAGATTAGCTCTGTTTCGATCACGTGACCCTCACAATCACAACTCTAGCCCAGCAGACGGCACCCGCCTGTTCCTCTCACCCATCCTGTCTCTTTCTTTTCTCCTCTTGCCTTGACTCACACCCCTTCCTGGATGACTGGACCACGGCTGTGAGTTCTTGGGTGCCTCTCCCCCTCTGACTTCCCTCAGATCCTGCACGCCCTGCGGAAGACATTCGGTGAACATGTCAAATGAAATCATTAATTTATTAATTAAGTGTAGTGGAATAATTAAATGAAAAAATCAGCCACCAGTTTAAAGCTTATGGCCCAGGGCCTAGATTAAAACATTCTAAACATCAGTTTTCTATTCTGGCTTTGGGGACAATAAAATCTGTTCACAGTGGTAGGAGCATGAGGCACAAAGCAAATCAAGTCTTTTGATATGAGTAGGTACTCAAAAAATAGTAGCTACTGTTCTTAATAAAAGTTTTTCCCACAGTTCTGGGGTTTGGACTTAGATCCTTCACACTGAACTACATCCCTAGAACTTATGTTTTTCAATTTTTGAGACAGGGTTTCACTAAGTAATTATTTCCTATGCTGCATTTGGACTTGTGATCCTCCTGCCTTAGCCTTCTCTAGTGCTAGGATTACAGTCTTGTGATACCACAATGGCTCAAATTTGTATATTTGTAATAATGAAACATTATAAGTAAGGATTATAGATATGAACCATCAGTGGCCAAGCATTGATTGTGTATGGTTTATAATTATTGATGACTAACAATGCATCAAAAATAGGAACTCATAGGAAAGCATGCACACCCGCAGGGATTATGTCAGGGAGCCTTGGAGGAAGAGAGAGTGGAGATCAGATTTCATCTTACAAGAATGATAACCCTTCATGAGTTCTGCACCATCTCCCTGACCCAGAGCCTGGCCCTGGGCAGCACTGCTGAGTGTGTGCTCTTTTGCTGGTGTAGAATTCCACTGTTTCTAAGACAAAACTGAGGAGGGCCACAGCGCTGCATGACTGGGCCTGCTCTGGTGGCAAAGGCCAATGGGAAGGCTCAGGACTCCCCTGTCCCGTGTGTGCTCACACTCTTTCAGGCACCTGAAGTTTTTGCCATCCTGCTCTGAGCCCTGGCCAGCAGAACACCAAGAATAATGCGGCCTCGGGAGGGAGCGTGCTTCTCAACTCCAAACAAATGACTTTCCAAGGAGTGTTACAGACACCTCTGTACAGGTGCCAATGACCTGTATCCCGAGGTGCCAAACGGCTCCATGCACACGTCCCCTCCCCTTTGGGGCCTTTCATTCACTTTCACTTCGTGGACCCCAGTGGTCACTTCAAGGTGCCTTTGATTTGGAGCTGGCGGCACGGTCACTGACTGCCTTCCCAGTGTGTGCCACTGCATGTGCACACTGGAGCCCACTTCTGAAAACCTAGTGGCTTTCTTCAAGACCGATTTGCACTTGGCTCAGCAGAAAGTAGACCTAAGAGAAACTCAGCTGAAACATGAAGACTCAGGCTCAGGGGCACTGTGTGTGAGGGAGAAACTCAGCTCCACTTCTGAGGGCTGGGGCGGCTCAGCGCTCCCGGCCAGGCGACACTGGGGAACAGGTCTGTCACCACCCCCTGCTTCTTTTCTTCCTGACAGATAATATTACCGTGCCTTCCCTAAAGCATTTCAGTTTCTGAGATGAAAGACAATAATGATAGAAAGAAAAGTACTGCTTTGTGATTCCAATGAGTATGGACACATTTCCCTGAGAAGCGCAGCTTTATCTCTGCAGTTCTGCAGTTCTTAAATGTCACCGGTTTGGTGGGCTACGAGGATCCCAGCATCTTAATACGGTTCAAAGACTGTCTTAATTTCAAACCTATTGAAGTTTTCTTTTCAGCAAATATATGATAAGATGAAAAGTGATAGCCACTTAGACTTATTTGAAGTTTATGGAGTGTGACCTATTTATGAGGTTCATGTAAACAAGCTACATATTCCCATAGCGAGGCATGTGGCAATTGGCTTGAGCTACATTTTGAGAACTATTTAAAAACTAGGAAGTCTTTTCAGGAATGCATTTTTTCATTGTAAATGAAAGGTAATTAGAATTGCTACCCCATGGAAATTAAATCTTTATTCTTATTCATTTAATCCTTTCATTTTAAATGCATAAATCTTTCAAAAACATAACTGAAAAGAAAATTATTAATAAACCTCTTTTAGCAAGCAATTAGATTGAACATAAATTGATGCTTTCATATTTACCTCAAGAAAATTTCCACAAATTTTTTACTTTGAAAAGATTAGAGTTGTAAGGAAGTGAAAAATTTGTATAATCACTAATTTAATTTCATCCAAATTCACAAATATAGATTTTGCCACGTTCTCTTTATCTCACTACACACACACACACACACACACTCACACACAGACTTCTGTTTGAGTCTATACTCAGTTCAGGTTAAATTTTTGTAGTGGGGTCAGGAAATACTAATTTTCACATATGGCTATCAAATTGCTTCAGCACAATTTAAAAAGTAAAGTTCATCCAATTGAATTACTCGGTACCTTCGTTAAAATCAAACTGCTCATGTATCCATGGCGGGTGTTTCGACATTCTGTGTTGTTGCGCGTGTTGGTGGCAGGATCATGCCAAGGTGGGGAGTCAGTGCACGCGGTCCGCGGTCGGCTGTTTGCCATCCCCGAGCGCTCTGAAGGGTTTGCCGTGCCTGCTGCACCCGTGCCTTCGCCCCACGGTGTGGATGACTCCAGGTTTAGAGTGAATATTGACACAAATAGGGTAAATCCTCCATTCTTTTACAAAATGCAGTCGCTAGTCTAGTTCCTTCATTTTTCTGTGTATGTTTCAGGTTTGTCTTGTAAGTGTCAATATACACAGGCAGCTTGTATTTGTGATGAGCTAGAATCTATAATTCAACAAAGAAAAAGCAATCACAAAGTGTTTAGTCTACTAATCCACAAACAGTTATATATCTTTTCAATGATTTCAGGTCTAATTTTCTCTACAATATTTTATATTACTCATAGTTCTTGGTATTTGTTGATCACATAGAATTCACTGTAAAAACACCATCTTTCAAAAACAGTTTTGCTTCTTTTTTCTCCTTCTTTGGGCCTCTGTATATTTTTTCTTGCTTCGTTGCTCTTTACAGGAATATGGGGAATGTGAATATGTAATGCGAATGGAATCCTTACCTGGTTTCAGATCTTAGGCAAAAGTCTTCAATTATTCACAGTTCATTGTAAATACAAATATACATTCTTCAGGAAGATGACTGTTTGGGAGGAGTTCTTTTATCCATTGTTCTCTGAGGTGTGTAAAATCACAGTTGCTGAATTTTCTTAAGTGACATTTTTAACCTATGGGAGTTACTATCTATTAATTTTCTTTATTCTATCAACATGCTGAGTTATACTCTTTGATTTTGAAAATGTTGAAACAGTCTTGTGCTCCTGAAATAAACTCATTTTATCAAAACAAATTATTCCTTTCATGGATTGCTGTATTCAACTTACAAATGTTTTATTACACAATTTTATGTCTGCATTATTTCAGTGTTTGTCTCTTAATCTTATTTTTCTTTATATGGTATTTTGAGTGAAGGATTAAACTCATTTGTTTTCTTTTTGTTTTTTTTTTGTTTTGTTTTGTTTTGTCTTTCTCCGGTACCAGGAACCGAACTCACGACCTTGCGCTTGCCAGGCAGGCACTTTGCCACTGAGCTAAATCCCCAGCCCCAAACTCATTTGTTTTCACTGTCTCAATTTATCACTACCACAAGAAACTCACAGCCTTCAATAATTGCTATCATTTTAATTACATTCCATAGATTCTCATAGGAAATATTTTAATTTTTCATTTTTAAAGGAATTTTTCAATTTTATTGTGCATTTACCCTTTACCCAAAAGGTGTACAATATAGCTTTAAAATTCCCATCTTGGCAGGGCTTCTTTTCTTTTCTGTATTTCTTTTTCCTTTTGAATATTACAATATTTTTCCTGTATTATGATTAGAGACTCTGGTTTGTATTAATTTTACTTCATGGCATATTTTGAGTTTTCTATTGTATGATCAGTTTTGGTGAATATGTGTAGTTGAAAATACAGTCTACATTTTATTAGTAATGTGTAAAGTTTGTTTTGTATTGATCTCGCCAAGTAGGAAACCTGCGAGCTTGCTGGACTCTCACACACTTCAGCCTGAGTACAGACGCGGTGTTGGACATTTATACTTAGTGTCCTTCCGTGTGCTTCTTCATGGGTTCCCACAGGCTCCGCTCTACAAGAGCAGTGGCTGTGTTTCTCGGCACACATCCCTTGTTTTACCTTATTGTCACCTAGGCTTCAGAATTTGAACTCCTCATAGTCACATTTAAGGAATTCAGGTCTGAATTTTGCTTTATCTAATGACATGTTTAGTCTTGATTCTGATGTCTTACTGATTTCAATACATGTTTTAAGGCTACTTACATGTCTTTGTACAATTCAAGCTTATCTTTTTGATTTGTTTTAGAAATACAGTTAAGTTGCAGTATTTCTGTGTGCATTTCCTTAGTTCCTTAGGGTTTTGTTGCTTTTAAATTAGTTCATTAAATCAGAGCATCTGTGAGGCCTGACTGAGGTGGAACTCTTGCGTGGTATGCACAAAACCATGACTTGGATCTCCAGGACCTCAGAAACAAAAATAAAACCAGTAGAACCCCAAATAAAATCCTCTACAATCTTGAGAGTAGGGAGGAAAGGGAGTCCTTGTGCACAGGTGGCTGGCGTGTAAACTGATATAGCCATTATGCAAAACAGTGTGGAATTTCTTCAAAAAATTAAGAATAGAGCTACGATAGGAGCCAGCAATTCCTCGTGTGTGTGTGTGTGTGTGTGTGTGTGTGTGTGAGAGAGAGAGAGAGAGAGAGAGAGAGAGAGTGAAAAAAACAAAATCAGAATCTCAAAGTGATGTAAGCACAGGCCTGTGGTTGGTTCACAGTAGTCCACAGATGGAGAGGACCTGCGTGTCTGTCAGTATGGGATGGTTGAAGAAATGCGGGACTGGGCCGGGGACAGAGCTCCGTGGCACAGAGCCTCCCTGACAAGCACAAGGTCCTGAGTTTGATTTCTGGCTTTTAAAAAAAACTGTGATAGGCAGGGTTTTATAAACAGAAAGCCCATAAGAATAAAGAGAGTCCTGCCCTTCCTGAGAACAGAGATGAACCTGAGCACATCCTGCTGAGAGAAATAAGACACAGAGATAGGGACTAGACTGTCGCACTTATTGATGGTCCCCAGGGAATGTGACTCCCACAGGCAGAGAAGGCAATGGCAGCTGCCAGGGAAAGGAGGTGGAGGAAAATGGGCAGATGGTGACCGAAGGGCAGAGACCTTCAGCGACAGCATGAACACCACCTGAGATGTAACAATAGCACCGTGATTCTGTTTTACAGTAGTGTGTCATACTTGAACTTCGCTACATCAGAGGGACTCAGGTGTTCTTCCCACACCGAAACAGGTAACAATGTGGAGAGCGGGTGTGAGAACTAAGGTTATGGCTACCCTTCCTCTGCAGGCAGGAACATTAAAGAAGCATGGACTCCACTGTGAGCACACAGTCATCCTGGCCAGTTGTGCCTCAGTAAGCCAAATACAGTGGGATGAGTGGGACAGAGCCCAGTCCTCTACATTGGAGGGCACGTCCCTCTGCCAGAGCAGTAGGCACAGCGTGGCTCAGGTAGGTACTCTCTGTGTGTGCAGTGCTGGGGAGACACACAGGCCCAGGCCCCTCCCAATTCGGGCTTGGAATTTGTCTCTTCTTTCTTATTTTTTTCTTTTTGAGACAAAATCTTATTAAATCAATAAGTTGCTAAGGCTGCACTTCAATTTACAATCCTCCTGTCTCAGCCTCCCAGAGGATCGTGGGTATGCTGGCTTTTTTAAAAAAAAGGATTCTAATCAACACAAATAACATGGAGCATATTTTAGAATAGTTGTAGAGATATTAGGAACATAGATTTTCTCAGGAAGGTTGGTTACACACCTGCTGACCAGAGCTTTTGCAAAGGAAAGCAGAAACACCAAAACAGCACCCAGGATTTGGAGGCAGATTTATTTACGTGGATGGGCACTGAGCGGGATCATTCCCAGAACATCAAGCCCTGATCTCTGGCGGCCTAGGGCTTATATGGGATAAGCAAGCGGGAAGTACAGAGGCAGAACGGCTTGTCAGTTGGGGATTGGCTTATTCAATGTGCATCACAGTGGCCAGCTGTTTCTAGGAGACAGGAGCAACCGGATCTGGAACAGGAACTATTTCCTGGGCAACTAGCAAACCGAAGTACACTGGCTGAGGGGGAGCATTTTCTGTTACAACTTCAGCAATCAATGGAAGGCATCTTGATTAGCAAATCCTTGGGAATGAGGAGGCAGAAGGACTGGTGGGCCCTGGGCCCAGCCCTCTCACCCGGACCTGCTTCCTGGAGCTCTCAGTAAGGAGCCAGGCTGCTCCCTCCCTCCACGTCCTGCTCTACTACAGTCCTCTTTCAACCAAATCTCCTCACTGCAACTGGGCCTTTTCTCCTCCCCGCTTCCCTGCTCAGCGGACACTGGCAGTTTGCTGCGTTCTGTAACTGTGGAAGCTCATCTGACAGCAGGGGGAGAGAGCTTGTGTAAGAGGGAAGGAGACCTGGAGATGAATGCACCAGAGACAAAGGGAAGGAGAGAGGATATGGGAAGAATCAGATGTGCTCTGTGCGGGCTCCAGGCCCCCAGGAAGGATGCGATCAGTATATACTGCAAGCACTGACTATCAAATTCTTAAGGAAATGCTCTGGCACAGTGTACAATCGTAGGGTGTTGACTTCTTTCCATCTGAAGGAGAATCTCATGGGGAAAAAAAATTATGTTTAATTAACTGCAATACCCATAATAGTAGAATGGTATAGGCCCACATATCTCTGTTTATGAAACAAGAGGTACTCTTTAAATGGTTCTTGTTGCATTCAGTCATACTTCAAGAAATTTTTTTTAAATTTTAAACCAAAAAAAAAAATAAAAATAACAGTAAGACAGAGTTTCAAAACAGGCTAGTAGGAGAGTAACAGTAATTAAGAAATCGAGCAAAATAAGACCTAGCTGCTCTCCTCTGAAGTCTGGCAGCAGGCTGAGGAGGAAGGGAGATAAAGCCACTTGTGGTAGCAGTTATATTCAGTGTGATCAAGTAGCACCACAGAAATGCGAAGAGAAGAAATGTCCTTGGGGCCACAGTTGAGGAGTCATCAGGGTGCTCGTCCTGTCCTGCACCGTGCTCAGTAGCTAGATGCAACTCCTCAGAACAAAGAGCCCCCACTGACTGCGTAGGAGGGCCAGCGCTAGGTTTTCCCAGTTTAATGGGAAACTGTGTCTGCCTAAACATAAGGGCTATGGAGAAAGAGAAATTTATTTTGTAAAGAAACTAAATCGATAGACGTGATGCTCGCACGACACTGTCAACAGTAACGTATTCCACAGTCCGGGTTTCACATGATTTCTTCCTTAGTCCTTTTCTTCCCCGTTCTCCACACGGTGAGCGTAATCATCCCCCACTGCTTACCCTCACATGTGGTACCTTTTGCTCAGGAGAAAGAGCAGAGTCCTGGGTCCTCCGGGACTTCAGTTCCCATGGTGCTGGCAGTAAACGGATGTGCACGTCGGATCTGCAGTGAAGACCACCCGTCCCTCTGTACCATTGCATCACCCTCCTTCTAGCAGTTAGCAGTACCCCAAATCCTGAATTTTCTTCTTTCTACACATGTCTACCCCTTTGTTGCTTGATGTAGCTAATATATTTGGAGACATATAGGACTTGCTTTTTACTATGGGAAAAGTGTTATTATGTGGGATTATTTGACATTAGTTTGAAAGCACACTTGCACGACTTTCCCTTAATCCTGTGTTGATGGTTTGAAGAAAACTGTAATGTAAATGTTTTACCCTCAGAGGCCTGTGGCAGCACTGAGACCACCTGATATTGGTGGGGACAGAGCAGTGTAATTGAGCTAGGAGAAGGAGCTTGA
Source organism: Chinchilla lanigera (assembly GCF_000276665.1). Taxonomy (NCBI): domain Eukaryota; kingdom Metazoa; phylum Chordata; class Mammalia; order Rodentia; family Chinchillidae; genus Chinchilla; species Chinchilla lanigera. Next base: position 1,663,735 of record NW_004955410.1, read on the forward strand.
TGGATCGCCCTTTGGATAAACTGCGACACCAGAGCTGCCACTGGAGTCCCCTGGCAGGGGTATGAGCTGGAGGTTATCGTCCACGGCAGGTTAATGGATTGCAGTGGAATTACCGCCAATGACCCGCGCAGGTTCTTTAAACGTGATCGATCACAATGTGATTATCAAGGCGGAATAGCAATTAATTTTCATTAAGCTGGAGGTCATTACTATTTTTGTTAGAGAAAATGGCTATTAAGTTGTGATGTAAGAGATTTAATAGTTTTCTGCAATTAAAACCATTGCTTAACTCCCCAATTTCCTATGGGCAAGGGAGCTGTTGTAAATCTACAAGTTTCTCTCCATATACTAGTGATGTAATGATAAACATAAATAAAGACCACTTCGTGTGTGTGTGTGTGTGTGTGTGTGTGTGTGTGTGTGTGATTGCACATGTGTGTGTTATGGGGAGCAAAACCATAGCTGTATAAAAATATTTTAGAGATAAAGGGAAAAAGTTGACACAGATATTTGTTAGAATGGCTTCTTGCTGGTTATCATACTTTTACATATTTTACCTCTTTTAAAATGGCCACTTGCTGGTTATCATACTTTTACATATTTTACCTCTTTTAAACTTGATTTTTATTAAGTATATTAGTGCATCCTGGATATTTTAAGAATAGAAGCATTGAGAAGAAAAATGCTTAAATGTTGAAAATTGACAGCAACATCAATACATTCATACTGTCACTATCACACATGTAATTAGAAATAAAATTAAATCTTGGTTTTAAGTCTATGATCATGCTGCCAAAGAACCGTGGGTATGAAACCCAGTTAGAGTGAAACTCCCTGACTCCAGGCTGGGGTCTTCACTAAGGAAGTTTTGCGTCAGGACTCTGAGGACTTTCTGAGCCAGCCTGGAGGAGGCTGGAGCTGGTTGCTCAGGTGGCCTCTTTGCTTTAGGGTTATTCCCATTCCTACTAGTGTAAAGACAAAAACCTGACAATGTCTCATTCATGTTTTGCACTCTGTATTTAATCTACATTTCATCATTCAGTCATGCACTGTGAATCTTCCCATGTCAATAAACAAATGACATAAATGTTAGCACTATCGATATCCACTGTATACACATACTATATAAAAGGTTTTTAAATTCAATTTTTGTTGTTGATAAATTTGGCCAATTCGTAGGTTTTAAGAGCATCATATCGTTAGACTTTATCTGTTGAAGTTAGGGGATTTCTAAAGCGTCAATTATAACAAATTAAGTAAATACCTCTTATCATAAGACAAATAAATGCAGCAATAAGCTCCTATCATTTACTTTGAAGCTCAGTTGATAGTACAAAGTAAGCAAAATGTTCTTGTCATTTTAAAAAATGTGAAAATTCAAAAAGAATGCTTTATTTATTATATCCCAAACTTTAAATATCCCTTGGTCCTTCATTATTCTCTGTGAAGGAGGCAAACTATATATTGCTTCTTTACCTGATTTTTTTCTTTTTAGAAAGTCTGGAGTGCCAACCTTCTTGCTCTTTTTAATACTTGTTAGCAAAACTGTGACATATTTGAAGACTAAAGGAAATTAAACTTCATGTTCTGCCTTTCTTTTCTCAGCATTATGCTCTCCTGACTGACACTTCTATGATTATAAAATATCTTTATTTGTGCACATTAAAAATTAATGAGCA